>NC_140991.1:128613430-129024812 GCF_052327205.1 Somniosus microcephalus
ATAGGAGCTTCAATAGGCTTTCTGTTGCTGCCCCAGGATGTACTGCCAGCCCTCACCTGCCAGTAACTGGGGTGGCGGTACTTTAAGGTAGGAATCATAGAAATCAGCTGGTTTCCTGGGCTCCGTATTCCCACTATCATTTAAATGCAGCAGGGCTGTCAAGGGTCAGGTGATCAAGTTCCCTATGGAGGGGAGGGGAGAAGAAAATTCTCAGTAGTGTCCTGAGGAGAATCCTCCTGCTATGTATTGTTCAGTATCACATAGTGTGGTGCATTTACTCAATGAATCATTGAGGAAGCCATATGCTGTGCTTTTCATTTAAACTAAATAAACCAAAATGTTGTCAACGACTCGGCATTGCAATTCAGGGCTATGGTTAGAGAGCAGTGCAGTGGGATCATCTTCTTCTTAGGCAGTCCCTCGGAACTGAGGTTGACTTGCTTCCACATTAAAAATGAGCTCGCAGGTGGCTGATTAGTCCAATGCGGGACCTACAGTCTCTGTCACAGGTGGGGCAGACGGTGGTTGAAGGGGCGGGTGGGTGGGGTGCTTGGGTTGACGTGCGCTCCATGCGCTGCTTGCGCTTGGCTTCCGCTTGCTCCCGGTGAAGAGACTCGAGGTGTTCGGCGCCTTCCCGGATGCTTCTCCTCCATTTTGTGCGGTCTTGGGCCAGGGATTCCCAGGTGTCGGTGGGGATGTTGCACTTTTTCAAGGAGGCTTTGAGGGTGTCCTTGAAGAGTTTCCTCTGCCCACCTGGGGCTCTCTTGCCGTGCCGGAGCTCCGAGTAGAGCGCTTGCTTTGGGAGTCTCATATCGGGCATGCGGACAATGTGACCCATCCATCGGAGCTGATTGAGCGTGGTCAAAGCTTCTGTTGTGTCCGTGTATAATAAGACACAGACTGCAGGAGAATGGTACAACAGGTGTTTACTCAACGTGGCTCACACTAGAACTGATCTGTACAGATTACTACTCAGTGCTATATACAGGTGTGGTCACTGCCGGTACTGCAGTATACGTGAGCTGTAAAAGATAGTTCCCCCCTTAAAGGTATATACATTATAATTCCTCCCCTTTTAGATTAACAGTACCATAACACTCATTTAACAATTAAATATCAAACTAATTACAATTAACACTTTTAACATGCAACATTAGCTGAAAATAGTCTATTTATATATTCAGTCTTTGGGGAGGCTTCCTGATCCTTTCTGGATAGCGCCTTTCCCGAGTGTCTTGCTCTTGGTGCAGAGGCGATTCTGGCCCCCTGTCGTCGGTTGGTTCATCAACTTCCGATGCTACTGTTTCTGGGGTAGATGCGACCTGTACGTCAGTTTCATCACCAGGTATGTATGGGCGAGGCATGGGGTTGACTTGTTCCTGTGACTCTAGGATCTGGACAGCATGGCGTCTCACAATGCTCTCCCCAACGTCCACTGTGTACATTAGTGGGCCCTGCCGTGTGCATATCGTTCCTGGCTGCCATTTTTCTGTTCAGTAATCGTGGGCCAAGACTGGTTGCCCTACATTGAAGCTCCTTGTTGGCTTCTCATGGGTGTGCTGGAATTGCTTACTCTCAACATCTCTTCGTATGTTTGGTCTGAGCAAATCCAGGTGAGATCTTAACCTTCGGTTAAAGAACATCATGGCTGGGGCCTGGTTGGTGACTGCATGTGTTGCATTCCGGTAGGCGAACAGGAAATTGTCCACCTTGTGCTGCAGCAGAATGTTGTCATTGTACATAGCCTTTATTGCCTTCTTAAAGGTTTGTACGAACCTCTCAGCCAATCCATTTGTGGCTGGATGATACGGGGCGGATGTGTAATGCCTTACCCCATTCATTTTCAAGAACCTCCGGAACTCTTCGGACACAAACTGTGGTCCGTTGTCGGAGCAAATCTGTTCTGGCAAGCCATTCCTGCCAAAAATGGTCCGTAGGACTGCAATAGTTTTCTCCATGGTGGTGGAGGACATTTTGATGACCTCAGGCCATTTCGAGTGCGCATCCACGGCTATTAAAAACATTGAGCCCATGAATGGACCAGCAAAATCAATATGCACCTGTTGCCATGGAGATGAGGGCCACACCCATGGGTGTAGAGGGGCCTGTGGTGGTGCATTTTGGACTTTCTGGCATCCTGAGCTGCTCTTGGTCAGGTCCTCGATTTGTTTATCGATTCCTGGCCACCACACATAAGCCCTGGCTAGGCTTTTCATTTTTACCCCTCCCAGATGACCCTCATGAAGCTCATTGAGCACTCTATCCCTTAACTTGGGTGGAATTACCACTCGGGATCCACACATCAAGGTCCCCCGGCACACTGACAGCTGTTCTCTCCTTGTCGAGAATGCTGGCAACAGTGAGTCGCCATGTGCTGGCCATCCCTTCACCGTCAAATCATATACCCGAGAGAGTGTCGGGTCATTTCGGGTTTCCTTTTCGATACAAGCGTTAGTTACCGGTAGGTATTCAACTATAGTCGAATGGAATATTTCGACAGGATCCACTGCTGGTGCTTCCTCCGCAGTAGGCAGTGGCAGGCGTGATAGCCCATCAGCATTTCCATGCTGTTTCGTGCCCTTATATTCAATCTCATAGTGGTGCGCCCCTAGAAAAAGTGACCATCTTTGTAGTCGTTGCGCAGTCATCACCGGAACGCCCTTCTTCGGATTAAAAATGGAGACAAGAGGCTGGTGATCAGTCAGCAAGGTGAATTTCTGCCTGTGCAGATAGTGATTTTCACTCCCCACACTAGGCTGAGGGCCTCCCTGTCAATCTGGGCGTAGTTACGCTCGGCTGAGGTTAGTGATCATGACGCAAAGGCTATTGGCCTCTCTGAGCCGTCCGAGAATTTGTGCGACAGCACCGCTCCAATGCCGTAGGGTGACGCATCACATGCCAACCGAATTGGTAATGCTGGGTTGTAATGGGCCAATACCTCTTTCGATGTGATTAGTGTTTTGCTCTTCTGGAAAGCTCGTCTACATTCGTCCACTTCCATGGCACCCCAGTTTGCAGTAGGGTGTTCAGTGGGTGTAGTATTGTAGACAAATTTGGCAAGAACTTATGGTAGTAGTTTACCAGCCCGAGGAACGACCTCAGTTGTGACACATTTTCCGGTGCTGGAGCCTTGACTACTGCCTCAATCTTCTCTGGGGACTTACGTAAACCCTCTTTATCGATAACGTGGCCACAATACGAGATCTGTTTTCTAAAAAACTCGCATTTCGGGCGGTTAGCTCAGAGCCCATATTCCTGCAATCTAGTGAGCACTTGCTCCAGGTTGGCAAGGTGATCACTGTCATTTTCGCCCGTGACCAGGATGTCGTCCAAATAACACTGGGTCCTTGGGATCCCTTGCAGGACTTGTTCCATTGCCCTCTGCCAAATAGCCGGAGCTGATGCTACCCCGAATACCAGCCGGTTGTATTGGTAGAGACCTTTATGGGTGTTGATTGTGAGGTATTTTTTTGATGCTTCTTCTACCTCCATTTGCAGATACGCCTGGGCCAGATCAATCTTAGTGAAGCGTTTCCCTCCAGATAGCGAGGCGAAAATATCTTCAATCCGCGGAAGTGGATATTGTACGGTGTGAAGGACCGGGTTCACTGTTACCTTAAAGTCCCCACAGATGCGAACCTTCCTTGGTTCCCCAGGCGTACTGCTCAATGACTTTTTCATCACAGGGACGATGGGTGTAGCCCACTCGCTCCAGTCTACCTTGGACAGTACGCCTGAATGTTCCAGACTCTCCAGCTCTGCTTCGACGGCTGGGCGGATCGCATAAGGTACCGGTCTGGCCTTAAAAAATTTTGGGCTTGCGTTTTCTTCAATTTTAATCATCGCTGTCATGCCTTTTAGTGTTCCGAGTCCTTGCTGGAACACTTCTTTCGCGTCAGTTAGGATCTTTGACAGTCGCCCAGGTGTGACGTCGTCATCCTTTTTGTCAGCCACAGTCAGTGCCTGTATGGAATGGCAATCCAGTTGTATTTTCCGGATCCATTCATGTCCCAGTAATCGTGGTCCTCCATCTTGCAATACATACAGGTCTAGTTTTGGTGTTTCCTTACCGTTATATATAACGGTCACCCTTATTTTTCCTTTGGGGTAGACTTTTTGCCCCGTGTACGTCTTCAAAATAATTTTTGTGTCTCTCAATGGTATGTGTGAGAATAGCCGCTCGTAGTCCCGTCGGTTTATGACTGTTAGGGCTGATCCTGTGTCCAATTCCATCTTTACCTGGACTCCTGCTATCTTGAGAGTGACCCAAATGGTTCGGTGATCCTCCATTGTGATCACATTATGTAGTTTCAGACAACTCAGTTCCCTGCTTTCGGAGTCGTTATCACTCTTTTGTTCGTCTGAACTATTCTCCGTCATCTTATGTACCTTCTTGTACTTTTCTTTGGTAGGTTTCTTATTGCTGGTTTTCTTTCCCGACCTGCAGACTCGTGCTATGTGTCCTACTTTTCCACACTGTCTGCACACTTTGTCTTTGAACCAGCAATCATTCTGGTCGTGTGTTGTTCTGCCGCAGCGATAGCACTTCTCTGTTCCATATGACATTTCGTTTGTGCCATATTCTTGCGGTCTCTGTTGTATCTCTGCAGCGCCCCGTGCTGCTGCTTCATATGATACCGCAATGCTGAAAGCCTTTTCCAGCGTAAGGTCCTTTTCAGATAAAAGCCGTTTCTGGGTTCCTTCACTTTGAAGCCCACACACAAACTTGTCCCTTAAGGTATCTGCCAGTCCTGCTCCAAACTGGCAGTGTTTCGATAGTTTGCACAGTTCTGTTAAATAATCAGCATTGCTTTCATCCTTATGCTGGTTCCGTTTGTGAAACTTGAATCTTTCTGCTATCAGCAGCGGTGTGGGGTTTAAATGTTCCTGTAGTATCGTTACTATGTCTTCAAAACTCTTTTCCATTGGCTTCGTTGGGGTTACTAGATTTTGTAATAAACCATACGTCTTTGCACCCATTAAATTTAACAATACCGACACTTTCTTGTCATCTGACACCTCATTTGCCTTGCAGTATACCTCTATTCGTTCGACATATGTAGTCCAATCTTCGACTTCATTGTCAAATGCGGTGATACTGCCACTCTTCGGCATTTTGGGTGTGGTTTAAAATGGCATCTCCCAATGGCTTAAAATGGCGGATCATGCGCTTTCCTTCCTCCCCCGCTGCTGCCAACGCCGCTCCCGGCGGTTCTCGTGGCAATGGCGGTGCCCTGTAGGTTTTGCGCACTTCTCCTGCGCTGCTGCCAACGCCGCTCTCGGCGGTCCTCGTGGCAATGGCGGTGCCTCGCGGGTTTCTGTGCGTCTCTCTCTCCCTCTCTTCGACGCTGCTCGGCCCCTGAACACCGGCTGCGCCCTGTGCTCTCTGCCCTCTCTCTCTCTCCCCCGTCGACGCTGCTCGGCCCTTTGCTGCGCCGCTCGGTCGGGCTCTAGCCCGCCGCTGTCCGGGAAGGGTCTGCGCACTACCTGTTGCCAGCCCGTTTCGCTGGACCACCTCGACTGGAAAGCCAAGCCTGACTCTCGACAGCCTCCCCCGCAATTCTCGCATCTCTGCTGGATGACTGGGCGGTTGCCCGTGGTCGACGCCCGAGCCTCTGGCCTTGACCTCCAATCCACTGATCTCCAGGAATGAATCCCCGGGAGGTGATGCAGAGTTGCAGGTAAGTTTGAACTTGCCTTGTCGCCAATGTTGTGTCCGTGTATAATAAGACACAGACTGCAGGAGAATGGTACAACAGGTGTTTACTCAACGTGGCTCACACTAGAACTGATCTGTACAGATTACTACTCAGTGCTATATACAGGTGTGGTCACTGCTGGTACTGCAGTATACATGAGCTGTAAAAGATAGTTCCCCCCTTAAAGGTATATACATTACAGCTTCGATGCTGGGGATGTTGGCCTGAGCAAGAACACTGACGTTGGTGCACCTATCCTGCCAATGGATTTGCAGGATCTTGTGGAGGCAGCGTTGGTGGTACCTTTCCAGTGCTTTGAGGTGCCTGCTGTACATGGTCCATGTCTCTGAGGCATACAGCAGGGCAGGTATCACTGCTGCCCTGTAGGCCATGAGCTTAGTGCCGGATTTGAGGTCCTGGTCTTCAAACACTCTCTTCCTCAGGCGACCGAAGGCTGCACTGGCACACTGAAGGCGGTGTTGGACTTCGTCATCAACATCTGCCCTTGTTGACAGTAGGCTCCCGAGGTATGGAAAGTGGTCCACGTTGTCCAAGGCCTTGTCGTGGATTTTGATAATCGGGGGGCAGCACTGTGTGGCAGGGGCAGGTTGGTAGAGGACCTTTGTCTTACGGATGTTTAGTGTAAGGCCCATGCCCTCGTATGCTTTGTTGAAGGTGTTTACGATGGTTTGGAGTTCGACCTCCGATTGAGCGCAGACGCAAGCATCGTCTGCATACTGTAATTCGACGACAGAGGATGGGACGACCTTGGATCGGGACTGGAGGCGACGGAGGTTGAACAGTTTCCCGTTTGTTCTGTAAATTAGCTCCACTCCAGTGGGGAGCTTACTGAGGGTGAGATGGAGCATTGCAGCAAGGAAGATTGAGAAGAGCATTGGTGCGATGACACAGCCTTGCTTGACCCCGGTTCGTACGTGAATTGGGTCTGTGGTGGAACCCTTGGTCAGGATCACGGCTTGCATGTCGTCGTGAAGCAGGCGGAGGATAGTGACAAACTTTTGAGGGCAGCCGAATTTGAAGAGGACACTCCATAATCCCTCACGGTTGACAGTGTCGAAGGCCTTTGTGAGATCAAAGAAGGCCATTTACAGCGGTTGGTGCTGTTCCCTGCATTTCTCTTGTAATTGACGTGCGATGAAGATCTTGTCCATTGTGCCCCTTAGTGGGCGGAATCCGCATTGCGACTCTGGGAGGAGCTCTTTGGCCACTGCGAGAAGGCGATTGAGGAGGATTCTTGCGATGACTTTCCCTGTGGCAAATAGCGGGGAAATTCCTCTGTAATTACCGCAATCGGACTTGTCACCTTTCTTGAAGATGGTCACAATTACGGCGTCATAGTTCTTTTATGGTTCGCAATTGTTTGTGTTGTGTATTTTGAATGTTGTATTTGAATTGTCCCACATAGCTTACCATAGTTGTGATGTGCAATGCACTATGGGAAATAGAGTGCATTAAGAGAGAGATTCTTCTGGAAGTAAAGATGGCTGTTAACTGAACTCTGTCTCCTGCGTACTCTTTTAATTGTTATACAAGCAAGGTTATATTAAACTCTTGAGATATAACAAAAGTGGCAACGAGGACGTCTGAACTTACGTGGACTTGAGGAAGGGGAGGAAAAGCAGTGAGTAAATCGGGAAGGACATTTATTCAACTGTGAAACGATCTGTGAATTGAAGCACTAAATAACTGATAGTGATTTTAGTTGAGTTCAACATTGGAAGGATCCTTAGTGAATGATAATTAGGAGCCTGACAGAAGGAAAATGGCTGGAATTATCGGTAACATTGGACCACTTGATGAGAATGTCGAACAATGGAGCTCATACACAGAACGATTTGAATACTTCACACAAGCAAATGACATTGGAGGGAACAAAGTAGTACCTACATTGTTAAGTATGATGGGACCAAAGACTTTCAATCTTTTGCGTACTTTAGTGCATCCAGATAAACCAGGGACTAAACAATGTAGCGAAATTGTGTAGATACTAAAAGGGCATTTTTCACCCAAACCCCTAGTCATAGCTGAGAGGTTTAGGTTCCACAGGCGTAACCAGGAAGAAGGAGAAACAGTGACCATGTTTGTAGCTGCACTAAAAAGACTATCAGAGCACTGTGAGTTTAATGACGTGCTAAATGATACTATAAGAGACAGGCTAGTGTGTGGTATGAGAACTGAAGCCATACAGAAGAGACTATTAACGGAAAGTAATCTGACACTACAAAAGGCCATTGAAATCAGTATTTCCATGGAATTGGCAGCTAAGGAAGCTCAACAGTTGGGTGCAACAGAAAAAGTGCACAAAGTAAGAACAGAGAGCCAAGGGCCATGTTTCCGATTGCCACAGCTGTGGTAAAAAGGGACATATTCAGCGCGCATGCAGAAATAAAAAGGACACAGGGAAAACGTCAAAGACGGAAGGAAGAAAAAAAACATTCAGACAAAAGACAAAGAAGCATGTCCGCTCTGTAGAACAGGACAAAACAGAGGCAAGTGACACTTCAGAGGAGGAACTATCACTGAACGTGCTGACTGTAGCTGGGGATTCGCATGGCTACTGGGTCTCGCCCTTGCTAGAGGGGCAGCCTGTGCAAATGCAGATCGATACCGGGGCAGCAGTATCTCTTATGTCAGAGACAGTCTACAAAAAGACATTAAAGCACCTTCCACTTCAGCCAGCTAACCTAGCGTTAAAGACATATACCGGTGAAAGAGTAACCGTGAGAGGTATCACTGAGGTCACAGTTCAGTTGAATGGACAAACTAGGAAGTTACCACTCTACGTAGTTAAAGGAGACTACCCCTCCCTGCTGGGACGTTCGTGGATGGTGAGGATAAAATTAGACTGGTCATCAGTCTACATGATGTCACACAATGATCCAGGCTTACCCGCCATCTTAAAGAAACATGCAGAAGTCTTTAATGGAGAACTGGGTAGCATGAAAGATATTACTGTGAAGCTTCGTATTAAGCAGGATAGCAAACCCAAGTTCATGAAGGCACGACCCGTACCTTATGCCATCAGACCAAAAGTCGAGGCTGACTTAGAAGCCCTAGTTGAAAGCAGAGTACTAGAACCAGTCAACGTGAGTGAATGGGCAACACCCATCATACCAGTGCTCAAGAAAGGGGGTGGAGTTAGGATATTTGGAGATTTTAAAGTAACTGTTAACCCTGTATTGTCAGTGGAGCAATATCCGCTTCCCCATATTGATGATTTGTTTGCAGGACTTGCTGGGGGCCAGAAGTTTAGCACAATTGACCTCTGTCAAGCCTACCTGCAAATGCATGTGGATGAACAGTCACGAGAAATGCTGACTATTGTGACGCACAAGGGCCTATTTAGGTATCGTCGACTTCCTTTCGGAATTACATCAGCTCTAGCGCTTTTCCAACGTGCTATGGACCAGATCCTTAGTGGATTGCCTGGAGTCCAGTGTTACTTAGATGATATCTTAGTTACTGGGTGTGATGACCAAGACCATCTGCGTAACTTGGACGCAACGCTACAGAGACTGAGGGATTACGGACTCAGAGTTCGCAGGGATAAATGCGATTTTTTTCAGGCATCAGTTGAGTACCTCGGTCATGTGATCGATGCCACAGGCCTTCACAAGGCACCGTCCAAGACCAAGGCAATCATGGATGCCCCAGCACCTGAAAATATCAGCCAGCTGCGTTCTTTTCTAGGGTTACTGAACTACTATGGACGGTTCATACCGAACCTAGCCTCGATGCTGAGGCCGCTGCATTGGTTGCTATGTAAAGACAAGAAGTGGGAATGGACTAACAAGTGCCAGGAGGCGTTCATGACAGCAAAGGACACGCTCCTGAAGTCAGAGGCTTTGACGCATTTTAACCCTTCATTACCAATACAGTTAGCTTGTGATGCATCGTCATATGGTGTGGGAGCGGTCATTTCTCATATCATGCCAAACGGAGAAGAGAAGCCGATAGCATTCGCATCTAGGACTTTGAACAGAGCTGAAACTAACTACGCCCAAATAGAACGAGAAGCACTGAGCATCGTTTTTGGCGTTCGCAAGTTTCACCAATATTTGTACGGGAGACAGTTCACCCTACTAACAGATCACCGCCCTCTCACGACCATCTTCGGGCCACATACAGGGATTCCGTCACTTGCTGCGAGCAGAATGCAAAGGTGGGTGCTGCTGTTGTCTGCACACACATTTGACATTAGATATCGCAAGTTTGACCTGCACGGCAACGCCAACGGTCTTTCCAGGTTGCCGCTGCCTGTCACCAAGCCTATGACGCGTAGCATGGACATCTGCTATTTTAGGCAGGTGGAGAATGCGCCTGTTACTTCGACACAGGTCCGATGAAACACCAGAAACGACCCAGTGTTGTCTGCAGTGCTGGACATTATCGTCAGGGGCAAGCTTGACAGCGATGACCCAAACCTGAAACCATATCTCTTAAGGAAAAACGAACTGTCGGTGCAGTCTGGATGTTTGCTGTGGGGGAGGAGAGTGGTTATTCCACCATCACTATGGAAACCAGTGTTACAGCAACTACACTCCGGACACTGCGGAATGGTTTGTATGAAAGAAATAGCGAGGAGCTACTTCTGGTGGCCGGGTATGGATGGACAGATTGAGGACAAAGCTAAAACCTGTTCCTCATGTCAGAGAGTTCGTAATGTGCCACAGCTTGCACCTCTTCACCCCTGGGACTTTCCGGAGGAAGCATGGCACCGCATTCATGTAGACTTTGCAGGTCCATTTGAGGAGAGAATGTTCCTGGTGGCTGTTGATGCACACAGTAAGTGGCCAGAGATTGTTATAATGAGGTCCACCACCACTGAGAAGACCATCGAGAAGTTAGGTGAGGTGTTCAGCCGATTTGGATCTCCGATGCCACTTGTCTCAGACAACGGTCCGCAGTGTGTGTCACAAGAAATGGCTACATTCCTGCAGGTGAATGGCGTACAACATATCAGGGCTGCACCATACCACCCTGCGACCAATGGTCTAGCTGAGAGGTTTGTTCAGACCATGAAACACTCTCTAAAGGCATCGCAAGGCCAGGGAATGCTTCATCAGCGCCTGAATAGTTTCCTGTTGAGTTACAGGAACACACCACATGCGACCACAAAAGCATCATCTGCCACTCTACTGCTAAAAAGAGAGCTACGAACCAACTTCGACCTGCTGAAACCGCCAAAGCTGAAAGACGTGGTACAGTATCAGCAGGACAAGCATATCAAGCAACGTGAACAACGCTCCAAAGACAGAGTCTTCAATCCAGGTGAACATGTGTTGGCACGGAACTACAGTGGTGGACCTAAGTGGGTTCCTGCTACTGTCATTGCACAAACTGGTCCAGTATCCTACACTGTACAGACACCCAAGGACATTGTCTGGAAGAGACACACCGATCAGCTTCTACGAAGTGCAGCAACACCCACTGAACCACCAACAGCAGTTTATCTGCCATTGGGTGACGCTGTGGGTCGTCCGCCTTCTACACTGAGAGGCTCACCTTCTGAGGAAGCAGACGCTTCAGCCCCTATCTCATCAGCAAGGGAGACCTGTATACAGGCACCCCAGCCGCCTACACCTGTGGTGACGTCACTTGTGAGTGACAATGAACTGGAGAGCCAGGTTGACCGCCGGTATCCTACCAGAGAGCGGCGGGCCCCTATACGTTTGAACTTATAGTTCAGAGACTTACCTTTTATCTGGGGTAGAATAATCCCCATGGGTATAACAGGTTATTGTGTTTTTAAAATTTTGTGGTTCTATTGGGACATCTAATGTAAGAGGGGTGTAGATGTGTATTTTGAATGTTGTATTTGAATTGTCCCACATAGCTTACCATAGTTGTGATGTGCAATGCACTATGGGAAATAGAGTGCATTAAGAGAGAGATTCTTCTGGAAGTAAAGATGGCTGTTAACTGAACTCTGTCTCCTGCGTACTCTTTTAATTGTTATACAAGCAAGGTTATTAACCTCTTGAGATATAACAGTTTGGATGATCAGATTGCTTAAGAGGTGTCATGAGTTAGTGGATTAGGTATTTTGGGATCGCTTTTACTCTGACTCTGGAAATGAAGATTTCCCAGCCAGTAGCATGGTTTCTTGGGGCCCTAAGTCTCCGGAATGGCACACAGGTTGCCCAAACCCCCGGGGTCCAGGTCGCACGTCGTCACTCCTCAATTGGAAAGTAGTTGTGGTGATCTGGGAGGGAGGTCCACATTGAGGCTTTCATGCAGGCAGGAACATTTATATTTTGTAAAACTATCAAAGAAAGTTGTTTTAAGTCTATTAGAAGAAAAAAGTGGGATTACATTGAATAAGAATTACTCCCCCTAGGTGTTCCTTGCCCTCCAATACTGTATGAAAAGTTAAAAACTTTTATTTTACTCAACCACCAATAATTGGCATTCTGGAAGTATAAAATGGTAGAGATGTTCACAGCACTGCTCAATGTCCTCTTATCATCCCTTCTAAATCCAACAACATGCAGAGTGAATGCAATAGGACTAGAAAAGGGCAAATTAAAATAAGGTGCAGATGAGCCAAGTTTCCAAAGTTATTTACTGTGTGATTTTGTATTTACTCCTTTTGCAAGGTGTCATTCTGCTAGTTTGTCTTGTACAACATTTTAGCATTGGCAGTTATGCAAATAAGCAACACAGTGATGCCATCCTGATTGCATTTGGTGATACAAATTTTTAAAACAAAAATTTGAGTAAATTTTGTATTCATCAAAGTGAAGAATATTTTTGCTGGGAGGAATGCAATACTGTTTTCCCAGTTTGCCACCCACTCCCAGTTGGGTTACCAACTGAAGGGGAAACCGAGGGTGGGGAAGGGATTTGCAGGGGGGAAACCTGAGGTGGGAGGAACTTTGATTCCACCAGTAACTAATGGTGACTTTTTTAAAATTCATTGGGCATTGGTGGCATGGCCAGCATTTATTGCCCATTCCTAATTGCCCTTAACTGAGTGGTTTGCTAGGCCATTTTAGAGGGCTGTTAAGAGTTAACCACATTGCTGTGTGTCTCGAGTCACATATAGGCCAGACCGGGCAAATTTCCTTCCCTAAAGGACATTAGTGAACCAGATGGATTTTTACAACAATCTGGTATTTACATGGTCACCATTACTGATACTAGCTGTTTATTCCATATTTATTAACTGAATTTAAATTCCCAGCTGCCATGAACAGCTGCCCAGCTGTCAGAGATTTGAACTTGTTTCTGGATTACTAGTCCAGTAACATAACCACTCTGCTGCCGTTCCCTTGAAATTGAAATTGCATTGATAATTAAATGATGTTCTAGTCTGTGGCTATTGAGGCAGAGACTAGAACATCATTTAATTATCAATGCAATTGTGGTGAAGCAGCCCATGGCCTAATAGCTCTCAGTTCAAAGACTTTCCTTCTCCCTTCCTCATTGGTAATTCCAGTGAGAATCCTCAGTTTCCATCCCCTTGTTCCACATTCGCCACCAGTGGAAACAATCTTTCACTCTTTGCCCACAGTGAAATGCCCAGGTATCACTCACCTCTATACTGGTAGTTCCTCTCTTGATGTCGCTCCCACTCACCACATTGCTGCTGCTCGTGGCTCTACAGAAAATGCTGCGCCCCATGCCCACCCATTT
Source organism: Somniosus microcephalus (assembly GCF_052327205.1). Classification (NCBI taxonomy): domain Eukaryota; kingdom Metazoa; phylum Chordata; class Chondrichthyes; order Squaliformes; family Somniosidae; genus Somniosus; species Somniosus microcephalus. Next base: position 128,626,789 of record NC_140991.1, read on the forward strand.
TCCAGTCTCCTCTGCCCACCTGCCCAAGTCCCAATCTCCAGACTTACATTCCCCAGTCTCCCTCGCTCCCCTCGACCTGAGATTCATGCCCCATTCCGGGAGACTCCTGGGCAATCCGTGAGGATTATCAACCCTGTCAACATGAAACATTCTCAGGTCATTTATAGCAGAGGCATATACAGAGCAAAGCTCCCTTAACTAAGCCCCAACAATGTTTCAGCTCTAACCTCAGAAAAACACTCCGCTAGTGCAACTTTTTCCATTTCCCACACCAGTCACCCTGCCGCCTCTCTGAAGGAGATTGGCAATTAGTGGAAAATTAGGAGCAGATTTGTGTTTACGGGTCACACCCATGAGGAACTGGATTTAGCCTTCCTTAATTGATTGTTTTTCTTAATAAAAATTCAGCAGCATGATACAGTGTTCATCGCAACATGAACTTTCCCAGATGGACAACATGATAGCTCTGCAACGGAGTTTAAGATGATAATGTAACACATTTGAGATGATAATGTAATGAATCATGATTGTCATGAAGCACTGTAGCAAAAAGGCTGATTATATGAGGAGAAAAATCTGATAAACCTAGTGATCAATGTCCATAGTGCAGTTAAACCTCAGGTTTTGTTTTCGCAAAAAGTGCTATTACTTAGTTTAATGCCTTGTGGATATACTTGTTTTGAAGTTGATGCACTCAGGTCAATTTTACGAGGCTCTGCTCCTGGCATGGAGCCTCCCTGGATGGAGGCATGGGTTGCAGAATCAGGCATGGAGTTTTGTACACCCAATTAGAGGCATTCCACATTTTGTGACATTTTTAAAAATGCCTTTTGAGGTTATGATTGCCTCTACAGGGCCAGGTTCATCAGGGAAACAGATATAGAGCTTCTTCAAAGAGACCTGGCGCTAACCTGCACCATAGAATTGGAACTATCAGTGGCAGGTGACCACAGCCCTCAACTTTTATCCTCTAGCCCCTTCCAGGTTAGCCTTGGGGCCATCGGGCAGTAAACTGACCGCAGCTCTATCAAACAGGTGACTGCTGCATTTATCAGCAGGTTCTACTCCATCAATATGCAGCTAGTCAGTGACCAACAACACTGTATTATGCGAGTCCAGACAGCAGACACAATGGCTGGAGTTTTCCCGTTGCCAAGCGTGAGGGTTTGGGGGCGGGTCGGCAGTAAAAATCCCGGAAATAGCGAGCACGTCGGGAACCCGCCATCAACCCGCCGCTACGCACATTTAACCCGGGCAGCTTTGAAGGCGCGACGCAGACCCGATGGGCAGAGGTGGGCGACCTCATTGAAGTCATTAAACCCTTAAGAGGGTTTTTAACGCCAGCTTTTGACTTTTACTGCAGGAGCATGGGATTCACGGTGGTCGGGTGCCTTGCCTGTGAAGGGGAGGCAGGAGCTCAGTGGCCACTGGTGAGTTCATTCATTGACAGCTGGGAAAAGCACATAAATACTGCAACATTACACCTCATTACTTGCCTCATGGAAAGGCTCTTGCTCACTCCATTTTGTCCACAGATTTGGGTGTCAGCAGTTTGCAGGTCATTTCTGAAACCTCGGAAGTCACTCTCACCACATTGCTACTCAGTATCACAACATTGAGAGATTAGCCCTCTGATCTCCACTTTACCTGCCATCTACTACATCAGCATGGGCGCCTCAGAATCGTACCAAGATGAGCCCCACCACCAACAACACCAGCCACACCAGCAGCAACCACAACAGCAGCCTTCTCCTCAACGACCTGATGCACCGCAGAAGAGAAAGGGACACCACAGGGCTGCAGTGCGCCAGAGGCAATACCCCCAACACAAGTATACAGGCAGAGGATGAGCTTCCTCAACATGACTGAGCAGCAGTGCTTCAGGAGGCTCAGGCTATTGTGCCAGGGCGTCGCAGACATTTGTAGCTTGCTTGGACAAGACCTGCTGCCCAGAGGGCCTGATGGACACTCCTTACCAGTGGCTGTCAAAGTCACCACTGCCCTCAACTTCTTCACCTCAGGCTCCTTCCAGGGATCTGCAGCAGACATTTGCGGCATCTCGCACTTGGCCGCCCACAGATGCATCACACAGGTGACCGATGCCATGTTTCACAATTCAGCCAATTATATCAACTTTGCCACTGATGAAGCCAGTGTTACTGAGTGGGCGCTCAACTTTGCGGCTCTGGCTGACTTCCCACAGATGCAGGGCATCATTGATTGCACACATGTAGCCATGAAGGCACCCCATCATCACCCAGGAGTGTTTGTGAACCGCAAGGGCTTCCACTCCCTCAATGTGTAGCTCGTCTGCAATCATAAAAAGATGATTGTGCACCAGATTCCCTGACAGCTGCCAATGACTCATCCTGCACCAGTCCACCCTCCCTCAACTCTTCGCACCTCCAAACAGACTTACCGGCTGGCTGCTTGGAAACAAGGGCCATCCGCTGAAGACGTGGCTCATGACACCCTTGAGAACGCAAAGTACTGAGGCCGAGAAGCGTTATAATGAGAGCCATATCTCCACCAGATGTGTCATAGAGCAAACAATAGGCATGCTGAAGATGTGCTTCAGATGCCTTGACAGATCTGGAGGAGCCCTTCAGTACGCACCAGCCAGGGTCTGCAGAATCATCGTCGTCTGCTGCGTGCTGCACCACATAGCGCAGCAATGAGGATTGGAGCTGCCGGAGGAGCATGGGGCAGAGCGCGCAGCCTTTTCAGAGGAGCAAGAGGAGGAAGAGCAGGTGGAAGACGAGGAGGGGGATGAACCAGCAGCGGCGCACATTGCTGCCCAGGGGGTCCGGGATGGCCTCATCATGGCCAGATTTACTTAACTTGCTCCAACGCTGCCACATGCTGTACTATGTCCCCCCCACCGCCCCCCAACAACACCATAAAGCATCCCTAAAATGACAAAGCCATTCCTCTCACCCAAAGCCCCAGTGCTCAAGGTTAAGTAATGTCTCACCATTCACTCCGAGTGCCAAAGCCACTTCCAAGGCTTGAGGCAAAAATGGACAAGACTGGAAAGTGTTGCAAAGAAAAACCTTTACGTGGGTCATCAAAATAACTGAAATTTACCACTAACATTTTTTCATACACCCATGTGCATACCTGCGTGCATCTACTTATATGTCTTTTTTCTTTTCCGAGTGCTTCCATGTGGTGCAACCCCTGTGGCTTCAGCAGAGCTAGAGGCCGGCTGCTCACTTCCCTGCTGCGACTCATTAGACACTTTTGGCGGACATCCTCTGGGTTTTGGAACCTCTGATGGCCCCGTCAAAGACTGCTCCTCCTGTGACTGTGCAGGGGCAGACCCGGCTATTGGGATCCGAGGAAGCACGTGAGGCTCTGACTGAGGGGGAGGCACCGGGGGAAGAAGTGGGAGCACTTTGAGAAGAGCCCCCACTCCCATGTCCCCTCTCACCATCATCCCTCTCATGGGCCACCCGCACTTCCCTGCTAGCAAGGAGCTGGAGAGCACCTTGCTGCACAGCTGAGGGGTGCCGAACGTCCAAATCTATGTTTATATCCCTCCTAGAGAGGAGGTCTATGAGTGCCTGCCATCTGTTGTCCACAACTAGCATGTGCTCATGTGACTGGTGCATTTGCTGCTCCATGCAGGTGGCCATCCATGGAACAGCACATCATCGCCATCGCCTGCGAGATGGTGGTGCTCATGTTGGAGATGGACTCCTCCATTCTCTGTACAGTTGCAGATATCGCGGCTGCAAAAGCTGCCAGAGCCTCCGCATTTGTTGCTGCTCCTCCAGGAGCACCCTTTTTTTCGATGGCCCTCGAGGCTCAGCGTCTCCGTGCAGCTAAGCAAAGCTTGGAGCAGCCTGCGCCCTCTGGTGAGCAGTCTCCACTACTGTCCCTGTCAACACCACCTGCTCTTGCTCACTTCTGAATTGTGCGATACCAGATGACAACTCTACTCTGTGGCGCACAGGACCCACTGAGGTGTGTGTATCTGCGCTGGCGCTGGGTGCGCTTGGGTCTGCTGGCGGTGCACCCTCAGAGGGTGGAGGCTCCTCTGAGGAGTCATCTTCCTCCTCTGGCTGGACAGTGGTGGGGGAGGGGCAGGGTGGGGGGGCACTTGATGGACTTGTGGGAAAGTAAAGAGATGAATTAGAAGTGTTATAAGAATGTGTAACGTTGCCATTATACATATGATGGCATTTCACTGGCTGCTGACATCAGTCACCATATGAGTGTGGCTTTATGAGATGTGATTTTGTCACCAGGTTGCTGGGATATCCGTCTCCCACCGCCAGCATCTTTCCAACTCCCGAAATTTCCAGAGCCCCCTCCTCTGCTGGTGTTAGTTGGACGAAGACTGGAGAGCCAACTCCAGTTCTCTGTCTCTCCTGTGTGTTCTGGGCTCTTTTCTCCTGCAGAGAAGTTTGACTGAGTGATGGAATGAGTGTAAGGAATGGATGGGTTACATCTGTAGAGGGTGAATTTGAGGGAGTGGAGTGCCAATGCCAAATAGCCTCCTTCTGTGGTGTTACTTGCTATGATTGCTTTAGGATGAGGGTGAGTGTCAGGAGTGGTTAGTCAGATGGGGATGTATGTACATAGAGAGGGATGAGTGGACCTGGAAAGTATGTTGGTGTGAGGAATGATATGCAGGATTAGGCTTGGGAAGGCAGAGTGATGGGGATGTAATGACAGGCACATCAGGATGAAGGTGAATGTGGCATTGCCCTCACCTTTCCTGACATCATGAGATAATTGAATCGTTTCCTGCACTGGATCCAGGTCCTCCTCCCAACATCCCTGCTACTGACCTCCTCAGCTATATCCAGCCAGGCTATTTTGGTGTCTTTTGGAGGTCTCCTTCGCCTATCAGCAGGGAAGAGGACCTCCCTGTGTGCTCTGACTGCCTCCACCAGAGTAAGCAGGGATGCATCTGAAAACCGTGGTGCAGCCCTCTGCCTTTAGCTAGCCATCGTCGCTGCTTTACATAGAAACATAGAAGATAGGAGCAGGAGTAGGCCATTCGGCCCCTCGAGCCTGCTCCGCCATTCAATGCGATCATGGCTGATCATCCAAATTCAGTACCCGGTCCCTGCTTTCTCCCCATATCCCTTGATCCCTTTAGCCTTAAGAAATATATCCAACTCCTTCTTGAATATATTTAATGTATTGGCCTCTACTGCCTTCTGTGGTAGAGAATTCCACAGGTTCACCACTCTCTGGGTGAAGAAATTCCTCCTCATTTCTGTCCTAAATGGCCTACCCCTTATCCTTAAACTGTGACCCCTGGTTCTGGATTCCCCGACCATCGGGAACATCCTTCCAGCATCTAGTCTGTCCAGTCCTGTCAGTTTTATAAGTTTCAATGAGATCCCCTCTCATTCTTCTAAACTCCAGTGAGTACAAGCCCAATCGACCCAATCTCTCCTCATACGTCATTCCTGCCATCCCAGGTATCAGCCTGGTGAATCTTCGCTGAACTCCTTCCAAGGCAAGAACATCCTTCCTCAGATAAGGCAACCAAAACTGCACACAATACTCAAGATGTGGTCTCACCAAGGCCCTGTATAACTGCAGCAAGACATCCTTGTTCCTGTACTCAAACCCTCTCGCTACGTAGGCCAACATACCATTTGCCTTCTTAACCGCCTGTTGCACCTGCATGCTTACCTTCAGCAACTGGTGCACAAGGACACCCAGGTCTCGTTGCACTTCCTCTTCTCCCAATCTATTGTCATTCAGATAATAATCTGCCTTCCTGTTTTTGCCACCAAAGTGGATAACCTCGCATTTATCCACATTATATTGCATCTGCTATGCTTTTGCCCAATCACCCAACCTGTCCAAATCATACTGGAGTTTCTTGGCATCCTCCTCACAGCACACATGCCCACCCAGCTTTGTGTCATCTGCAAATTTGGAGATATTACATCTAGTTCCCATGTCTAGATCATTAATATATATTGTGAATAGCTGGGGCCCAAGGACTGATCCCTGCGGTACCCCACTAGTCACTGCCTGCCACTCGGAAAAAGACCCATTTATTCCAACTCTTTGCTTTCTGTCTGCCAACCAGTTCTCTATCCAAGTCAATACCTTGCCCCCAATCCCCTTAACTTTACACGCTAATCTCTTATGCGGGACCTTATCGAAAGCCTTCTGAAAGTCCAAATACACCACATCCACTGGTTCTCCTTTATCTATTTTACCAGTTACATCCTCAAAAAATTCCAGTAGATTAGTCAAGCACTATTTACCTTTTGTAAATCCATGCTGACTTTGTCCGATCCTGTCACTGTTTTCCAAGTGCTCTGCTATTGCATCTTTTATAATGGACTCTAGCACTTTCCCCACTACCGATGTCAGGCTTACCGGTCTGTAATTCCCCGTTTTCTCTCTACCACCTTTTTTGAATAGTGGGGTAACATTAGCTACCCTCCAATCCATGGGTACTGTTCCAGATTCCATCGAATGCTGGAAGATGATCAGCAAAGCATCAACTATTTCTAGGGCCACTTCCTTAAGTACCCTAGGATGTAGATTATCAGGCCCTGGGGATTTATCGGCCTTCAATTCTATCAATTTCCCTAACACCATTTCCTAACAAATACTGATTTCTTTCAGTTCCTCCCTTTCATCAGACCCTATGTTCCCCGACATCTCTGGGAGGTTATTTGTGTCCTCCTTTGTGAAGACAGAACCAAAATATGTATTTATAAGAGTGCTCAGCCCTTTGTTTGTCAGGTCCACCCTCCTCTAGCAAACTTTAAATGAGTTCAGTGCAAGGCTGCTTTAAATATCGGCGCTGGAAACGAGTCATCGATGATGTCATCAGACCTGCTCCATTTAATGTGGCCGGGAAACGCGCATGAGTCTTTCAATTAGGGCCATTAAGTTAAAGTCACTCAGAACATCGCGTTCCCAACCCGCTACGCGTCCTGCACGCACAAAACCCAACTCCAAGGTAAAGATTCCGGCCAATGTATTTGTTTTAAGATTATTATCTTTGTCAGATGAATTTGAAGGCAAAGGCAAATGCGAGAAATGGCTACTTGGAGACCAAAGCTAGTCTCTTTAATTCTGGCTAATGATACCCTTGCAGCAGCCACAAGCAGAAGTGGTGTGCAGTCTCATTGAAGCCTGTGCAACTACCAGAATTATTATAGGACTATACCATTTTTATCTTGTAGCCGTGCTTCAGATGTCTCAACAGATCAGAGGCACCTTATAGTACAGATCTGCAAGGTTCTCCGAGATAATCATTGTCTAGTATGTGCTGCACACTGTTGCTATATAAAAAGGTATAACTGTGGAGGAGGAGGAATGAAGGCCAGCTTAGAACTCAGACACTGATCAAGAGGTTGTAGCTGAAAAAACACCAGTGCAGTGTCAAGTGCACAATCAATATACATTTAGCTAAGGGACTCTCCTACCCACCTGGAACTGCACCTTCTTTAACACTTGTCTGCACTTCCAGCACTGCGTTCAATAGGCACAGTTTACTGTGCTGCTACTTTATTCTCTACAATTAAAAAGTAACTCTCTGGGCAATATTCAAATACAGTGCCTCCAGTTTATTAACTTACTTTGTGTCCTGTATGAGCGATATTAGTGTATTTCCCCAGAGTGCTTCCCCTTAGTGCTGGTGTGTTATGTACATCTTCTACCCCGTAAGCTGTAATTTATTTTAAATGTTTCCCCTGTGGCAGGAGTGAATCTACTATCTGGCTGCTGAGTTTCAGTCGGAGCCTAAGAATGCCCTGCAACTAATTCAATCAACAATAACTTGCATTTCTATAGCACCTTCAACATAGAAAATATCCCACAGAAGGGTAATGGGTGAGTGGAATTTGATGCAGGATGCGGGCAGCAGAATTTTGGATGAGCTGAAGTTCATGGAAAGATGGTAGACTGGCCAGGAGAGCATTAGAATAGTCGAATCTGGAGGTAATAAAAAGCATGGATGAGGGCTTCAGCAGCAGATGAGCTGAGGCAGGGATGGAGGCGGGCGATGTTACGGAGTTGGAAGTAAGCGGTCTTTGTGATGGAGAGAATATTGGGTTGGAGGCTCTGCTTGAGGTCAAATAGGATGCCGAGATTGCAAACAGCCTGGCTCAACCCTGACACACTGGCTGAGGAGGGGGATGAAATCGGTGGTGAGACTACAGAATTTTTGGCAGGTCTGAGGATGATGGCTTTGGTCTTCCCAATGTTTAAGTGGAGGAAATTGTGGCTCATCCAGAACAGGATGTCAGACAAGCAGTCTGACAAAACAGAGGCAATGGAGGGGTTGAGAGAGATGGCGGAGAGGTAGAGCTGGGAGTCGTCAGTGTACATGTGGAACCTGATCCCATGTCTTCAGGTGATATCGCAAGGGACATCATGTAGATGAGGAAAAGGAGTGGGCCAAGGATAGATCTATGGAGAACTCCAGGGGTAACTGTGCGTGAGCGGTAAGAGAATCCATTACTAGAAGTGCTCTGGCTACGATTGTCTAGATAAGAGTGGAACCAAGGAAGTTCAGTCCCACTGAGCTGGACACTGGAGATGAGGCATTGGAGGAGGATGGTGTGTTCGACAGTGTCAAAGGTGGCAGAGACGTCGAGAAGGATGAGAAGGGATAGAGGTAATTCTGTGATCCTGAGTATCCAGCGGGGAGCCCATGCATAGGAAGTATGATTAGGGAAAGGGCTAAAACATTGTACTGCCACTGCTCTGACCTGCAGTTCCTGTGAACACAGGGGCTGTGAACATGGCTCCCATACAGGTAGTATTATCTATTAAAAACAAGTTTAGGAATAATGTCCGGAAGCACTTCTTCACACAAAGTGTTACAATGTCTTGGGTTGTCTCCTGAGTAAAATAGTGGGATGATGGGAATAACATTTTTAATAGATGGATGAGTCATAAGAACATAAGAAATAGGAGCAGGAGTAGGCCATACGGCCCCTCGAGCCTGCTCCGCCATTCAATAAGATCATGATCATCTCCTTTTGCCTTGCACCATCATCCTTTTTGTCTTTTAATCTCTCCTGCCTTCCATCCTATCACAGATCTTCCCTTTAGTTCTTTGCTTAAAAATCTGTTACATCTCTAACTTTTTCCAGTTCTGATGAAGGGTCATCGACCTGAAACGTTAACTCTGTTTCTCTCTCCACAGATGCTGCCTGACCTGCTGAGTATTTCCAGCATTTTCTGTTTTTCTTTCAGATTTCCAGCATCTGCAGTATTTTGCTTTTGTATCCTGTTTGGTGTCAGTCTCCAATAGCTTGCACGTCACATTGCAGTAGAACCTCAATAATCAATGCTCTCATGTTCTAAGTTCTGAATTATCCATCAAAATATTTGCCGATAATGGGAAACCAGCTGTCTCATGCATCCGCCCACAACTCCAGCCACTGGCACTGCTAAAGTCCCAGGAGAGACCAAAAAAACACTCCTCTGCATCCACCATGGATCCCCATTTGCGGAGGTGATTGCTAAAGGCACTATACGCTCATCTCCAGTGATCCTGCCAGCATCTCCACTAAGCTGAACAGAACTGCCAACTTTAAAATCAGTACTAAGTGTGTCTGTTTATATACGCTCATCAGGAGGTCTGCGGCAGATCTGGCATCTGGGCTTGTGAGCGGATGAGTAAGGGAGCTATGAGCAGATAGTTCCGCTGATTCCGCAGCTCTTCTAGTACCAGCTTATCTTGCCAGCAGGAGTAATGGAGGTGAGTGCTGTGAGAAAGGGCTGAGCTGGATGATTGAGGAGAGGCAGAGCAAATCAGCATTGTTCAATAATTTGGGGACTCTTGATTATCTGCCAATTTCCATTATCAGACGGCAGTCCTTGCCCTGTGACAGAAAATCGAGGTTCTCATATATATCTGGGAAGAATTCTCCCACCAGGAAACACCATAGTCGTCCTACAAGGACTTCTAATCCAGACTCCACCAGTGGGCATTTTCTAATTTTCCCCATACAGTTCACCTTAGCCTTGCCTTCCCTAGTCCAGACTTTTCTCCTCGATTACTCCTAGTGTACCTCATTTTGAGATATTTAATTTGGTGGATACCCCTTTCCCCTCCTCCCACCTTAATGCCTTGCATATTGCATGATTAAACAGAGCGTTTTATTTTCAGAAGTGCACTGAAACAATCCTGCATCATCAGTGAAGGATTAAATAACATATCTTGCATAATGTTACCCAATTTCCTGGAGAAATTAAAAATATGGAATTGTTACATAAAGTGTTAATTTTAAGTAGATTTTTAAAAAATAGGTCTGATTATATAATTTTTAAAAACAAACTTTTTTACTAGTTAACAGTGATTTGAGTAGACTGCTCTTCTGCAACATTGACTGTATTTTGCAAGTGTCTGGTTTCAGTCCAGAAGTTCTGCAGATTGTGCTATTTTGGAATTATACAAATCCAGTGATAATACAAAGTGCTAATGACCATCACTGATCTGTGCAATTGTGATACAAACAGAAGCTCATTAAATGATTTCAAAGTATGAAATAACTTCTGCCAGTTTTTGTAACATATGCAACCAAAAGTAAACAACTCAGTTAGACTCCTATTTTACTTTGTGGTGTTCTGATGATTTAATGGATGTTTGCCTTTTAGATGAGAAACATGACCGTGGATGGTAATTTTGGATCCTGGTCACCATGGAAACCCTGCAGCCACACTGATGGCAACATCATTGGTTTATGCATCTGTAGAACCCGCCCGTGTGATAGTCCAGCTCCGCAATGTGGAGGTCGACAGTGTGAGGGTCCCAGCATGGAGGTCACAAACTGTTCCAGGTAAGCAAAAAAATTGGAATTAACACATGGCATCATGAATTGTGTATAATTTACCAATTTTCTTTTTCCAGGTGCACATCTCTCAATTTTGCAATTATCTTGTCCTGATATGTGACACAAGAACTATTAGTAAAGTAGGCTATCCGAAAAATATTTAAACATTTCACATTACGCATTACAATATAGGATAGGAGACATAAGTGATCCAAATCTTTATTCTCTTACTTGCTGTTTGTAATTGTTTAAACCAAAAAGTTGAAATCTTATCAAACTGTTTAATAGGAATGGTGGTTGGATCCCTTGGACACTGTGGTCTCCCTGCAGTACAAGTTGTGGAATAGGATTTCAGGTCCGACAGCGTTCTTGTAGCAACCCAACTCCTCGGCATGGTGGGCGTGTCTGTGTGGGACAAAATCGCGAAGAGCGGTATGTACAAGTTTTCCTGGAGCAATAAAATTCAATATATGATTCTTTTTAAGGTAGAGTTTATTTGTAGTTGCCATATCTGTGTTCTGGGTTGAGTTCCAGTACATTTCAAGTCAGGGCTGTTTTGGTTAGAGCTCTGTGACAACATAGTGTTCACACTAGACTGGATCTGAAGGACTTTGTTTACAGCCCTGTATCAATGGCCGAATTTTGCGGCCAGCTGCCAAGGAACGGTGCTCGCCGTTCACTACACTGACAGCTGCCCACAGACTTCTTGCAGGATTTTGAGAGGCAACTTACTGTCATCGGGTGTCTGATCCAGCACTGTGTCCTCTACAGGGGATCTGTATCTTGTGTGAGCAAGCAACAACCTGGCTCTTCAACCAGTCCAATTGAAGAATCTTCACTGAGACACGCAGGGCTGGATTTTCATTGAGGAGGCGTGTAGGAGGCGTGACTACAACTTTCGGGGTTGTAGTCCTGCCTCCATCAAGTTGTGGCCAATCCACGCGATTTTCACTTGATTGACCTTGTTGAGCCCGCACAGCGGGCTCAGCAGGCCAATTAAGGGCCACCCGGCAACAGGTGACGTCACAGACAGACATTTCATCTGTCAAGAGCTTTTGACAGATGAAATATCAGCGTTTCACAGCTGTTTGAAACTGTCAAACACTGACAATCTGTACTCTAAGTTAATGCCTTCCTCTCAGGATGATTTAGAGATCTCTCCAGAACAGAAAGCTGAATGCTGCAGATTTTGACAGATTGCGGCCATTCTGCTTTCTGTGCCGGTGAGATGAGGGACTCCCGAGACCTGAAGGAAGGAAGGCTGTAAAGGTAAGTAAAACTTCTTTAAACACTTTACACACACCAAACACACTTACCTCTGCACTCATGCACCCATCACTCACCTGAACACTGGACATCTCGACCCCTCCAAACCCTTCATCCCGACGGCCCGCCTCGCTAACTTGGCGTGATTTGGAGCCGTCGGGAATCCCACATTTCACCAATAAAAATAGGGATTAGGCTAAAAACTGCCTGTTAACAGGCAGTTAATTGGCACTAATCCCCTTCCCGCCTTGGGGAGGCGGGTCCCAGTGCGGGTCGGGTAACCGCCTCCTTTGAAACTGGCATGGAGACGAGTTGGGGGTGGGATGGGTTCGTGCCCCCCGATTTCAAGATTTTAACCCCCCACATGCCGCCAATCCTCCACGGCTCAATGAAAATCCTGCCCGCAGAGAGAAATCCTGCCCGCAGAGCCTAAACCAGGAAGTATAAACCAGGAAGTATAAATTAGAGTTAAATCATGTACAGAAAGCGAAATAAAGAGGGGGAAGAAAAGATGGGATTAAAAGACAGAAAGAAAAATTTTAAAAATTATTTTTAATTAAAAAAAAATCTCCAATGCTAATTAAGTTCTGAAGGACGGTGGCATAGTGGTTAGCACTGTTGCCTCACAGCGCCAGGGACCCGGGTTCGAATCCGGCCTCGGGCGACTGTCTGTGTGGAGTTTGCACATTCTCCCCGTGTTTGCGTGGGTTTCCTCCGGGTGCTCCGGTTTCCTCCCACAGTCCAAAGATGTGCGGGTTAGGTTGATTGGCTATGATGGGTTGACCCTTAGTGTTAGGGGGATTAAATATGTGGGGTTACGGGGATTGGGTGGAATATGTGTCGGTGCAGGCTCGATGGGCCGAAATGGCCTCTATCTGCACTGTGGGGTTTCTGTGATTCTGTGAATGAGGCTCCACACTTGTAAAATTAAATTTTCAGTGTCAGAGAGGTTGATAAGCAGTAATTGTGACTTATCACGCTGTTAAAAAGTCACTTACACCTGAATGCACCAGCCCTAACTTTTTTCTGCTGTGTTTAGTGGGTAACTAGTGAGTATATACCCCAACTTCACGCCCTTACATGGATTTCAATGCCGAGTGTATCGGCATGGTGCCAGTATAGCGCAGCCTGTGGAGGAGCAGGGAAACTCGGACAGCAACTTCCGGATTTCTGCGTTTAACTGTGCATGTGTGTACTCTGGAAGTTGTTGTCCAATTTACTCCATAAAATCTAGGCCATTATGTTATCTCATTCTGTTTTCCAGCAGCTGCTCAGTGTTGTAGCTAAAGTTTTGCTTGTCTTTTTCAGACTATTCCTATTAAGCAAAGTACCTCAATGTTAACTGACTTAGTCACATTACGAATCTCCTGGTGCATGAGTGCCCCTCCCCACAACTGACCAGGCACCAACTGTTTTCCATTTCACTCTAACCTCACTGAGTTTAGCATCTCTGAAACACAGAAACATAGAAAAATAGGAGTAGGCCATTCAGCCCTTCGAGCCTGCTCCGCCATTCAATATGATCATGGCTGATCCTCTATCTCAATACCATATTCCCGCTCTCTCCCCATACCCCTTGATGCCTTTTGTGGCTAGGCTTGGACAAAAATGTGAGACTACAAGAAATGTGACAGTCTGACAAAATAAAAATGAATTTAAATTTTTGTTTTAAATTTAAAAAAACTTTCATTGTTTTCTCTGGTTTCAAACCATTAAGGAGGCAGGAATGGTCTCCTCTCCCAAGAAGGTTCTATGATTCTGTTTTGTATCTTCACAGCAATGGTAATGATCAATATTCCCTTTAAGCTGCACAGCCACGCAGCGCTCTGCAGTCCCCGCGCAGCCGGCTCACCGGCTTTTAAATAGGAAAAACCGCGCATGTGCGATATTTTGAATGTGCCACACAGCCCCTTAAAGGCAGAAAAAGCCGTGTTTGAATCTGTTGGATGTTGTAAAGCTGTATGAACAGTAAGGAAATGAACCTGGATTTCACTGATATTTGATCCCCTAGTTACTCATGGGTCTTAATCCTAGTTGTTGATTAAGTGAATCTATAAACACTTCTTTACGAAAGCTCAAAGTTTACTGACCTGAACTATTCACAAACCTGAACCTCAGTTTTATTTCTCAAAAAAAACTTATGTTTCTGCAAATACACTAATCTGGATTTGGGTAGACTTTTGTGCTTTATTCCTAGCACTTTTATGATTATATAAAATATTCAAATTTAAAATTTTCACGGTGTACACTTAGATTATAAAACTGTAAACTGTGAAACTAATTCCAAACCTGAAGAGCAATAAAGGCACATTTTCTTAAATTGCCATTACTGCTACAGAACAAAGCTTTAATTTTAACCCAGCAGGAATGGTGAAGGCAGTGGGGTGGGGGGAGGGTTAAATGACAGCCAGGCAGGGGACTGGGGTAAATCTTCCCCTTCAGCATTCCCAGCACAGAGCTTCTTGAGCCAGGAACATACATCAGAAAATCAAGCATGCATTGCCCATGATTTTCCATCCATTTAAATGTGCCGGGAGCACTAAAGCGCCTCACCAGGAACTTTGAAGATGAATGTTTTTTCTTGTATTTTAAAAATGTTCTCCAATTTTATTTAATAATGCTGAATAAACTGTAATCATATTCACTAGCACAGCAATCACCAAAATGTTGTTCAAGACACAAGACACCCGACCCACTGTTCTAATTGGAGCATTGCCTGTGACTGAGAGCCTGTCAATTTCAGGAAGTTCGCTGCTTGGGTAATGCCAAGTAATTGTTATTTTCAGAAGTTTTTTATGGAGTTCTTGAAGGATGCATAAATCTTTTGAACTAACAAATGGAAAAATGTTACAACGGTATTAAGTTACAAATCCTTATCAAATCCATTACATAATAAAACTCTTCAATTTTTTTGGAAGCAGTGCATTGCATTTAATCTGTAGTCCAGATTTTGCAATTTTATAGTTTCAATATCATGTTACACTGCAGGGCTGTATAACTGCTGGCACAGATCACAGAACTCAGCCTAACTTGAATTGGGATCATGCATTTGGTGCCTTTCCTGTGCAACTATCAAATGTTGTGAATATTGTCACATTGATTTTAACCATCAACCAGCAAAGTGACTGACTCAGTCTTGTATACTGTGCAGCAAATCTGCACAAAGCACAATACAGAGGGGAGCACAGGAGAATCACGCTCAGTATAATCTTCGGAAGGGACAGGTTTTGTTATACTTATATGTAATTTACACAACTCTTATCTCATTTACTCTGATCCCAAGGGGGAAAAATTCGATTGCTTTGGGCCTTGTTAGCGCCCTGAGGTGCGTTAACGGGGCACAAAGCAACTAGTGCCCGGGCAAGGCGGCGCTAATGCCTCCCACGAAATTCAACGGCAGCTGTAGCCGGTAGTGTCCTGTGGCGCTGCACCTCTGGCGATGACGTCATCGCCGTGCGCAGCGCCCCGGCTGCAAACTTGGCTCGCGCCTCCTGACCTACCACCGGACGCTATGTCCGACAGGGTTAAGGTGGCATTTTTGCAGCCGGAGCAGAGATAATTAAAGGGCAGGTACCGGGCGCCCTTTTTTTTGGGCCGTCTGCCAGTACCTGTCCCCTCTGGCCTCCTCCTGCGGGGTGCCAGCCGCAATCGGTCAGCCCGGCACTCCTCTTGAATGCCGGGCTCTTATCCTGGCACGTCGCTCCCCGGTGGTCCAGCAGGGCCCTGGTGCGCGCTGCGCTAGGCCCCTCCCCTTTAAACTGGGGAGGGAGGCCTGCAGTACTACGGTGCTACGTGCCGGTGCGCGTGGCGCTGCAGCACATAGCACCACGTTATTCAATGGGAACGCCCCAAGAGGGAGGGGGAGTGCTTCCAGTAGCACTTGGGGTGCTACCATTGAATTTCGGGCATGGGAGTGCTAACTTTCGGGGTGCAAAAAGTAGCGCCCCGGTGAAGTTATTACCCCAAAGGGGGCGAGAGCCAATTCGCCCCCACCCCCCAATTTTTTAATCAAATGATTGCACAAGGCGGATGAGGTTAAATCAGTACAAGACATTGGTCAGGCCATAGTGAACTCTGCAGTTTTGGGCCCCCATTATACAAGGATATTGCAGCCATGGAAAAGGTACAAAACAGATTCACTAGGGTGATGCCAAGGATGAGTGATTGTGCAATCCTGCCCTCCTGCAGGGGTCACTTTCACAGTGAGCACAAGTCAGAGATAGGCCTACAACATTGATTCCCGAGCCTGTGCTCCCTGTGAGAGCAGGTCCCTGCTGGGAGCTCAGAATCACCCATAGAGTTATGATGGGAGACCTGAATACTAGGGCTGTAATCAGTAGAGCAGAGCAGATAGAGGTTGGGGGGTGCAGCGGGGAGGTGGGGCGGGGGGGGAGAGAATGTAATAGATGTACTAAGTTTTGAAAAGATTTGAGAGGGTAAATAGTGAAAGCTTATTTTCACAGATCAGTGAATTGGTGATGAGGGCATAAATATGAGATTATTATTAAAAGAACACTGTGGAGGTTAGAAGACTTTTTTTCAGACAATATGTTAGTGGAAATAGGGAAGATATAACTGTAAATGTCTATTGAAACAAGTCAATAACAGCATTTCAGAGGGTGTTTTACTATGTAGTTCAGCATTCTATTTACTTTGTCGATTGCTGCTCCGCAGTGATTGGACAAGTTGAGTGTTGATTGGCTAATGCCCCTTGACCTCAGGCAGCTATTTTGATACCATACATGGAGTTCTTAAGACACCCATTGTATCTTCCTGTATGCGCTACATCTGTCCAAATTGAATTTCATGTGGCACTGTTTCATCCACTTATACATTTTCTCTAACTTATTCTGACTTATTCTGTAGGGCCCTCACTGGCTTCAATAAATTCCACTACCCTCCTTGTAGTTGTTGCTGGCTGCTAATTTGACCAGTTTGTACTGAGCTTCTGAATCTAAGGCTGCGATTTCACTAACCTCAGCGGGTCCGTGGTGGCGGGTCCTGACCCCGCTGGCTCCATCCCGCTCTGTGAAATGACTTTCCATTGATAGGGCTTGTTAAGCCCGCCCAGTGTGTTTCCCGGGCCAATTCGAGGAAGTGGGTCTGGTGAAGTCATTCATGATGCGTCATCAGCTGCTTTCCTTAAAGGGGCCATGGCCAACTTTATTTGACATTTGTGCTGTCAGTGTTCTACAGCATTGAAGTGCTGCAAACACTGACGATCGCTGCACAGAGGTGCAGGGCTGCACAAAGGTTCTCCCATGACACCCTCTATATGCTTATGGAGGGAGTCAGAGCAGGCAGGGAGGTCCTCTTCCCTTCCGATGGGCGAAGATACCTCCCCAGGAGACCAAAACAGCCTGGTTGCACATTGCACAGGAGGGCACAAGCAGGGGTGTCGTCAGGAGGACCTGGGTGCAGTGGCGCAAACGTTTCAATTATCTCATTAGATCATGAAACATTAGTACAAAGCCATACTCACCTTCATCCTGCTGTGCCTCTCATCACATCCCCATCACTCTGCCTTCTCTACCCTACTCGTGCACATCCTTACTCGCACCAACTTACCTTTCACCTCCACCCATCCCTCCCTTTCTATCTACATTATCACATCCCCATCTCACTATCCACCCCTCACACTCGCCCTCATCCTAGTGCAATCATACCAACTAACAACACACAAGGGTAGCCACTTGGGTGTTTTATCCAATTTAAAGTTTCTGTTAATGTGCTGTCAAACATGGAAACCTTTATTTTCAACACTTTCTGTTCTTGGACAGATTTGTGTGCACCTTTGGAAGTGGCTTAGTAAGTTGCAGTGAATGGTGAGACATAACGTTACCCCCGCAATGATGATGAGTGTGAAAGGAATGGCTTGGACATTGTAGGGATGCTTTATGGTGTTGGTGTGTGATGGTGCCAACCTGGCGCATCATGTGGGAGCCAGGGTGTACAGCGTCAAGTGAAGTTAATCTGGCCATGGTGAGGCCATTCCTGGTGTCCCGGGCAGCAATGTGGTCGGGTGCTGATGCCCTGTGTCCTGTGCAGCATCAGTTGATTGCAGAGAAGGTTGGTGTTGTTGTTGGTGCTGCTGGTGTTGGAGCTGATCGTGGTGGGATTCTGGGGACCAAGGTGAGACAGTATAAAAGGCATAAATGTTGATGGAATAGATGGCAGGTGAAGTACAGATGACAGAAACATTCTGTCAATGGTGAGAGAGTTCTTCCAAAGAGCTGATACTGGATGGAGAGTGGAAAGCCTGCAGAATCTGTGCTGGAAATGGACTGAGAAACAGCTTGTGGCTGAGGAAAGTGATGATCTGTCAGGTGGGAACTTTTACTGTACATTTGAAGCTATCAAGTAATCAGCTGGAGCAATGGCCACTGAACTCCCGCCTCAGGTTGACAGACGTGGTCCCCAAATGGCGTGGTTCCCGTGGCCATGAAGTTAAAGAGAAAAGGTAAGTTAGAAAAGCCTATTAATGATCTGTCTGATAGACCCGACATTGGGAAAGACGTGTGGCGGCAGGTTGACAGCAGGGTCCCGACCCACTATCAAAAAAAACATTTTCTCACCCGACCCGCCACCAATCTCACCCATTGTTGTACTAGAAATTTTGTGCAAAACGTGAATTAATAGTAAGGTGAATTTGGCATAAAAATCCCACTATGGTGAATTTGAATTTACATTAATGACATAAGCAGGTACAGATAGAGAAATAAAGAGGGGGAAAATTTGACGTTTTTAAAATCTCCAACAACAATTCACAACTGGAAGGAATGAGACTCCACACTTGTAATTGTTTCTGGGCAAGAGAGGTTGATTGGCAGTCATTAACAATTATCACATCATAAAAACGGTACTTACGATGCAAATTATTAGACAACTCAAAGCAAGCAATAACAAAGACAAACATTGAGCTAATTTAGTAAGTTAACTTCTTCATTTGCTGCATTTTCACAGTGACATTTGAGTTTTGTCCTCTTCATGTCTTTGTATCAGCACTGATATTTCAAGCTGCATTTATCCACAAAATTGATATTTTTTAAAGAAAATTCCAGAGAATCTTTTAAGATAACAAGTTCTTGAAAAGGCATGCAAGAAAAAGCTAAAAAAAATTGTTTTGGAAATATGAGGCCCTGATTTTCCTCTCACTTAGAGCTAATGGCCCAAAACTTGCTGAAAAAATAATGGCGTATGAATGACACACGCCGTTATTAATGCATAAATCAGGCAGCAACTTGTGGCGAGGAAGAGATATGCTGTGACTTGCGAATCGCCACAGGTTGCTGGCCGATTTGTGCCACTCTACCGTTAGCTTCGCGAAAACAGCACCTCGCCTTTAACCTCCCCGTGATTTTCATAAAATTACTGCATTTGCACATTAATTGCCCATTAAACTCACCACAGAAAGTTAAGTTAATTTGCAGCGTAAGTACCGTTTTTACGATGTGATAATTGTTAATGACTGCCAATCAACCTCTCGCCCAGAAACAATTACTACAAGTGTGGAGTCTCATTCCTTCCGGTTGTGAATTGTTGTTGGAGATTTTAAAAACGTCAAATTTTCCCTCTCTTTATTTCTCTATCTGTACCTGATTTGACATTGAATTCACCCATTCCAGTTCACCCTTCTTTCTCAGTCCTTCTTGTGTTTATTTCTCAGTTCTTTAATCTCATTGGTTAAGGAGATACACTGTTGGTCTCGTTATTCACCAAGGTCCCAGATGTCCTGTTGTCCTCACCGCTTTGTTATCAGCTCGCACTTCCAGAAACCTTGTGGACAAAAAACTATAATCCTAAATGTGCACGAACAAGTCTAACAGGGCACGCCGTGAGATGCCACGCTCCAACAAAATCTGGGCCATTGTTATCTGACTGTGACTGAGTTTGTGCCCATCACAAGCTCAGAACTAAAGAGATGCCCGGGATGAAATCTTCACCCAGTGTTCGCCCCCAGTGGCTGGTTTTAAGGGAAGTTAAGGTGTTAGGCAATGGGCAGAATGTGCCCAGATAATATTTTTTAAATGGCAGACAATATGGACATGGACCATTTAATTTATTTTGAGGTTAATAATGTCACAGAATAAGAAGTAAGGATTACAAGGTAAGGGATAGCTATAACAAGTGCTAGTTATTGCACTGAGTCTAGATCTCACACCCTTTTAGTTTACTCCTAAGTAGATTTTGTTCAGTTAGTAGGTTAAAGTGATGAGATAGGTCCCCAAGTCCTAGTGGCTAAAAACCTTGAGCAGCTGATGCGTAAGGTCAGGATCAGGCTTAGCTGTGATGCCTTCTACTGTCAAATAGCTTGCTGAAGTTCACTCCCTGGACTCACACTTGAAGAATGGCCGCTTGGTGAAGCATCAGAGGCCTGCCAGAATCTGTGGAATAATATTTCAGCAGGATTCAGTGACTTTAAGAGAGAAAGACAGAAAACAATTGGCAAACTAAAAGTGATGTACAGATTGATAAGCTTACCGAGGGAGGTTTGTTGGAATTGTACAATGATATACTCTATGTACTGATCTCTGTTGAATATGACTATCGAAATAGTAAGATTTTTTTTAAATGCCAGGGTTAAGTATTTGCTGATTAGGGCATACCCACCTCTGTACATGCTTAATTGGAGACAGGTTGACAATTAAAAATGGTCCCAGGTGGTAGACATTATTCAAACTATTTGACTCCAGTACAGTAGATATTTCCAACCTGGAGATATTTTTTATTTGGAAACATGTCAATAATGATGGTAGCAGGCAAGGAATAAGATCACAAAATAGGTGGTGAAAAATCGTAGTCCAGGTGGCTTGCTTCATAACACAGCTGTGTGCCAACAAAGCACTGGGCGTAGAGATCCTGCTTGACAATGGGTTTTGAGACGTACCTCTGCTTATTTTTGTTTTAAAAAGGTTGAATTCCCTTTTAATAAAGAAACTACAGTAGCATGGGGAACATTCCCCAGTAAAGCTTGTATTGTGTACGAGTCTGTTTCATTTGAGAGCGTTTCCTAGTGAAGTGGAAGGAAGCAGTCGCTTTTATACCTAAAATCAATTACTTAATTTCCATGCTTAAATTTAATTAATTTGACAGATTTAACACACAAGGTTATTTCAATGGGGCAGAAGGCAGAGAAGCTCGGGACTGAGAAAAGAGCAGCACACTGCAGTCGAGCTTGAAGTGCTGCCAGTAGAACCAGGAAACTTGCCCCTAACTCATTAGTTTGGAGCACAGCACTCAGATTTATTCAGCAATAGATCCTAGCTGAAAAAACATACCTGATGTTTTTGGAGCTATCAGATATTTTGGAAATAAAGTTGAACTTGTTTAAAAGGCTAGCTCAGCAGTTTGGAAAGAAGTAAATTTTATAAGAAAAAAAAAACCTGAATTTGTTTCATGCGTGTTTGTGTGTGTCTATCGTCCCTGATTAGATTTCAGTTTGGGCATTGTTTGTAAAGAGGATTCCTGTTTTTCGCAGAATAGGCTCTGTCCGTAGAGTGTGATTATTCTGTATTAAAAGTCTTTTGCGGCTCCACGTTTCCACATGTCAGATGGACGCGATTAGCAGAGTTAAGGCAGCCTTTACGTGCAGCTGCTTGGCAAGTTAACAAAACTTGAGCAACGGCAGAGTTTATACAGCACTGAGGCCCTATGGGCCAATTCGAGTAGTGAGGTTTGCCAAGGTCCGGGACTATTAGTCCTTGTTCTACGTCATTTATATTGAACAGCTGGTAGAAATCAGCTCTAACTTTTTATTCTTGTTGCTAGTCATCCTTACTATTCTATTCTCCATACATGGATATTATTAAAATTAGCAGTGCATGGCCAATTGACATGCCGTAGCATTTTGGTTGGCTGTATGTGAGCATCTGATCACAGCAACTGGGCAGGAAGAGGGCGAACAGACATCTATGAGGATGCTGAAGAATCTGGCCTACGTTTGTCCATTACTTCAAGCATGATTCTCAGAAGCATGTGGATCGGCGATCGAGCAATGAGATTCTGTTTAGCATGCATGCTCCTGAATAATACATTGGCTGTCATATTGAAACATGTATTATGTATAGTGAGCACTATGTTTGCAATATTTTTCTTTTGTAAGTTAGTTCCTGTTACGAATTTGGGTCTACCACAGATCCCTCTTGGGTTCAGTGCGTCCGTTACTCTTGTGAACGGTCTGGGGGGGAAAAATTGGGTTGCTAAAGGGGCGCAAGGCCCCTAGTGCCTGGGCGCAGCGCCACTAACGCCTCCTGCAAAATTCAGCAGGTGGTTAGCGGCGGCGGTAGCCAATAGTGGCTCTGCGCCTCCGGCGATGATGTCATCGCCATGCCCAGCGCCCCGCTCGCACCCCGGCTGCAAACTTCGGTCTTGACCTACCGCCGGACAATATGTCCGACAGGGTCAGGGTGGCGTTTTTGTGGCTACGGTGGCGCAAATTAAAAGACATGTTAGATCCGTGTATCTTAATGTTGTGTCCTTCAATAATCAGACAAAAGACTGCAGGGAACGATCAACAGGTGTTTACTGAATGAGGGTTCAAACTGCAACTGACTGTACAGATCACTACTCAGGGTTTATATACAGGTGTGGTCACTGTCGGTACTACAGTATACAGGAGCTGTAAAAAGTAGTTCTCCCCTTAAAGGTACATACATTACAATTCCTCCCCTTTTAGATTAACAGTACCATAACACTCATTTAATAATTAAATATCAAACTAATTACAATTAACAATTTTACCATACAACATTAGCTGAAAATAGTCTATTTATAAATTCAGTCTTTGGGGAGGCTTCCTGATCCTTTCTGGATAGCGCCTTTCCCGAGTGTCTTGCTCTTGCTGCGGAGGCGATTCTGGCCCTGTCATCGGTTGGTTCATCAGCTTCCGATGCTACTGTTTCTGGGATAGATGCTACCTGTACGTCGGGTTCATCACTAGGTACGTATGGGCGAGGCATGAGGGTGACTTAAGAACATAAGAAATAGGAGCAGGAGTAGACCAATCGGCCCCTCGAGCCTGCTCCGCCATTCAATAAGATCATGGCTGATCTGATCCTAACCGCCAATCCACTATCACAGAACCATCTCCTGAATCTAACAGAATTAGACACACGAAATAGGAGCAGGATCAGGCTACACGGCCCCTGGGCCCGCTCCGCTACCCACAGGGCCATGACCGATCCGAACCTAGACTCATGTCCAAATTCCTGCCCGCTCCCCGTAACCCTTAATTCCCTTTACTTCTAGGAAACTGTTTATTTCTGTTTTAAATTTATGTAATGATGTAGCTTCTACAGCTTTTTGGGGCAGCATATTCCATGGACCTACCACCCTCTGAGTGAAGTAGTTCCTCCTCATCTCAGTTTTGAAAGAGCAGCCCCTTATTCTAAGACTATGCCCCCTAGTTCTCGTTTCACCCATCATCGGGAACATTTTCCCCGCATCCACTCGATCCAACCCCTTCACAATCTTATATGTTTCAATAAGATCGCCTCTCATTCTTCTGAACTCCAATGAGTAGAGTCCCAATCTACTCAACCTCTCCTCATATGTCCATCCCCTCATCCCCGGGATTAACCGAGTGAACCTTCTTTGTACTGACTCGAGAGCAAGTATGTCCTTTCTTAAGTATGGACACCAAAACTGTACGCAGTATTCCAGGTGCGGTCTCACCAATACCTTGTACAACTGAAGCAATACCTCCCTATTTTTATATTCTATCCCCCTAGCAATGAAAGCCAACATTCCATTGGCCTTCTTAATCACTTGCTGCACCTGCATACTAACCTTTTGAGTTTCGCGCACCAGGACCCCCAGATCCCTTTGTACTTCAGTACTTTCCAGTTTCTTGCCATTAAGATAATAACTTGCTCTACGATTTTTCCTGCCAAAGTGCATAACCTCACACTTTCCAGTATTGTATTCCATCTGCCAAATCTCTGCCCACTTACTTAGCCTGTCGATGTCCCCTTGCAGGTTTTTTAGGTCCTCCTCACTCACTACTTTCCCTCCCATCTTAGTATCATCTGCAAACTTTGATATGTTACACTCGGTCCCCTCCTCCAAATCGTTAATATAGATTGTAAAGAGTTGGGGACCCAGCACTGACCCCTGCGGAACACCACTAGTTACTGATTGCCAGTCTGAGAATGAACCATTAATCCCAACTCTCTGCCTTCTGTTAGATAGCCAATCCTCTATCCATGCCAGAATATTACCCCCAATCCCGTGATATTTTATCTTAAGCAATAATCTTTTGTGGGGCACCTTGTCAAATGCCTTTTGGAAGTCTAAATACACTACGTCCACTGGTTCCCCTTTATCCACCCTATACGTTACTTCCTCAAAGAACTCCAGCAAATTTGTCAAACATGACTTCCCCTTCATAAAACTATGCTGACTTTGTCCTATTAAATTATGATTATCCAAATGTCCTGTTACTGTCTCCTTAATAATGGACTCCAAAATTTTACCTACCACAGATGTTAGGCTAACCGGTCTATAGTTTCCAGCCTTCTGTCTACTGCCCTTTTTAAATAAGGGTGTTACATTAACAGTTTTACAGTCTGCCGGGACCTTTGCCGAGTCCAGGCAGTTTTGGAAAATTATTACCAATGCATCCACAATCCCTACCGCCACTTCCCTCAAGACCCTAGGATGTAAGCCATCAGGTCCAGGTGATTTATCCGCCTTGAGTCCCATTATTTTACCGAGTACCACTTCCTTAGTGATTTTGATCGTGTTTAGCTCCTCCCCCCCTTTAGCCCCCAGTTTGTCCAGTGTTGGGATATTCTTAGTGTCTTCTACTGTAAAGACTGATGTAAAATATTCAGTGTTTTTGCCATCTCCATATTTCCCACCATTAATTTCCCGGTCTCATCCTCTAAGGGACCAACATTTACTTTAGCCACCCTTTTTCTTTTTATATAACTGTGGTAAACCACTGCTAACTCTGTATATGTCTGTGTGGTAAACCACTGTTAACTCTGTACAGGTCCGGGCATGTCTCCGCCCCTGGCTCCACCCCTAAGCCCGGGTATAAAGGTGACTCACCACCCTTCCCCCGGGAGCTCTTAGGATGGATCCACTAGCAGAGGCATGCTCCAGTTCTTAGTCAATAAAAGCCTACTTAGTATAAGTTCAACTCGTAGTCTTTGGTGTTGTTGATAGTGCATCAATTTTATTGACTACATTTTCGACATGGAGCAAATCTTGAAGCCGGAACGTTTAGACCTGGATCCTCAAGCAGCAGATGCAGCCAATAACTTTGAACACTGGCTGAGCTGTTTCGAAGCCTTCCTGGAGGCCTCCAGCACTACCGTCACTACAGATGACGCGAAACGGCTTGTCTTGAACTCACGGGTGAGCCACCGAGTCTACTCGATCATCCGAGACGCCACAACTTACGTGGCCGCCATCGCGACGCTAAAGGAACAATACGTGAGGCCTGTTAACGAGGTCTACGCCAGACACCTCCTGGCTACCCGAAAACAGCGCCCCAGGGAATCGGGCGCCGAATATTTACTGGCACTGAGAGTCCTCGGCCGGGCCTGTAATTGCAAAGCGGTGACGGCCAAGGAATGCACGGAGACCTGATCCGAGACGCCTACGTAGCCGGCATCAGGTCCAACTATACTCGGCAGAGGCTGCTGGAACAGAGGGGGCTCGACCTGCAGAAGACGGTGGCCCTCGCTAACTCGTTAGACGTGGCCCTCCAGAACATGGACGCCTACCCCCCTGACCGGATGGCCACGTGGATGTCACAGGAGCAGCCATCTTGGGACCCGGTAAGGCCACAAGCCGCCAGCAGCCCAACTACAGCTGCAATGACCAGAGGCCAGAAATGCTACTTCTGCGGCCAGGCCAAGCACCCCAGACAGCAATGCCCAGCAAAGGACGAGACCTGCTCCAAATGCGGCAAGAAAGGCCACTACGTGAGAGTGTGCAGGGCGAAATCGACCCCCAATTCCAGCAGCGCCGCGTGTGAACCGTGCAGGCCGCCATTTTGGACCCCACCAACCACGTGAGAGCCGTGCGGGCCGCCATTTTGGGCACCACCAGCCGCGGGGGAGCCACTATCTTGGACACCATTTCGGGACCAGGCCCCCGGCGCGGGCGAATACTACAGCGACCCACCGACCTCGACGATGGCCTCCATCACCCTGGACCAATCTAGGCCCCATCAACTAGCCAGGTCCATGATGAACGTAAAGGTAAATGGCCATGCCACAAATTGCCTTTTCGACTGCAGAAGCACGGAGAGCTTCATCCACCCCGACACGGTGCGACGCTACTCCCTATCGGTTATGCCCACACGCCACCAGGTCTTTATGGCCTCAAAGTCCCATACGGCGGACGTCGGCAGCTACTGTGTAGCGACTCTGACAGTGAACGGCGTGGAGTACAGAGATTTTAAATTCCTCGTCCTGCCACAGCTCTGCGCTCCCGTACTGCTAGGATTAGACTTCCAGTGCCATCTGGAGAGCGTCACGATGGCATATGGTGGGCCCCTGCCCCCACTTACAGTCTGCAGCAGGCAGAATTTAAACACGGCGCCGCGCAAAGTATGCAGCCTGTCCACCCTGAAGGTCAAACCCCCCCCGTTGTTCGCTAACCTCGCCAAAGACTGCAAGCCAATTGCTACTAAAAGCAGGTGGTACAGTGCCGGGGATAGGAGCTTTATTAAATCAGAAGTAGAAAGACTTCTGAGGGAAGGGATTATCGAGGGCAGCACCAGCCCATGGCGAGCCCAAGTGGTGGTAGTGAAGACCGGCAAAAAACAGCGCCTGGTTATTGATTACAGCCAGACGATCAATCGATACACGCAATTAGACGCATACCCACTTCCCCGCATATCTGACATGGTCAACCAGATAGCACAATACCGGGTATTCTCGACGATTGATCTGAAGTCGACATACCACCAGCTCCCCATCAGGCCTGAGTACCGCCAGTACGCGGCCTTCGAGGCTGACGGTCGCCTCTACCACTTCCTCCGAGTCCCCTTCGGCGTCACCAACGGGGTCTCGGTCTTCCAAAGGGAGATGGACCGGATGGTTGACCAGAACGCGCTGCAGGCCACCTTCCCCTATCTAGACAACGTCACCATCTGCGGCCATGACCGGCATGACCACGACGCCAACCTAGAAAAATTCCTCCGTACGGCCCAATGGCTGAATCTGACATACAACAGAGAAAAATGTATGTTCCACACCACGCGCCTCGCTATTCTTGGCTGCGTGGTGGAAAACGGAGTCATCGGCCCCGACCCCGACCGAATGCGCCCCCTCCTGGAACTACCCCTCCCCCACTGCCTAAAAGCCCTGAAGAGATGCCTAGGGTTCTTCTCTTACTACGCCCAGTGGGTGCCCAACTATGCGGACAAAGCCCGGCCCCTCATCAAGTCAACCTCCTTCCCCCTGACGGCAGAGGCTCATGCGGCCTTCACCCTCATAAAAGAGGACATTGCGAAGGCCACAATGCACGCAGTGGATGAGTCCATCCCTTTCCAAGTGGAGAGCGATGCATCCGACTTCGCCCTAGCCGCAACCCTTAAGCAGGCGGGGAGACCGGACCCTCCAGGGCCCCGA
This sequence comes from Somniosus microcephalus, assembly GCF_052327205.1. Lineage (NCBI taxonomy): Eukaryota > Metazoa > Chordata > Chondrichthyes > Squaliformes > Somniosidae > Somniosus > Somniosus microcephalus. Next base: position 128,654,426 of record NC_140991.1, read on the forward strand.
AATTCGACACTCCTCAGTCGAGAAGGAGGCCCAGGCGATAGTGGAGGCTGTACGGCACTGGAGGCATTACCTGGCCGGTAAACGTTTCACCCTGCTCACTGACCAACGGTCAGTAGCATTTATGTTTAACAACAGACAAAGGGGGAAAATCAAAAATGATGATATTGCGGTGGAGGATCGAGTTATCCACCTACAACTACGATATCTTATACCGGCCCGGGAAACTTAATGAGCCCCCAGATGCCCTATCCCATGGGACATGTGCCAACGCACAAGTCGATAGGCTACGGACCCTCCACAATTATCTCTGCCACCCGGGGGTCACCAGGTTCTTCCATTTTATTAAAGCTCGCAACCTGCCTTACTCCATCGAGGAGGTCAGGACCATGACCAGGAACTGCCAGGTCTGCGCCGAATGCAAACCGCATTTTTATAGGCCAGACAGGGCACACCTGATTAAAGCCACCCGCCCCTTCGAACGTCTCAGCGTCGATTTCAAGGGGCCCCTTCCCTCCTCTGACCGCAACATGTACTTCCTCAATATTATTGACGAGTACTCCCGTTTCCCCTTCGCCATCCCCTGCCCGGACATGACCAGTGCCACAGTCATCAGGTGCCTCAATGACCTGTTCGCCATATTTAGCTTCCCCAATTACATCCACAGCGACAGGGGCTCGTCGTTCATGAGCGACGAGCTGCGCCAGTACCTGCTCGAGAAGGGCATAGCCACGAGCAGGACTACCAGCTACAACCCCCGGGGTAACGGACAGGTAGAGAGGGAGAACGCAACGGTGTGGAAGACCGCCATGCTTGCCCTAAAATCCAAGGGCCTCCCAATCTCCCGCTGGCAAGATGTTCTCCCCAATGCGCTCCACTCCATACGATCACTGCTCTGTACTGCCACAAACGCCACCCCTCACGAGATGTTCATCTTCCCCAGGAAATCCACCTCGGGGACATCACTACCGCCATGGCTGACGTCTCCGGGACCCGTCCTGCTCAGGAAACACGTGAGGAGCCATAAGACGGACCCCCTGGTCGAAAAGGTTCACCTCCTCCACGCCAACCCACAGTACGCCTACGTGGCATATCCTGACGGGCAGGAGGACACAGTCTCAATTCGAGACCTCGCTCCCTCAGGTACCACCCGAAACACCATCGATCACCATCCACTACCTCCACTCACCACCACTACCCACGACGCACCACCGGGGTGTCTACCACGAACTGACGACATGCCGGTGCCATCCCTACCCCGAGAGGACGACACGCCAGTGCTCCGTCCCACGCGAGAAGCGGCCGCGGGCAAAGAACCGCCGAATAGAGTGGAGCACATCGGGGAGCACATCCTGCCAGCAGGAGGTCAGAAGGCCCCTAGACTTTAAGGCTAGCAGGGCGGCCTTCCAAACTGTCGCATTCTCTCTTTCCACCTGTCCGTTCCCCCGGGGGTTGTAACTGGTGGTCCTGCTTGTGGCAATACCCCTAGCGAGCAGGTACTGGCGGAGTTCGTCGCTCATAAACGATGAGCCCCGGTCGCTATGGACATAGCTGGGGAAACCGAACAGGGTGAAGAGGTCGTTCAGACATTTAATGACCGTGGCACTGGTCATGTCCGGGCAGGGGGTGGCGAACGGGAAACGGGAGTACTCATCAATAATGTTGAGGAAGTACACATTGCGGTCGGAGGAGGGGAGAGGCCCTTTAAAATCAACGCTCAGGCGCTCGAAGGGGCGAGTGGCTTTTATCAGGTGAGCCCTGTCTGGTCTATAAAAGTGCGGTTTGCACTCAGCACAGACTTGGCAGTTCCTGGTCATGGTCCTGACCTCCTCAATGGAGTAAGGCAGGTTGCGAGCCTTGATGAAGTGGAAGAACCTGGTGACCCCCGGGTGGCAGAGGTCATTGTGGAGGGCCCGCAGTCTATCGATCTGCGCGCTGGCGCAGGTGCCACGCGATAGAGCATCCGGGGGTTCATTGAGCTTCCCGGGCCGGTACAAGATCTCGTAATTGTCGGTGGAAAGTTCGATTCTCCACCTCAAGATCTTGTCATTTTTGATTTTGCCCCTCTGCTTGTTGTTAAACATAAAAGCAACTGAACGCTGGTCAGTGAGCAGGGTAAATCGTTTTCCGGCCAGGTAGTGCCTCCAATGACGCACAGCCTCCACAATAGCCTGGGCCTCCTTCTCAACAGCGGAGTTTCTGGTCTCCGGGCCCTGGAGGGTTCGTGAAAAGAAGGCCACGGGTCTCCCCGCCTGATTAAGGGTAGCGGCCAGGGCAAAGTCGGACGCGTCGCTTTCCACCTGGAAGGGGATGGATTCGTCCACTGCGTGCATGGTGGCTTTGGCAATGTGTTCCTTGATACGGTGGAAGGCTAAGCGGGCCTCTGCCGTCAAGGGAAAAAGAGGTGAACTTGATCAGCGGACGGGCCTTGTCCGCATAGTAGGGGACCCACTGGGCGTAATAGGAGAAAAACCCTAGGCACCTCTTCAGGGCCTTGAGGCAGTGGGAGTTCCATAAGGGGACGCATCCGGTCGGGACCGATGACTCAGTGTTCCACAACACAGCCAAGGATGGCGAGGCGGGTTGTGCGGAATATGCACTTCTCCTTGTTATACGTCAGGTTCAGGAGTTGGGCGGTGCAGAGGAATTTTTTGAGGTTTGCGTCATGGTCCTGCAAGTCATGGCCACAGATGGTCACATTGTCCAGATATGGGAAAGTGGCCTGCAACGCATTTTGATCTACCATCCGGTCCATCTCCCTTTGGAAGACGGAGACTCCGTTGGTGACGCCAAAGGGAACCTTAAGGAAGTGGTAGAGGCGGCCGTTTGCCTCAAAGGCAGTATACTGGCGGTCCTCAGGGCGGATAGGGAGCTGGTGGTACGCTGATTTCAGGTCAATGGTCGAGAAGACGCGGTACTGCGCGATCTGGTTGACCATATCAGCTATGCGGGGGAGTGGGTAAGCATCCAGCAGGGTGTAGCGATTTATTGTCTGGCTGTAGTCGATGACCAGGCGCTGCTTCTCGCCGGTCTTAACGACCACAACCTGGGCTCGCCAGGGGCTGGTGCTGCCCTCAATAATCCCCTCCTTCAGGAGCCGCTCCACTTCGGTTTTAATGAAAACCCTGTCCCCGGCACTGTATCGCCTGCTCTTTGTGGCAATGGGCTTACAGTCGGGGGTGAGGTTAGCAAACAGTGGGGGGGGGGGGTGACTCTGAGTGTGGAGTGGTTGCACCTGGTGCGTGGCGGGCAAATTGGAAGCTGCTGGCTGCGGACTGTGAGTGGGGGGAGGGGTCCACCGTACGCCATCGTAACACTTTTAAGGTGGCACTGAAAATCTAACCCCAGTAGAACGGCAGTGCAGAGGTGGGGCAGGACCAGAAGTTTAAAATTATCGTACACAGTCCCGTCTACTAAGAGTGTCACCACGCAGTAGCCGCCAATGTCCGCCGACTGGGACTCGGAGGCCATAGAAATCCGCTGGTGCGCAGGCAGGACTGGGAGAGAGCAACGCCGCACCGTGTCGGGGTGGATGAAGCTCTCCGTGCTCCCAGAGTCAAAAAGGCAGATTGTTTCGTGACCATTTACCTTAATGTCCATTGTGGACCGGGCCAGTTGGTGCGGTCTCGCTTGGTCCAGCGTAACGGAGGCCAGCGTAGGGGTCGGTGTGTCGCTGCGGGTATCAGATGAGGCGGTGTTGGGGGCCTGCTGCGTCCCAGCTGGCGTCCAAGATGGCGGCATCCATGATCCCCATGTGGCTGGTGGCGTCCAAAATGGCTGCTGTTCCAGTGGTTCGCACATGGCTGGGGAGGCCCAAGATGGCGGCCCGCACGCGGCGCTGCTGGGGTTCGGGGTGGCTTTGGCCCTGCAGACGCTGGCGTAGTGTCCCTTCTTCCCGCAGCCCGAGCAGATCGCATTTTTCGCCGGGCAGCGCGCTCTGGGGTGTTTGGCCTGGCCACAGAAGTAGCATTTCTGGCCTTGGGACACTGCTGCGGTAGTTGGGCCGTTGCTGGGGTGGCACGGCGCTATGAGACGGCTACCGTGTCCCAGGCTGTCGTTCCCCGCGGCGTCCACGGTGCAGAGGAGTAGGCATCCATGCCCCGGTAGGCTGCGTCCAATGATAGTGCGAGTTCAGCGGCCTTGTTGAGGTCGAGGTCACTCTGCTCCAACAGTCGCTGTCGGGTGTAATTGGACCTGTGGCCCGCTACAAAAGCGTCCCGGATAAGTTCCTCTGTGTACACGGCGGCCTTTACATCCTTCCAACCACAGGCCCAGCCAAGCACAGACAGTGCCTGAAGGTATTTCTCGGTCGACTCCCCAGGAGGTGCCTGGCGTATACCTCGTTCACTGGGCGCGTGTACTGGTCCTTGAGGAGCTTGAGAGCAGCCGTGTACGAGGTCGCGTCCTGGATGACCGAGTACGCTCGGTGGTTCACTTTGCAGGTCAGGACATCCAGTTTGTCCTCATCCGATTTGACCATTGCAGCGGAGGCGATCAGGAATCTTTCAAAGCACCTAAGCCAGTGAGCAAACTTGGTGGATGCGTCCGCCTCCCGATGGTCTAAGTCCAGGCATGCTGGTGTGAGGATCTTCTCCATTATAAAAAAATCTTGTTAATAAAATTGATGCGCTATCAATTACTCAAAAGACTGAGGTTAAGCGAGTAACTAACAGGCTTTTATTAACAAGAGAATGAAGGTGTGCCTCGAGTGGTCAACCAGTCCAGAATAGAGAGGGACTGTGGAGCAGTCACCTTTATACCTGGACTCGTGGGAGGAGTCAGCCGAGGCATGTACAGACATGTACACAGTGGAATACAGACACCCACACAGGCAGGTATAACAGTGGTTTACCACATACAGGAGCTGTAAAAAGTAGTTCTCCCCTTAAAGGTACATACATTACAGGACAGGTACCGGGCGGCCATTTTTTTGGGGCCGCTTGTCAGCACCTATCCCCTTCCGCTTCTTCATGCGGGATGCCGGCTGCGATCGGTCAGCCTGGCACTCCTCTTGAGTGCCAGGCTGTTTTCCTGGCACCCCGCTCCCCGCTGGTCCAGCAGAGCCCCGGCCCCTCCCCTTTAAGCAGGGGAGGGAAGCCTGTAATACAGCGGCGCGATGTGCCAATGCGCGTGGCACTGTTGCCTGTAGCTCCACGATATTGAATGGTAGCACCCCAGGAAGGAGGGGGAGCGCTAAAAGTAGTGCCCCGGAAAAGTTAGTGCCCCAAAGAAAGCGGGACCGAATTATTCCCCCTAAGTGTCTTACTTTTATGGTATTTGATTCTTTCAGCCATATAGCTGCCTGTAAAATAGTGTAACTCAGGGCATAATAATAGTACCCCTTGTGATCAGAACTTGATAATTTTGTGCAGGATTGTGTATTTGGAACCTGGGGGGAAAGCTCAGAGAACAAGCAACATAGTTTTGATAAAATAGAGTGACAAGAATACTGCCCCATAGAGAGTAGGAAAGTGAGAGCGGCAAGTTACCCAATGCCGTTCTCACACAACTCTAAACTTCTGGTTACAAAACAAGACTCCTGCCTGCCCTCTTGTCCTGGGTAGAATTATAGAATAGTACAGCATAGAAGGAGGCCATTCAGCCCATCGAGTCTGCGCTGGCTCTTTCGCTGTGTGGAGTTTGCACATTCTCCCCGTGTTTGCGTGGGTTTTCTCCGGGAGCTCCGGTTTCCTCCCACACTCCAAAGATGTGCGGGTTAGGTTGATTGGCTATGATAAATTGACCCTTAGTGTTAGGGGGATTAAATACGTGGGGTTACAGGGATAGGGTGGGATATGTGTTGGTGTAGGGGTTACGGGGATCGGGTGGGATATGTGTCGGTGCAGGCTCGATGGGCCGAAATGGCCTCTATCTGCACTGTGGGGTTTCTGTGATTCTGTGAAGAGCAATCCGTTAGTCCCACTTCCCTGCTCTTTCCCCATATCCCTGGAGTTTTTTTCTCCTTAAGTATTTATCCAATTCCCTTTTCAAGGCTGCTATTGAATCTTTATCCACCACCTTATCAGGCAGTGCATTCCAAATCCTAACCACTCGTTGCGTAAAAAGGTTTTTCCTCTTGTCGCCTCTGGTTCTTTTGCTAATCACCTTAAACCTGTGCCCTCTGGTTATCAACCCTTCAGCCATTGGAAACAGTTTCTCTTTATTTACTCTATCTTCATGATTTTGAACATCTCTATCAAACCTCCTCTAAAGTATGATTCAGCACAGTGGGAAGATCCAGAAGGAGAGGGAGGGAAAAGGCAAAAAAAAACTTCTTGAATATAAATAACAACTGGGAATACCCAAGCTTTACTAAGATTACATTACTGGTGGAGGCATGGTCACATGGTTATTTTGTGTTTACACAGTGATTTGCTAATCCAGCATCTCATCACTCAGAAGCAGTCACAGTTGAGCACTATAATTGTATGTGAGAAAATGTTTCTTAATAATACTGCCAGGGTTCAGCAAAATTTCCCTTCAAAGATTCATTTGATTATCACGCCACCATTGTATTCAATCAGATATCATGTACTAAAGCTGTGTCCCGCACAGCAGTCAGCAGAAGCCTAAGTGCAGCCAACTTGTTATTCCAGTATTCCAGGGGCTTAAATGCAATATGAACGGGACCTCTATTTCCAGCAGTAATGTATGGATGTCCTTCATTCATTAGAAAACATTAATCAACTGTACTTAGGCACATTTGCCGTTGTGTTTAATTCCCGTGTAATGTAATTTTGTTGATGTTATGGTGCCTTATTTTCATTATAAGGTCAGATTTATGCCTGCAGTGTGCAATTTTCTTTTTTTCCCCCCAACATGTCCACATCTGGCAGTGTCCTGTGAGCCCTTCTCACTACCTTAGTTTAAAAAAAAAACATGCTTTAACCTCATTAGATTTATGGAAAGTGGGGAAATACTCTAGTACGCTGCAAAAAGAAAGAAATTAAGACAAAAACATTGCTAATGCACACCCAATATTTTCTGTGATGTACTATTCACCTTGCTTCTTTTCTAGGTATTGCAACGAGCATCTTCAGTGCCCTCCACACACATTCTGGACTCCTTGGGGTCCATGGGAACGCTGCACTGCAGTGTGGGGGAGGGGTTCAGGCCCGGAGACGAACCTGTCAGAATGGTAACGACTGTCCAGGCTGCAACATAGTGAGTATATTATAACATCAAGGGTCAACCCTCTTTGTTTTTTGTGTGCTTTTTAATAGCATAATGTAATATTCTTGGTCAAAATTTTCCTGAGTCACAACGGTTTCTCCAAATGCCTAACACTCTGTGACGGGCCTTGTATTGTTTATGACACAAAAATATGATTTCGTTCTTAATAATTTAAGCAAATATTATGGAGATTATTGGCTGCAAAATTAATTTCACCCAAAGGCAAATCTCCAATAATGTGAAATCTTTCTGATATCACACAGTATACAAAGCTGCCAGAGTGTGAAAAATTGATGTGTCAGCTGAACTAATTTCTACCACACATAAAAATTATACATGGCAATTATAAAGATTTACATTTCGATTCAACAGATACAACTAATGACCTTTTGAGACCTCCATTTTTCCTTGCAGCAGGATAGTGCATGCTTTGAAATTCATAAGCCCTGTTCCATTAATTTTCTTTCCTCACCTTACAGCCCAGAAGCACGGTGTTTGGATACTTGATTCATAGATCACCATTTGAAAATTTCAGTCTTGTTTGGGGCTGGTGATTCATCTTATTAGTTTTATTGATTCTCTGCTGGCCATTGGTCAGGCGTGTCATAAAGTCTAAATGTCTGCCATTGATGGTAATAGTGGTTATGGCAGCGGTGATGGGGGGGGGGGGGGGGGGGGGGGTTGGGCCTTGTGTCTAAGCAGGCAAATAGTCACCGAGAGCCACGGGCACACCCAGTGTAAAACTAAAAATGGTTTGCGTGGATTAAAAACTACTGGATTTTGGGATGAAATCTGTGGGCAGTTGTTAAAATGAGCCGGTACTGCTGCCTCTGCAAACCATTATACCCATGTAAAGAAGATTTCCCATCACTGGCCTGTATGGACTTTGAGCCATCAGGGGAGGTCCAAAAACCAAAACCTTCAAGCAACTGTATATGTATAATGAGCTGTTGTGTTTAAGGACTGTGAAATTCACAGCACATTGTAACAAGGATAAATTTTACAGATCGGGCAGCCTCAGGTGTTACAAAACTGCTTCTCCCTGCAATGATTCTGTAATCCTCCATTTTAATATGAAAATGAGTGGCAAATTAAGGAAAGACAGAAAACAGGAGAGTTTCATCAAAAAATATTAACAGGCTGCCTTCTTCATGCTGTTATAAAAATATAAGGACCGGTTTTGCTCTGGGCCCTGAGCTTCGGTTCTAGGCATGTGGAGTGCACCCAAAGTGACATTGACCTTCAACCCATCTGCAATTATGAGTTCAGGTCATATAAATGACTCAAATGCTCCCCTGGTGCAGGTCGAGCCCTGGCAGGCCCGAGCACCTGGAATTATGGGAGGAAAGTTAGCTGCTGCGGCAGGTCTGAGAGGCCTGATACAACAGCAGTGGCCACAGTAGCAATGGTCAGGGCCTTCTAGCTGTTAAACATTGGGAAGACTGAAGCCATCGTCTTCGGCCCAGGCCACCAATTCCATACCTTTGCCACTGATTACGCCCCCTTCCCCGGCCATTGCCTCAGGCTGAACCAGACTGTTCACACTCTCCATGTTCTATTTGATCCCGAGCTGAGCTCTGACCCCATATACTCTCCATCACAAAGACTGCCTCCATAACAACACCCACTATCTGCCGCTGACACCCTCATCCATGTCTTTGTCACCTCCAGACTCGACTATTCTGATGTTTTCCTAGCCGGTCTCCCATTCTCTATCCTCTGTAGACTTCAGCTCATCCAAAATTCTGCTGCCTGTATCTTATCCCGCATCAAGTCCCACTCACCGAACACCCTGTCCTTGCTGAACTACATTGGCTCCCAGTCCATCAACACTTCTGTGGTAAACCACTTTTATCGTTCACTATCGTTACACTATAGTTATCACTGTTATATCGTTACTCTATGGTTATCACTGTTCACACTGTTGTATCACTATACGAGGTCGCCTCTTGTCACGCTGCTATACCTGGGCTGACCACTGCTGACTCCGCCCATGACTCCACCTACCTGCCCAGGTATAAAGGTAGTCGACTGGCTGGCATTCCTCCTTGTTGTATCCGATCACCCACGAGGGTGGGCTCTATTATTTAGCCAATAAAAACCTATAGTTACTTTCTTAACTCGTCGCTTTTCATTGGATGAATTGATAGGTATATCAATTTTATTGGCTAAATTTTAAAATGTCGACACTTGAGCAGTCAAACGACCAGCCAAACGACCAGCCAAGCGACCAGCCAGACGCCCAGCTACAACAACCGGCCTGGCTGCGAGCCCTCAGACCACCGTACCTGGACCTAAACCCACAGGCAGCAAACTCAGCCCTCGACTTCGAACACTGGCTGAGCTGCTTCGAAGCCTACCTGGGAGAATCCGGCGTGCCTCAGAAATCCATGCTAAGAGTTCTGAACGCCCAAGTGAGCCCTAAAGTATTCGCACTCATCCGGGACCTTAAAACATACGAGGACGCCATCAACCGGCTGAAAAGACAGTACCAAACCCCGGTAAATTCCATGTATGCCAGACACCTCCTAAGATCCCGCCCGCAACAGCCAGGAGAGCCCGTGGAGGAATTTTTACGGGTGCTACAAGCACTCGGCAGAGACTGTAACTTTAAAGCGGTAACGGCGGCAGAAAATACTGAAGACAATGTCCGCGATGCCTTCGTGAAAGGCCTGCGGTCCGACTACTCACGGCAAAGACTACTGGAAGCAAGGGACCTCGACCTGGACAAAGCTGCAGCCCTCGCTCTCTCTCTCTCTCTAGAGGTGGCCCATCGGGACGAGGCATACTCAAAGGTACTGTAACTCGCGACCCTGGGACTTGGGACCGACCCCGATACCCCCCGCAGCAACCCCCCTGGGACCTACCTCAGCGTCGGCGTCCCGGACCTGATCGAGACCGCCACCCCCCGGTACCGGCTCCGACATCGGACCCCCGCGATCGGGCCGCCGGCTGCTTCTTCTGCGGCCAGGCGAAACACCCGAGGTCGCGCTGCCCAGCCAGGAACTCTACCTGCTCAAACTGCATGAAGAAAGGCCACTTCGCTAAGGCCTGCAGAGGTGGATCATCAGAGGCCAGCAGTGCCTCATGCAAGCTGTGGGGGCGGCCATCTTCCTTCAAGGCAACAGAGGCCAGCATCCCCACATGTGAGTCATGGGGGTGGCCATCTTTGATACAGGCAACCGACACCAGCAGTGCCTCATGTGAGTTATGGGGGCAGCCATCTTCTCCGCCATTTTGTCCAACCTCGTGGGAGACGCCATTTTACCCACCACGCCCGACCGCCACCGTGCCTCTAGACCCGACTACCGCCTCAACCGCAGACTACAACAACTCGCTCAGCTATACACTAGCCTCCGTCACACTGGACCAGGCCCGCCCGCATCACCTGTCCAAGTCGATGATGGACATCAAAGTAAACGGCCACGCCACGACCTGCCTGTTCGACAGCGGAAGCACGGAGAGCTTCATCCACCCAGACATGGTGAGCCACTACTCCCTCCCTGTCCTGCCAACGCGCAGCCGGATCTCGATGGCATCGAGGTCACACGCCACAGACATCAGCGGCTACTGTGTTGTGACCCTGTCGGTTAAGGGTACGGAGTATAAAAATTTTAAACTCCTCGTCCTGCCCCAGCTATGCGCTGCCGTCCTACTAGGCCTAGACTTCCAATCCCACCTCCAAAGCGTCACGCTAGCATACGGCGGACCCCTCCCCCCACTCACAGTCGACAACCAGCAGATTTTAAACCGCCCACCGCGTAACACCTGCGGCCTATCCACCCTCAAGGTCCCGCCACCTTCCCTGTTCGCTAACCTCACCCCCGACTGCAAACCCGTCGCTACCAAGAGCAGGCGGTACAGCGCCGGGGACAGAGCTTTCATTAGCTCTGAGGTGCAGCGTCTCCTGAAGGAGGGCATCATCGAGGGGAGCACCAGCCCCTGGCGTGCCCAGGTCGTGGTCGTTAAGACCGGCAATAAAAACCGCCTGGTCATCGACTACAGCCAGACCATAAACAGGTATACCCAGCTGGACGCATACCCCCTTCCCCGCATATCTGATATGGTCAATCAGATTGCGCAGTACCGGGTATTCTCCACCATCGACCTTAAGTCGGCCTATCACCAACTCCCTATCCGCCCTGAGGACCCCGCCAGTATACAGCCTTCGAGGCGAACGGCCGCCTCTACCACTTCCTTAGGGTTCCCTTCGGCGTCACCAACGGGGTTTCGGTCTTCCAAAGGGAGATGGACCGGATGGTTGACCAGAACGGGCTGCACGCCACGCTCCCCTATCTAGATAACGTCACCATCTGCAGCCGCGACCGGCAGGACCACGATGTTAATCTGGAGAGATTCCTCCGTACGGCCCAACGGCTGAACCTCACCTACAATAAGGATAAATGTGTGTTTAACACCTCGCGCCTTGCCATCCTCGGCTGTGTAGTAGAGAACGGAGTCATCGGCCCCGACCCCGAAAGAATGCGCCCCCTCATGGAGCTACCCCTCCCCCACTGTCCAAAGGCACTGAAGAGAACCCTGGGGCTCTTCGCCTACTATGCCCAATGGGTGCCCAATTATGCGGACAAAGCCAGACCCCTCATGAAGTCCACATCCTTCCCCCTTACGGAGGAAGCGTGCGCAGCCTTCTCCCTCATTAAGGGAGACATTGCCAAGGCCACAATGCACGCAGTGGATGAGTCCATCCCCTTCCAAGTCGAGAGCGATGCATCCGACTTCGCCCTAGCCGCCACCCTTAACCAGGAGGGGAGACCGGTGGCCTTCTTCTCAAGGACCCTACAGGGCCCTGAGATCCGACACTCGTCGGTCGAGAAGGAGGCCCAGGCGATTGTGGAGGCGGTACGACGCTGGAGGCACTACCTGGCAGGCAAACGATTTACCCTCCTTACCGACCAACGTTCGGTCGCTTTTATGTTTAATAACAAGCTGAGGGGCAAAATCAAGAATGACAAGATCTTGAGGTGGAGAATCGAGCTCTCCACCTATGATTATGATATCTTGTACCGGCCAGGTAAGCTGAACGAACCCCCCGATGCTCTGTCACGAATTACATGCGCCAGCGCGCAAAGCGATAGACTTCAGACCCTCCACAACGACCTCTGCCACCCCGGGGTCACCAGACTTTACCACTTCATTAAGGCCCGCAACCTGCCCTACTCCATCGAGGAGGTCAGGACCATGACCAGGAACTGCCAGACCTGTGCCGAGTGCAAACCGCACTTCTTTAGGCCGGACAGAGCAAGCCTGATCAAGGCCACCCGCCCCTTCGAGCGCCTGAGCATCGACTTTAAGGGGCCCCTCCCGTCCTCTGACCGTAATGTGTACTTCCTCAACATTGTTGATGAGTACTCCCGTTTCCCCTTTGCCTTCCCCTGCCCAGACATGACCAGTACCATGGTCATTAAATGCCTGAACGACCTCTTCGCCTTGTTCGGGTTCCCAAACTATATACAGTGACCGGGGCTCCTCCTTCATGAGCGAGGAACTCCGTCAGTTCCTACTAGCGAGAGGTATTGCTGCAAGCAGGACCACCAGCTACAACCCCCGAGGGAACGGCCAGGTGGAAAGAGAGAACACGACGGTATGGAAGGCCGTCCTCTTAGCCTTAAAGTCTAAGGGCCTCCCAACCTCCCAATGGCAGGAAGTCCTCCCGGCAGCGCTGCATTCCACCCGGTCACTACTTTGCACTGCCATCAACGCCACCCCCCATGAACGAATGTTTGCTTTCCCCAGGAAGTCGACTACGGGAACCACGCTACCAACCTGGCTGACCTCTCCGGGGCCCGTCTTGCTGCGAAAGCACGTGAGGGCCCATAAAACGGACCCCCTGGTCGAGAGGGTGGACCTCCTGCACGCCAACCCCCAGTACGCCTATGTGGCATACCCAGACGGGCGGGAGGACACAGTCTCCTTACGAGACCTCGCACCCTCGGGCACTCCGGAGACACCACCTTCACCCCCCCCCCCCCAATTCCAGCCCAGGTAGACGGCATGCCGGAACCCCACGAGCCTTCGCCGACCACGCAGACACCAGCATTAACACCGGATAATGCAACACCGCCGCTGCGACGATCAGAAAGGCTTACGAGGCCTCCGGACAGACTGACATACCAGAACTGGTAGTAAACTTCACCCCGCCGGACTCAAATCTAAACAAGGGGTGAATGTGGTAAACCACTTTTATCGTTCACTATCGTTACACTATAGTTATCACTGTTATATCGTTACTCTATGGTTATCACTGTTCACACTGTTGTATCACTATACGAGGTCGCCTCTTGTCACGCTGCTATACCTGGGCTGACCACTGCTGACTCCGCCCATGACTCCACCTACCTGCCCAGGTATAAAGGTAGTCGACTGGCTGGCATTCCTCCTTGTTGTATCCGATCACCCACGAGGGTGGGCTCTGTTATTTAGCCAATAAAAACCTATAGTTACTTTCTTAATTCGTCGCTTTTCATTGGATGAATTGATAGGTATATCAACTTCCAACTTAAAATTCTCATACTCTTGCATAAATCCCTCATGACCTTGCCCCTCCCTATCTCTGTAACCTCCTCCAGCCCTATAACCTCACCCCAAAACTCCCCATTCTTATGAATCTAGCCTTTGTGTACCCCTCCCTCCCCTCACCCCACCCATTGGCTGCCGTGCCTTCAGCCGTCTTAGCCCCATGCTCTGGAATTCCTTCCCTAAACTCCTCCATCTCTCCATCTCTTTCTCCTCCTTTAAAGTCCTCCTTAAAATCCACCTGTTTGACCAAGCTTTTGGTCACATCTCCTAACGTCTCAGCATACATTTTTGTCCAATTACACTCTGAAATACCATGAAACGTTGTTCTACATTAATGGTAAATAAATGCAAGTTGTTGTTGCTATCCAAAAACAGCAGCCATAAGGCCCCCAGTGATCCCTAGCTAAATGATCCTGTCGAGGAATAAAATACGGTTAGGTCTGTTGCCTCCTCCTCTCTGATCTTCTGATTGGAAAGGGGCCAGGTGCAGGGCCTTAGGCATAGTTATTCTGTATGCCCTGAAAATGGGCCTTCAGTTGGTGAAGAAACAGGAAACTGAGGCATGAGAGCCGGGAAGGTCCTTTCACGCCTCATTTTTTAAATTGCTGCAGGTCTGCACCTATTGCAAGCACATGCAGTCCACCTGCCCTCAAGGAAAGCCCCAGAAAACCCAGGCCAATGTAAAGGAGGAGGGGACCTAACATCACACGTCTTCATCCTATTTCCTGTAGTATTCTTCAGGTGCTAAGCACAGCAAAATCGACCCTATAGTTATACTCATTGGGATAGAAATTACAGATGGTTATATGATGATAGGAACACAATGTATTTGTAGTAAATTCTCTTTCCACAAACCTAATTATTTTAAATGACACATTAACTATTCATACATTGCCAACAACAACTTTTACCCTGGTGTCACTACAATGACTCAGAGGATTGGATTTGTGAGAAAATGGCAAGATGAACATTCCTCCACAGCCTCAATTAGCTGTGTGAACCTTGTTCATACTTAAGGCATCAGAGAAGGTCAAAAGGCAGGAAAGCCAGAAGGGCAGTTGTTTTACTGTAAAGTCGTCTTTACACATATTAGATACTAACTAGCCCCAGTGCTGGAACATTTAAATGCGCACTAACTATTCATTAACTGGCAGTCGTTCAAGACAAATCCAGAGCAGTACAATTGGCTCCTGTAGTAACCTAAATGAAAAGGTTTTTACAAGCCTCTTTCATCTAACGAAAATTCCTTCATAAACTCCTACAATAATAAGCAAAATGAATGCTTCTAGTCTTGTTCTGTAATCTGAAAACATTGACTTAAATTGTCTCACCCATGTGCCATAAAAATTCTGTATATTCATTCAATTCTTCTTGGAAAGACAGCTGGGGACCACATGCCTAAACCTGGCTCTTTGATGATTCAATGATGCAGAGATTAACTAATGGTCAGTTATATAAGACATTTTGGGGTAGAATTTGGTATGCAATGTGTCCGTTTTTCAGCCATAAATAGGCACAATGCATCCCAATATAGCAGTGGGGTGGCTCGTGCCAAGTTTGCTGGGGGTATTGGTCCCACTGCTAAATTCACGGGAACCATCTTTTAGGCGTCCCAAGTGGATGCCTGAAAGGGGTGTTCAGCTCCTTGAATGTGTGTTAGGGGCCTAACACCTGTTGAGAACCTCTTTTTGAAATTTTTAGCCGATGAATGTGGCAGGATTCGGAGCCTCAGGGTTCTTCAGCAGTCCCGCGGCCACCAACAGGGCAGAATCCGAGTGTAGGGAAAGCAGTCGGACTGGAAGCTGGGGTGGAGCTTGTCCCTGCTTGGTTTGCGGCCTATGGATGCAGCCATGCAAATTCCGACAGGGTGGGGTGGGCACTTCTTCCACCCGCCACCCCGCCTTGGCAGCTTGTCTGGGGGAATTCCCAGGCTCCCCCAGAAGTCTAACCAGATGTGCTACCATAAGGTCTAGTGGTAGCCACACCTGCAGGAAGCAAATATAAGTGCTGTTCTGGAACATAGGTGAGCACCAGCCAGACCAAACCAAATGACAGTCGATCCCCGATTTGATTCTGGACCTGGTAGTGAGGGGACAAGGAAGAATGACTGTAGAAGCACCTCAGTCTTTTGCCCAACCAGCCTTTGGCTCCTTTAACAGAGTGGGAAGAGCTGCTCCGAAATTACGGCAACTCCTGGAGTGGGTGCCTACCCCATATGTGGTAATGAGCCCCTCTCTGGGATTTGGGATACAGTTATGACAGGGGTGGTGGAAGCTCTACCCTTGTATGTTTATGAGATCACAACACATGAAATTCATATGAAAAAGTCAGATTCATGTGTTAAAAAATGGTTGGGCAGCTTTTTATTTTTTTTTTTATTAGGTCTGTCAAATATGACTAGCTGCGAGAAAAAAGCTACTTTTCCTTTATCAAGCTGAATGCACTCTATCCATTTTTCAATTTTCACAATACAATTCACAATAGCAGTGTTAAAACTTTGATTTGATAAGTCTATCAAAGTGTTGCAGGTGGAGATTTTTGTGCTTGTAGCAACAACTATGATTGATGTACCAATTAGTTAACTCTTTATACCAAACATCACCTATAAATGGTAATTGTACTAAAGTCATGAAGAATTTATGGGGAATGATTGAAGAAGTGAACTGTTTGCTGGATGTGGGATAGGATTGTTGTTTTCGCAGGTGGTTCTCTGCCTCCTCGCTGCCACTGTTTTTATCCTGCTCCGCCCCTGCACCTTCTAGTCTCTGGCCTCCTCGCTGGCGCCGCCTTTTGACTGGGAACCTCGCTGGACAGGCTTAACAAGCCCAATCAGCGGAAAATCATTTGGAGAGTGCAGGCTGGAGCCGGGAGCGGACTGGGACCGCGCTACCGACCCCGGCCGCCCCGAACCCGCCTCAGTCGGTGGAATTGCGGCCATACAGTATGTTATAAAGGTTCCCCATTCACAACCTCAGTGCAAAAAAAGTTACAGTTTTTCCCCCCGTTCTGTTGATTTTTTTCTCATTCTAAGGGAGAACTTATGCAAGGGTACAGTTCCATGGGCAGCAGCTGAAGTGGGTGTTCCTCATGTGTGAGACGAGATGTCAACAGACTGCTCATTCATGTAGGCATAATTGCCAAGACTGTTAGGGCTGGATTTTCTTCCACCCACCAGAAACGGGGCAAAGTAGGACTTCTGCCCGTCCACATGGTACCACCGGCAACCCACAACGTTTGTCTGGGGCAGCCGCATTTCATGTACAGGGCAGGAGGGAAATGAAATTTAGGTGCAGTATTTAAAAGGCCATTACTGCTTAAAGAAGCTCTTTAGTAGGAGGAAGAGTGAGAGAGAGAGCACATAACTGGCAGAGAAAGAGGAGTAACATTGAGGATGTCTGCTGTGGCAAGAGTCCCCAGATTTTTGAACACTTTGGTGGATGTACATTTGGTAGAGATGAGGGCATCCAACACAGGGAGCCTCAGAAGAGGCTATTGCAGGCAATATGGAGGGAGGTGACTCAGGCAGTCAGTGACATCTTGAGCATTCCACATATGACATAGTGCTGGAAATGTTTCAATGATCTCATGAAGTTGGCCAAGGTAAATTAAGTCACAACTATCTATGTACATCCTAAAAGAATGAGAGGCATGATACCTGCCTACCTTGCCCTCACATCGTAAATCAATAGATGGATGAATATTCACAAGGCACCTCACACTCCGCACATTTTTCTCCCACTTTTCCACTGTACCATATCCCAGTACCTGAGACCAACGGTGGTAGTGTCAGACTGAAAAGGAAAAACATTGCTGGACAGCCTGCAGCCAAAAAGCATTCTCACCATGGAATGGATCCAGACACCTGGTTAAAGTTAAATCTCAACCGGTCTTCTCCTTGCTAGGGAAAAATGTTATGGCACTTTACGAATTCAAGCACCAACACAGATGCACCCGATAAGGAGAATGTAAATAGTGAGAGAGGGTATCTCACAGGATGATGTATCAAGTACCAGTGAGCAGGAAGAGCTGGGGGTGAGTGGTGGGAGGTGGGACAAGACCCAACCATGTCTCTCTGGCAAGAAATTACTACGCTCAGCTGAAGAACCCAGAGACTAAAATCTCAGCAGCCTGATTTTTAACATACAATTGACCAAGGAGCATCAATCTCATGTTTAGGCAGTAAAGACCATTTCCTCGCATGTAGTGGAGATAGAGATACGTTGGAAGAGTCCACTGCTTGTATCTTCAACACAATGCAGGAAGTTTGCTGACATCTAACCTAGTTCTGTGCTCCCTGTGTTTGCCAACCTATCTAACTCGTGAATGGTGGTGGACCATTAAACAACTAATGGGAAGAGGTGGCTCCAAGAATATCTCCATCCTCAATGATGGTGGAGCCCAGCACGTGAGTGCAAAAGACAAGGCTGAAGCGTTTGCAACCATCTTCAGCCGGAAGTGCCGAGTGGATGATCCATATTGGCCTACTCCGGAGGTCCCCACCAACACAGAAGCCAGTCTTCAGCCAATTCGATTCACTCCACGTGATATCAAGAAACAGCTGAGCACACTGGATACAGCAAAAGCTATGGGCCCCGACAACATCCCGGCTATCGTGCTGAAGTCTTATGCTCCAGAACTAGCCGCACCTCTAACCAAGCTGTTCCAGTACAGCTACAACACTGACTTCTATCCGACAATGTGGAAAACTGCCCAGGTATGCCCTGTTCACCAAAAAGCAGAACAAATCCAAAACGGCCAATTACTGCCCCATCAGTCTACTCTCAATCATCAGCAAAGTGATGGCAGGTGTCATCGACAGTGCTATCAAGCACCACATACTCACCAATAACCTGCTCACTGATGCCCAGTTTGGGTTCCGCCAAGACCACTCACTCCCAACCTCATTACAGCCTTGGTCCAAACATGGACAAAAGAGCTGAATTCCAAAGGTGAGGTGAGAGTGACTGCTCTTGACATCAAGGAACCCTAGTAAAACTGAAGTCAATGGGAATCGAGGGGAAAAACTCTTCACTGGCTGGAGTCATACCTAGCACAAAGGAAGATGGTTGTGGTGGCTGAAGGTCAATCCTCACAGCTCCAGGACATCGCTGCAGGAGTTCCTCAGAACAGTGTCCTCGGCCCAACCATCTTCAGCTGCTTCATCAATGACCCTCCCTCCATCATAAGGTCAGAAATGGGGATGTTCACTGATGACTGCACAGTGTTCAGTTCCATTCACAACTCCTCAGATAATGAAGCAGTCCATGCCCGCATGCAACAAGACCTGGACGACGTTCAGGCTTGGGCTGATAAGTGGCAGGTAACATTTGCGCCACAGAAGTGCCAGGCAATGACTATCTCCAACAAGCGAGAGTCTAACCACTGCCTCATGACATTCAACGGCATTGTCATCGCTGAATCCCCCCCTATCAACATCCTGGGGGTCACCGTTGACCAGAAACTTAACTGGACCAGCCACATAAATACTGTGGCAACAAGAGCAGGTCAGAGGCTCGGTATTCTGCAGCGAGTTTCTCCCCTCCTAACTTCCCAAAGCCTTTCCACCATCTACAAGGCACAAGTCAGGAGTGTGATGGAATACTCTCCACTTGCCTGAATGAGTGCAGCTCCAACAACACTCAAGAAACTCGACACCATCCAGGACAAAGCAGCCCACTTGAATGGCACCTCATCCACCACCTTAAACATTCACTAACTCCACCAGCAGCGTACCGTGGCTGCAATGTGTATCATCTACAAGATGCACTGCAGCAACTTGCCAAGGCTTCTTCGGCAGCTCCTCCCACACCCGCAACCTCTTCCACCTAACCTAGAAGGACAAGGCTAAAATAATCCCCAAATAGCCTATCCACTTGGATGGATTCTAATCCTTTCACTGTCTTAAAGACTTTAATCAAATCGCTGCAAAGTCATTTCCTGCCAGGTTCGCTGGATCAATTTTGATGAGCTCCTTTTAGGGCAGGGTCTGAGTGTGACACCTCATTACCATATTTTCCATCAATTTGCTGCCACTACACCACCCAGATTTGTCAAGTAAAATCCAGGTATACAAAAAGTGAAAGAATAGTGCCTGGTTTTCTTTCCTGACCACCATTGTTCTCACTATTGGAAATTCATGCAAAAAGCTATGCTATCCCAAGTGGAGTGATCCTGGAACCCTACACTGATCAGCTTACAACTGACAGCTTTCTTGTTGAGCAAGAGAGGCTACAAACTTACATCAACACATCATATTGACTATCACAACATCTAGAAAACCTACACGTATTATTTATGAGTATAAACAAAGAAGAGAGATTTGTTCTCTGCAGACAAGACAAACAGCATTAGGAAGAGAAAATGTGGATCAGCATGGGATGCCATGAACAAAAACAGTAGATGCTGGAAATATACTATGGATTAGTCAGCATTTGTAAAGAGAAAGACATGCATTTCTATAGCACCTTTCATGTCCACTAGTCGTCCCAAAGCACTTTACAGCCAATGAAGTACTTTTTGAAGTGTAGGCACTATTGTAATGTAGGAAACGTCGCAGCCAATTTGCACACAGCAAGCTCCCACAAATAGCAATGTGACAATAACCAGATAATCTGGGGGTTTTCAGCAATGTTGATTGAGGGATAAATATTGGCCAGGACACTGGGGATAACTCACCTGCTCTTTTTCGAATAGTGTCATGGGATCTTTTACGTCCACCTGAGAGCAGACAGGGCCTCGGTTTGACATCTCATCTGAAAGACGACACCTCCGACAGTGCAGCACTCCCTCAGTACTGCACTGGAGTGTCGACCTAGATTTATGTGCTGAAGTCTCTGGAGTGGGACTTCAACCCACAACCTTCTGAATCAGAGGCGAGGGTGCTACCCACTGAGCCATGGCTGACATGTAAGAAAAGACTGGTTACTGTTACCAGTGTAATTCTTCGTCTGATGAAGAGTCTATACCTAAAACATTAACCCGCCATCTTTTTGCTGACTGATCTGCTGTCTATTTCTAACATTTTAGGGGAAATTTTCCATTTTGTGCTTCTGGAATGGAGATCGCATATCGGGAAATTATGCAAACCAGCCCATGATCTTCTATCCACTAAAATCATTTCTTAGCATTTGCATTGTTTTTCTTTTTATTTGTGTGTTGTAATTTAGGATCGGATTAGCTCCCACACACATGAAAAACTGTACATCTGCCTCAGAGCTAAACGTAGTCCTGATCAAATTCATTTGAGATGTAGGATTCTGTCACATCAGGATCTTCATTTGAAAGAAAGTGATTGGTGGATTGCTTTCAGCGAGAGTCCAGTGAACAATGTTCTTTGGTCATCAAACTTTACATAATACTCGGGTAGTTATTACAATTTAATGCTTCTATAGCAGAACTTTGCATGATGGAAGTACAGATCGGATACTTGAGTGCGGAGGTCAGCCCCCCAATTTACAGCCTGTACGATTTTCAATCCATCATAAAATTTACCCCGTTATGTCAGGATAGAGGAGTGCCTAGGCCCCATTCTTGAATTCCTATCAGTCTCCCAGTTTAATTTAGCTCAAGCGAATGTAATTCCTTCAGCTGATCTGTGCTACACAAGCCAGAGTTGGAACAGAGACGCTACTGTGTGGATGTTCAGAGGTTCCATTCTGCAGAACTAAGATTTAGGAAATATAACAACTGTTCATGGCCTATAAGGATATAAGACTGTCTCAACACAAAGAATTGCAAAATAGTTAGTGGAACGTATCCTCTACCGGATAAAAGAGACCTCTGCTGCCAAAGTGAAATGCCATTCAACAGGATTGTGAGCACAGAGACACTATATTGGGCAGGGTAAAGGGCCGGTCACATGATGGGGTGATAAGCATCCTAAAAATGTTCCAAGTGAACTACTTTGGATTGTTATCCATGCTATGCAGAGATTAATAACCTCTACATTTTTGCTGCTTTTTCTTTGTTTATACAGTATGTAACTACATGAAAATTCATCTTCAGGTCTTTGGAATTTCTAGTTTACTTACATTATCAGACACAAGAAATAATTTAAATAGGGGAGTGTTCAGTATAATTTGTTAAATTTTCAGATGAAAACATTTGCGTAGGAAAACAAGAATGTACGTGTCCTATATAAAAATTGTTTTTCAGATGGCTAAAATTGATGAGTTGTCCTTCAGGAGTTGTTGATTTTAGATTCTAATTTGTAGTTGTTTGAGATGGGTAAAGTCAGTCTTGGGAACAGTTGTTGGGGACATGATGAAATTAATATATGTGAGGCACTGTACTACAGTGTAGTATGATTTAGGATCATCTGCTTTTTCTAGTCAATCTCATTTGCTTTAAGCTGCCATTGTAAGATTATTCAATAGAACCCTCAAAGATAGCAAATGGTTTGCGCATCATTTTTTATGATTAAAATGTAGTAACTTCTGCAGTGTTCATGTATTCTTCTCCCTTTCGGAGATGAATACATATTTATCTCATATGTGCCAACCTGAAAAACTTACGAAGGCAGACGAGCAGCACACAAAAACACACAAGACTGTTGGTGGTTGAAACAGAAGACTGTTATTATTTTTATTGTGATAATGTTCTAATTCCTCTTCTCATTTTGTTTTTATAAATGTACAGGAATACCAACCTTGTAATACTAACTTGTGCCCTGAACTAAAGAAGACCACTCCTTGGACCCCTGTTAACATCTCAGACAATGGAGGTCATTATGAGCAGAGATTTAGATACACGTGTAAAGGACGTCTAGCTGACCCAAACTTGCTGGATGTTGGCCGTCAAAGGATGGAGATGCGTTACTGTTCTAGTGATGGATCAACTGGCTGTTCTGCAGGTGGTGAGTGGACAAACACAATCCTGTCAAAGGATAGAGATGCGTTACTGTTCTAGTGATGGATCAACTGGCTGTTCTGCAGGTGGTGAGTGGACAAACACAATCCTGTATTTTGGAATTATTTAGTTTCCCCAAGTGATAAAATAATTGAAATACTAGGAACGTTAGATGGACAAGTGTACCTACTATCATACAAAATTATCTTTGAACCATTTTTGTGCTTTTTTTCCCCATGACACGAACTAACATAAGTAGATGTTTAGAGTAGGGCTGCAGACATTATAGCCCACAAATGACTGTGGGCAGTATCGATGGATCACACTTAACATGCTCATAACATTCCTCTACTTTTTTTAAATGGAGGGGCTAATCCATGAATTAATACCTCTGTTAAAATAGTGGACAGAGTAATATCATGAGAAAGTATTAAGGATTTATCTGCTAATATAGCCAAGAATAATTTTCATGCACATATATGTTAGATAAAATCTTGACAGTTATAATAAACTTGACATGAGGGTATCTGCCAACAAGCTGAGGGTCTTGCAATGGTCTTACATTAATAATGTGATATGAATTTTAGATGTTCTACTTCCTAATTCCAGTTATCATGAATGTTGCTGTCTTTAGTTTTCATGAGGTAGGGAATTAATGCATAACTAATAGAAAACATAAGAGTTTGAGTTCCTTATGCACTAGGGCCTTCAGAACTAACGCAGTTCATTCATTTTAGTGGATTGAGAAATTGTAAATTAGTAATTTGGGAATTGAAGACTCTTCAATTTTTCATCTATCCTGTGCTTTGCCTAATTGGCTATTCTTTATGTGCCAATGTGGACGCCAAGCTATTCAAGCACAGGGAGCATCACAACCATCCTCAATCTTGTTCTCATCTGACTTACACCTGTATATATGCTTTCCAGCAGGAGCTACTGGAAGCAGTTAAGAGCAGAAACCCTTTTTCCCCTCCCTAACCCAGGATACACAGAGGCACGGAGGACAATTGTAACACCCCACCACCATGTTGGCTGAGATCAGCTAACTCAACACAGACTAGTGACTGAACCTGGGAGCAGTTTCATGGTAGACAAGTGGGCCCTGCAGTGTTACAGATACCTTTCTTGATGCAGGATAGTAAGTAGGCTCTGTACAACAATAATAACAAATTATATTTGTATAGTGTCTTCAACATAATAAAAAGTTCCAAATTTTTATCTCACTGGTCATATACTCACACTCATGTTATCAGAAACAGTTGTTATGCCAAACTAAATGCTGAATATAACAGCTGCCTGAAGTAACTATTTTATTGAAAGGATGGCAGGTATATGGAACGGATTACCGACACGGGTGGTGAAACAAGAAACCGCAATAGGTTCTAGAAGCAATTAGACAGATACATGTCAACAAATAGGATTCATGGTTATTAAAAATACACCAAGGAATACATTTTTCAGATGGGAGCCTCTGCTGCCTGCCCCGACTCCACTGGAAACATCAACAACTTGTATTTATATAGCGCCTTTAACATAGTAAAACGACCCAAGGCGCTGCACAGGAGTATTTTAAGACAAAAAATTTGACACCGATCCACATAAGGATAAATTAGGGCAGGTGACTAAAAGCTTGGTCAAAGAGGTAGGTTTTAAGGAGCGTCTTAAAGGAGGAAAGAGAGATAGCGAGGCGGACAGGTTTAGGCAGGGAATTCCAGAGCTTAGGGCCTAGGCAACAGAAGGCACGGCCACCAAAGGTTGAGCGATTATAATCAGGGATTCTCAAGAAGGCAGAATTAGAGGAGTGCAGATATCTCGGGGGGGGGGGGGGGGGGGGGGCGGTTGTGGGGCTGAAGGAGATTAGAGAGATAGGAAGGGGCGAGGCCATGGAGGGATTTGAAAACAAGGATGAGAATTTTGAAATCGAGACGCTGCTTAACCGGGAGCCAATGTAGGTCAGCGAGCACAGGGATGATGGGTGAACGAGACTCGGTGTGAGTTAGGGCACGGGCAGCTGAGTTTTGGATGAACTCAAGTTTACACAGGGTGGAATGTGGGTGCATTGGAATAGTCAAGTCTAGAGGTAACAAAGGCATGGATGAGGATTTCAGCTGCAGATGAGCTGAGGCAAGGGCGGAGACGGGCGATGTTACGGAGGTGGAGGTAGGCGGTCTTTGTTATGCTGCGGATGTGTGGTCGGAAGCTCATTTCAGGGTCAAATATGACACCAAGGTTGCAAACAGTGTGGTTCAGCCGCAAACAGTGTGGTTCAGCCTCAGACAGATGTTAGGGAGAGGGATGGAGTCAGTGGCTAGGGGGCGGAGTTTGTGGCGGGGACCGAAAACAATGGCTTCGGTTTTCCCAATAATTAATTGGAGAAAATTTTTGCTCATCCAGAACTGTGTGTCAGACAAGCAGTCTGACAATTTAGACACCGTGGAGGGGTCAAGAGAAGAAGTAGTGAGATAGAGCTGGGTGTCGTCTGCGTACATATGGAAACTGACGCTGTGTTTTCGGATGATGTCACCAAAAGGGCAACATGTAGATGCGAAATAGGAGGGGGGCCAAGGATAGATCCTTGGGGGACACCAGAGGTAACGATGTGGGGGTGGGAAGAGAAGCCGTTGCAGGTGATTCTCTGGCTACGATTAGATAGATAAGAATGAAACCAGGCGCGTGCAGTCCCCGCCCAGCTGGACAACGGTGGAGAAGCATTGGAGAAGGATGGAGTGGTCAACTGTGTCAAAGGCTGCAGACAAGTCAAGAAGGACGAGGAGGGATAGTTTACCTTTGTCACAGTCACAAAGGATGTCATTTGTGACTTTGATGAGAGCCATTTCGGTACTGTGGCAAGGGCAGAAACCCGATTGGATGGATTCAAACATGGAATTGTGGGAAAGATGGGCACGGATCTGGGAGGCAACAACATTCAAGGACTTGAGAGGAAAGGGAGGTTGGAGATGGGGCAGTAGTTTGCAAGGACAGAGGGATCGAGGTTTTTTTTTTTTTTTTTTTTGGGAGGAGTGATGATGGCAGATTCGAGGGAGGGGGGACAGTACTTGAGGAGAGAGAACCGTTAACTACATCAGCTAACATGGGAGCCAGAAAAGGAAGTTGGGTGGTCAGCAGTTTAGTGGGAATAGGCTCGAGGGAGCAGGAGGTGGGTCTCATAGACAAGATGAGTGCAGAGAGGTCATGAGGGGAGATCGGAGAGAAACTGGAGAAAAATGTGAGTTCAGAGCTAGGGCAGGGGGGAAACCTTAGAGGAAGTTTGGCCGGTGGGCTAGGAGAAGGAAGGGAAGTGGCAGAAGCAGCTGAACGGATGGTCTCAATCTTAGAGACAAAGGAGTCCATGAGCTCCTCACATTTGTTATCGGAGGTGAGGGTGGGGCAGACAGGGGAAGAGAGGATTAAGAAGACGGTTAGCAGTAGAGAATAGGAGCCGGGGTTTATCTTTACATTCTAGAATGATTCTGGCACATAAATTGGGCAGAGCTCAGTTGAGACTAATCCCCACCCATTTCATGATACAATACACTCCATCTGCGCCTGGTTCCAAGATATAATGGATGCTAAAATTGATCCCTTGACCTGTTTAGTAAGACTAAAGCAGGCAAGTTCAATCCTTTGACAACTACGGTAAAGGGTTTTTGATAACATAAATTGGGGAAAAAACGATTTGCTAGTAATTGAGTTGGTAACTAGAGGACATACATTTAAGGTCATCACCAAAAGATTGGGGGGAGAGAGAGAGAGTAGGAGAAATTTCTTTATAGAGGTACCAGAAACATTGGTGGAAGCAAAATCCAAGCTTTTAAGAGAGAAATTAATAAATATTTCAAAAAGAAAAAATTGAAAAGGGGAATGGGTATGGGATTAAGTGAATAACTCATTCAGAGAGCTGGCATAAGTTTCCATCTGAGATATAAAATTCTATGTTTCCCTTCATTTTTGCCTGCCACTTTTTAGTCCTCTGTAACGTCAGCCTAGGC
Source organism: Somniosus microcephalus (assembly GCF_052327205.1). Classification (NCBI taxonomy): domain Eukaryota; kingdom Metazoa; phylum Chordata; class Chondrichthyes; order Squaliformes; family Somniosidae; genus Somniosus; species Somniosus microcephalus. Next base: position 128,680,969 of record NC_140991.1, read on the forward strand.
AAAGACTGCCTTTTGAGCTTTTCTTAAAGATTTCAGAAAACTTTTGTCACCTTATTGTGATATAGCCTTTCATTGTCCCTATGTCTCGAATTTTCACTTGCGTTCAATCTTCCGCTCCTACTGCTAGTGTGCTCCCTGCACCCATCAAAGTTGGCATCTGGTGATGTGAATAATTATGTGGTTGTCTAACCTTGGAGAATTGAGTGCTAATGACACTTAGAGAGGTTTGCACAAGCACTTAAGCACTTAGAAATGACTTACACCAGTACAAAAAATTGCATCTCTGCTCTTCATTTTAACAGTTGTTTGAAAGTGCTAGTTAAAAGAGTATTTCCTTTAAGAAATCCCTCCAAATGCTGTATTCTTATGTAGAACCATTGCTGTTAATAAAGGTTGTGATATTTTCCTTTGGCTTAACTTCCATTGTTGATTCACTCATGTTAAAATCAATTAAAAGTTCAGAAGAAATTGTTGAATATATGTATTAAAAAGATACTTTTGTGTTTAATAATTGTAGAATCTAGCCTGTGCTAGCTGATAAAGTGTTACTGTTGAAATAATTTATATCTTTAAGGGTGGGAATTAGAAGTTTCTTTAAAGCAACAAAGTATATTTATTCTGTAAACTGCAGCCACACTGAACACTTGTGATAATATTAAATGACTAGTACCAACAAGGTCTGCTTTATTTTTCTAACTATATTTGATACTTTATTTTGGCACAAGGAAGGTGTCCAGAAGAATGTTGATTTCCTTAAACCCATTTCGACTCTAATTTCTCTCCACGGATGTTGCCTGGCCTGCTGAGTTTTTCCAGCATTTTCTGTTGTTATTTCAGATTTCCAGCACCTGCAGTATTTTGCTATCTCACTTACTAATCCAGTTTAAATGAAGAAATGATTTTCCTTAAAACAGTACTCAGTCAAGTTTAACCTATAGCTAAAACATTCCACATGTTGGGAAGTATATACCATCTTGTAATTGGAAACTTATTATTTCGGACATTTTATTTTGGCTCCCTGATGAATAGAAAAGGTTTTTAGATCGTTGGCTTAATAAAATATTAGCTCCACCACCATTATTTTTCCCCATAGGTAAGCAGTTTTTCTTTGATTTCTGAATTTTTGACTTCGTTTCCTTGACTTTTTCCCCTCGTTTCCTACAGGGTTTTCTGGAAGTATCTTGCGATATGGAAGATTTTCTGCTTACACAGTTAATGGTGCTTGGTCTCCCTGGCTACCATGGACACAGTGTAGCAGAGACTGCAGCCGAGGAATTCGAAGTCGTAAATGAATGTGCAATAACCCTGAGCCAAGGAACGGAGGGCTTCCCTCTCTAGGACAATCACTGGAATATCAGGAGTGTAATATCATGCCTTGTCCAGGTACAGAAGTCAGGACTTTGAACTGCGTGGCAATCGGAGTAAAGCTGCTGTTTATTATATACTGGTAAGACCAGATATGTTCAAAGATCATTCTTTCTTGCACATTATACATGGAGAGAGGAGGGAAAGTGAGGAAAAGAAACATACATATCTCGGCACCACCAGATGTTAGTATGAATTGATCTTGATCTTTCTTTCTATTTCTGACAGCCTGGAGTAGCCAAAGACAGTATTCGAGACAGAGTGTACATTCCCTACAGCCTCCTCCAACATCCTAAGAGGTCGTACTCATTTTATCCACCTTAGAAGGATGATGGGCTAAGTGAACCCTGCTGGGATTCAAACCCAGGGCTCTTGGCCCTAATCCAACATGCAATCAATTGAACTACTTCTGCTCATATTATACAAAAGTAGATTTATCATGTTGGTCAGTGTATTGCCTATTATTGAAAGAGTTAATAAATCCAAATAGCAGATAGTTTTGGGGCTATTGAGGTGTCCTTTGTAGAAGACAGTGAAGCTTCTAAAGCTTGTGTTTAGTTACATCGAATAGCTTGGGCCAGTAAAAGGTACTGGATATCATAATTCAAATCCTACAAGTTGCAAAGGCTGTAATATTTATTGGGTGACCCATTGTCCTTTTAAAAACAAAAGTCCCTACCGTATCTATTTTTATGCAGCAAAGGTTTCTTTACTTTGTATAAGAGGGGAAATAATTTGTTTATTATGACTGAGGTATCTATCACTTCTCCCTTGTCTTAAAATGGTCTGTAGTTAGCTAGCTATTCTACGCTGTCTTATCTAAAATCCAAGAAATATGTTCCTAGCCAATGAAGTCTGTTTATAAGAGAAACTTATCATTACTGGACTTTTTTCAATGACAGATTTTAAAGACTCATGAATTGGCATGAAACAAAGGGTAATAAGGTGGAACTTAGATGGTTGCCAGTTGAATTCATGAAAAATAAAAGCAATCTCCAAGGGGGGAATTTTAACCTAAAAAAAATTGGTGGGTTGGGACCGTGGGGGTTGTTAGTGTTATTTATTTTTTTTAATTCGTTTATGGGATGTGGGCGTCGCTGGCAAGACCAGCATTTATTGCCCATCCCTAGTTGCCCTTGAGAAGGTGGTGGTGAGCTGCCTTCTTGAACCGCTGCAGTCGGCGTGGTGAATGTACTCCCACAGTGCTGTTAGAGGGGGAGTTCCAGGATTTTGACCCAGAAATGAAGGAGGATCGGCGATATACTTCTAAGTCAGGATGGTGTGCGACTTGGAGGTGGTGGCGTTCCCATGCGCCTACTGCCCTTGTCCTTCTAGGTGCAAGAGGTCGCGGGTTTGGGAGGTGCTGCCGAAGAAGCCTTGGTGAGTTGCTGCAGTGCATCTTGTAGATGGTACACACTGCAGCCACAGTACGCAGGTGGTGGAGGGAGTGATTGTTTAAGGTGGTGGATCGGGTGCCAATCAAGCGGGCTGCTTTGTCTTGGATGGTGTCGAGCTTCTTGAGTGTTGTTGGAGCTGCACTCATCCAGGCAAATGGAGAGTATTCCATCACATTCCTTACTTGTGCCTTGTAGATGGTGTAAAGGCTTTGGGAAATCAGGAGGTGAGAAACTCGCTGCAGAATACCTAGCCTCTGACCTGCTCTTGTCACAGTATTTGTGTGGCTGGTCCAGTTAAGTTTCTTGTCTATGGTGATCCCCAGGATTTTGATGGTGCAGGATTCAGCAATGGTAATACTGTTGAATGTCAAGGGGTGGTGGTTAGACTCTCGCTTGTTGGAGATAGTCATTGCCTGGCACTTCTGTGGTGCAAATGTTACCTGCCACTTATCAGCCCAAGCCTGAACGTCGTCCAGGTCTTGTTGCATGCGGGCATGGACTGCTTCATTATCTGAGGAGTTGAGAATGGCGCTGAACACTGTGTAGTCATCAGCGAACATCCCCATTTCTGACCTTATGTTGGAGGGAAGGTCATTGATGAAGCAGCTGAAGATGGTTGGGCCTAGGACACTGCCCTGAGGAACTCCTGCAGTGATGTCCTGGGGCTGTAATGATTGACCTTCAACCACCACAACCATCTTTCTTTGTGCTAGGTATGACTCCAGCCAGTGAAGAGTTTTCCCCCCAGATTCCCATTGACTTCAGTTTTACTAGAGCTCCCTGATGCCACACTCGGTCAAATGCTGCCTTGTTGTCAAGAGCAGTTACTCTCATCTCACCTCTGGAATTCAGCTCCTTTGTCCATGTTTGGAACAAGGCTGTAATGAGGTTGGGAGCCGAGTGGTCTTGGCGGAACCCAAACTGGGCATCCGTGAGCAGGTTATTGGTGAGTAAGTGCCGCTTGATAGCACTGTCAATGACACCTTCCATCACTTTGCTGATGATCGAGAGTAGATTGATGCGGCAGTAATTGGCCGGGTTGGATTTGTCCTGCTTTTTGTGAACAGGACGTACTTGGGCAGTTTTCCACATTGTCGGATAGATGCCAGTGTTGTAGCTGTACCGGAACAGCTTGGCTATGGGCGTGGCTAGTTCTGGAGCACAAGTCTTCAGCACGATAGCCGGGATGTTGTCAGGGCCTGAAGGGGTTAAAATGAACCCCCTCAGAATTCAGACAGCCGAGGTAACCACTAATTAAGTGGTGCCAGCAGAATTAAAATCAGAACAAAGGAGTGGGGTCATGTGAAGATGAACAAGAGCTAAAAGGAACCAGGTGGCGATAAGTAGTCTCATACTAACAACTTTCTTATGTGAAAAAACAAAGATAAGACAGTACAGACTGGAAAAAGTGCTACTCTCACTAGTCTTGCACAAAGGACAGTGTGTAGAGAAGCTTTGCAAAACAAAGATAAGACGCAGCTGTGGGACAAGACAGAATGTGTTCTGAGTAAGCGATAAGGAATGTGCTGCTTTAGCTAAAAATTGTAGACACAGCAGAATATAGGGGTCATGGGAATTTGACCTGTGACCAAAGGCACAGTAAGATGTAACTAACCTTTACTAATACTGAAAAGAATAAATAAGCCATATGTGATCAGATGATTATTGTAATATACAATGTGATTGGATGAAAATAGAATAAAAAGCTGTACCAACCAAGAGAGAACGAGAAGGGTGTCACTAGACCGCGGGGTCTATGACCTTCTCCCAGAACGTTCTGTTAATAAACTGTGTACTTTTACTTTAAGACAGACTCGAGTGAATTTATTTTTCACCAACAAATTGGCGTAGTCGGCAGGATGCTACGGATCTGAAAGACCGCCCGTACCAGTGAACCCGGATGAGAAGTCAAATTTTGACCGTCTAGAAATTGAGTCATCTGGGAAGGCGGAGGGACAGTGCCATAGCATCACGAATCAAGTGAAAGTCTGTAAGAGGTGAGAGAACACAGTTGTGTGAGTGTGGATCGCATGAACTAAGGGAACACGGTGTAGCGAGAGGTCGCGAAGGAATGAGTGACTGACTGATCCACAAGGACAAGGAGGGTGCCTGTCTCATCTACCCTAGCCTGAGCCGGAATTAAGAGGGCGATTGGGCCCCACGTGATGGCCAGGATCAAGTAGGCTGAGAGACTCCAAAGTACCCTGGGATCGTGAAGTCAATGAATATATGTGTGCTTAATTGTGATTAATTAACTGCTTAAAAAGTCTTTTACGACCACCGGGGGTGTTACGAGAGGTAAGACGGAGGGGAGAAATCCCAGGTCACGGACGTACCACGAATAAAGACAGGATCACGGTAAACCCGCACAGAGAAATGCAGCAGAGTAGGTAAGACTGACGTAGGACTGGATATGGCGTCGGGGAAAGAGATGGAATGGGGACCCCTTGGGTCCCTTACCAGGCTCTATATGCAGACAACCGGAAGGGTTTGATAGACAAGATGAAAAAGGACGGATGGGATCCGTCTAAGGTACCAGTGTACCAACGAGAATGGTGGGAGACACAAAAGGGAAGTAAGACAAAGAAAGCGGGAGTTATGTTGGTACACTAATTAGTAGCGGTCATTCAAAAGACCGAGGAAATTAAAACGAAAATCTACAGGAGCAGGTGGCAAAATTAGAGAAAAAAATTGGCAAAACTAAAGGATAAACAAGGAGAAAGGAGATGGGGACACCGATGGAAAAAGAGGAAAAAAAAGGGAAACTTAAAGTTTTACTGACATGGAAGTTATTAACATTTGTGCTGAGACAAATAAAACACAAGATTTGCTGAGTGAAAGGAACCTTAAAAAATGCTGGAATTTCAGTTTGTGTTAAAGTGTGAAAGTTTTCCTGACTATGAATGTTTAAGAAATTACAGTATTTCTTTTGTCTGAAAGTCTGTCTTTAAAAGAAAGATTCTGTTATGTTTGTTTTAGCTCCACCCACTTCTCTGTGTTAAAAGCGTTTAAAAACTTTTGGCTTGTCTTGGATTTTGGAAGTTTTAAGAATGTGCGAATAAGATTGTGCCCCAAGAATTGGAAAAAAACCTTTGAACTAATTTAAGTTAAGCTGGTGTAAAAACTGAGAAGAGCAACAAAAAGTTTGTTTAACAAAAGATTAAGTTTCAGTCTAAGATTTAACCTTGGAGTCGCGGTTGCTATGGTGAAATCTTCTAAAGCAGTTTGATTTGATTTGTTTAAATGTGAAAAACTAATTTTTCTCCAGTTATATTCAATGTTTTTACAGTATTTTGGAAAGACATCTGAAGAAACGACAATAAGAAAATAGGACGTAATTTACTGTTTTCTGCAAGAATGTGCTATTTTGTTTTGTTTGTCTGTTCATAGTTTTACAAAAGATAAACTTCTGCCTTAAAGTTACAGTTGCCAATGTGCTTGGAAGAAAATTAATTTGAATGTTTACAAGATCTGGATTAAATTGGAGTTATGTGGTTAATTAACCTATTAAAACCAGACTTTCATTGTGGCCACGGTGAAATTTTGGTTGGTGTAAATTTGTGTAGACCGCATTGAATAAGATAACACCGCTCCGCAAGAACATCCGATAGTTGCAGAGTTCCTTACAAAGACTTACTTAGCTTGTGAACTTTGCTCAATCCCGTCTTTCTTCACTGTCCATATTACCTCCGTGTTCGTGTTTAGTTAAAGTGTGAAAACACAATTGTCTTTCGATCAGGAAAGTTCTTTTTTTTGATTTACGTGAATTCACGCAGTTGCGTGCATTTGATAATGTTTTGCTCCACCTTCTTAAAAACCTGCAAAGGAGTTAACCCTTTCCACTGACAGCTGTTTAAGTTCACCAAGCAACAACTTTAGTATGAAATCTAAAGATATTGGACATTATTAAATTTAAGTTTCTTAATTTTAAGTTATTTCACCACAGTGACAGAGGGAAAATTAAGATTTGGGCCTAGAAATTCAGTGCCCTTAGCACCGATTTTGCGGCGCTAGAGGGCCTAGCGCTGCAATTGGCGCCGGTTCCTAAATTGCCTGGGGCCCTTCCGCGGCGGTAGACCGGTAGCGCTGCGCCGGCACCGATGACGTCATCGGTGTGCGCAGCGTCCCGGTTGCCGTGGTAACCCGGCCCCAAGCCGAAATTCAGTTGCGGCCGCCTCGCCAGTGGCAGCCGCAACTAAGACTCCGGCAAACGAGTGCTGCCGGAGTCTGCGCCGGCGCTTTAAGGAGGCGCGGCGGCCGGCCGCTTTCCCGCCGGCCGCCTGCCCGCAGCTCCCTCCCCGGACTTCTCCCCCCACCCCCCCACCGGAACAGATGCAAGCCCGGCACTTGTCCGAGGTGCCGGGCTCATTTTTGAAGAGATTTGCGCGGGCGGCGGCCGGGTGCAGGCAGCTCCTCCTTAACGTAAGGAGGAGGCCTGCACTTCCCGAGCCTGCCGCACCGCAGCGGGCGCCGCAGCGCCGGAATAGCGCCGCGTTGCGCCAGTTTTCAGGCACTAAAACCCTTCAGTAGCGCCGGCAGCCGTTTGGGCGTGGCGCTACTGAATTTTTGGCGCGCGCAAAGGGACTTAGCGCCGGCGCTAACTTCCGGCGCTAAAGCCCTGGCGCAGCGCAAACTCAATTTCTAGGCCTTGATATATTAACCCCTTGGGCTCTAAGCAGAGTCACAATGGATTCCCTTAAACTAATTGCAGCACTTCTGTCTCTAATGTTAAAAACACTGTGTAAGCTACCTAGCCTGAGAATCACTTGTTTCTGAAATTGGAAATGGAAGATAAATTGATAGAGATTAAATTGAACATTGACAAAACCTGTCAGTTCAACTGTACTGCTATTTGGATTTTGGGATAATTTTGAAATGACAAAATGGACTCAGGCACTATATATTTGGTTACTTTTGGGAAAATAAAAGATCCTCTAAAAGTAATGGTGATAAAATGTGTTAATAACTTGGATCAAGTGAGAACGTTTGATCTATGTTTTCTATCTTAAATATTGTACTGGACAGTAAAGTTTTTCCAGGACTCATGAATGAGATATGAATGGTAATTAAAGGAAAGTGATTGAGGGTTTAAATTTAAACAGGAGAATTACACCACCAATTGAGAATTTTCAAAACTTTCTAGTGAAAGTCAGGAAAGTGTAGTTAAGAATAGTAAATTGATAGCTTTCTCTTGGATACATTTGTGTCCCTGCCTTTAATGAACTTAAGAAAACTGAATTTGATAGTCTGGCCACTACCCAAGACATCGGGACCATGCAGAGGAAGATGAGCAAAGATCTCCAGGTGACTACAATCTTTCGATAAGATACCTGAAAGCCTGAGAAAGGCTTGTATCGGATGGCATGTGTGGCATGATATTGAGATACCGGTATGAATTTGCAAATGTGATTCGGTACATATGAGGTAATTACCATCCAGGAATGTATGTTGAGTTTGCACTGAAGAACGGATCTCAGACATGCTCAGTTACTTGACAACAGCAAGACATGGTTAATGTGGCTCAGGAAAGCGAGACAACTTTTAAAGCATTGACACATACTCCATCGAGAAACTATCTAATTAATGAAACAATCAGAATAGAGTTAAACACACTGGTACCTGTTAGAGGGATTTAGATTGAAGTTGAAGTGGAGAGTTACATGGAATCTGGATTGGGCCAATTGAGGGCCAAGGAGAAATCATGATTAGTAAGAATTATCCACAAGATGGATACGAGCAAAAGAGAGATCTGGAGAATCTTTTAAATCCATGATTTGTTGATTAGATGTTAAACTGTAATGTATTTGATATGATTGAATTTAACTGTGACTATAATAATTGTGCTGTGTAGGTAACAAAGCGTGGGAAAAACCAGTACGAATCCAGTATGAGGTGATTTTAGTGGTGCCTCCTGGGTCACTACTACTGCAATTACCATGCTTTACGGGTCTAACAGGACCTGTCCCATAAACCAACACGTTTTTAAGTATGAGCTACACAATTATGTGGCACAATTCGGATACTCGGATATGACATTCCCCTGTTGTTTGTGGGTTTCAGTGAGCTCATGATGCGACTGAACTCCTCCCTAAAGCATTTTTATGTTTTGGAGTAAGACAACTCGAGAATAGATATTGAAATTGACAGCATAGGGGACAACTCACATTGGTGGGATATTGGGCTTAATACATCAGCTCACCCTTAGGTTTGTATTATTTCACATGCTCTGGTAGTTATCCAACTTGTAATGATAGTGTATTTGATATATGTAACATGTGTAGTAAGACTTTGATACATAAGCCAATTGTGTACTCATGCCCATGACTGACTAGCACTAACAAATTAATTGAGCACACCGAAAGAGAAGATCCAAAGCAATGTAGAGGAGACCCCAGGCGGGGCAGAATTGGAACACCGGAACAGTGAATTGAATTTAAGTAAGGGGTCAGAGGTTGCTCCTTCTCCTCAAAGGAATGGACTGTAAGGAAGGGAGAAATCTTCAAGACTCCCTACTAACTAACGCCCAAGTTGAAAGAGCAATAAGAGCTAGCTAGATTAGTCAAGAGCCGATTGTGAGAAGTCAATAAGGATATTTCCTTCTCAAAAAAGGGAATTGTAAGAAATAGCTGTTAGATTCAAAGATGGGTTTTATCAAGCATCAAAAGATGGTAAAATGCAAGGAAACAGGGAGGATAGCACCTGCTAGATAACAAGGAGCCACGAAACCCCAGGGGAAGGTTGGTGGAGTTGGCTATTTGGAGGATCTTGGAGTTCATATTTGACGCATGGACTTACAATTGTTATTATAGTTGTAGTATTATTTTGTGTTATGATGACGGTTTTGAATGCATGTTATAGGGCAGCTGTGTCCCGAATAATGCCGGTTGCTACAGTTGATATAATCGATATTGAGCCAGAAACCGAACAGTTAATGCGGGATAATGAACTGATAGAGATAGGAACATACATGTAAAGTTCTTTGGTTATTTGCACAGACTACCACACCTAGCACAACAAGATAGACAGAGGGGAAAGACGAACTTACGTACTAAGTTTAAGCCATCAGTATAGGAGTAATCCCGGGGATGGTAAAAGTGGAAGAGAAGTTGGTATCCCTAGCCAAAGTCTAAATTTGGTGCGGGACCAACAGGAGGGACTGAAGGGGTTAAAGTGAACCCTCTCAGAATTCAGACAGCCGAGGTAACCACTAATTAAGTGGTGCCAGCAGAATTAAAATCAGAACAAAGGATTGGGGTCATGTGAAGATGAACAAGAGCTAAAAGGAACCAGGTGGCGATAAGAAGTCTCATACTAACAACTTTCTTATGTGAAAAAACAAAGATAAGACAGTACAGACTGGAAAAAGGGCTACTCTCGCTAGTCTTGCACAAAGGACAGTGTGTAGAGAAGCTTTGCAAAACAAAGATAAGACGCAGCTGTGGGACAAGACAGAATGTGTGTTCTGAGTAAGCGATAAGGAATGTGCTGCTTTAGCTAAAAATTGTAGACACAGCAGAATCTAGGGGTCATGGGAATTTGACCTGTGACCAAAGGCATAGTAAGATGTAACTAACCTTTACCAATACTGAAAAGAATAAATAAGCCATATGTGATCAGGTGATTATTGTAATACAATGTGATTGGATGAAAATAGAATAAAAAGGTGCACCAACCAAGAGAGAACGAGAAGGGTGTCACTAGACCGCGGGGGTCTATGACCTTCTCCCAGAATGTTCTGTTAATAAACTGTGTACTTTTACTTTAAGACAGACTCGAGTGAATTTATTTTTCACCAACAGGGCCCATAGCTTTTGCTGTATCCAGTGCGCTCAGCCGTTTCTTGATATCACGTGGAGTGAATCGAATTGGCTAAAGACTGGCTTCTGTGATGGTGGGGACCTGAGGAGTAGGCCAATATGGATCAGCCACTCGGCACTTCTGGCTGAAGATGGTTGCAAACACTTCAGCCTTGTCTTTTGCACTCACATGCTGGGCTCCACCATCATTGAGGATGGGGATATTCATGGAGCCTCCTCCTCCCGTTAGTTGTTTAATGGTCCACCACCATTCACGACTGGATGTAGCAGGGCTACAGAGCTTTGATCTGATTTGTTGATTGTAGGATCGCTTAGCTCTGCCGATAACATGCTGCTTCTACTTTTTAGTATGCATGTAGTCCTATGTGGCACCTGATTTTTTAGATACGCCTGGTGCTGCTCCTGGCATGCTCTTCTACACTCCTTATTGAACCAGGGTTGGTCCCCTGACTTGATGGTAATGGTAGAGTGAGGGAAATGCCGGGCCATCAGGTTACAGATTGTGGTAGAATACAATTCTGCTCCTGATGGTCCACTGCGCCTCATGGATGCCCAGTTTTGAGCTGCTAGATCTGTTCTGAATCAATCCCAACTAGCACGGTGGTAGTGCCACACATGATGGTGGGTGTCCTCAGCGTGAAGGTGGGACTTCATCTCCACAATAAAAATGTGAATCCCAACCTGAACCCACCCACTTCCGGTTTTGACGGGGTGGGCCACTGCGAGGAGGTGGGCAGGCTACTTAAATATTATAATGAGGCTGGAAGCCTCTTTAACCTCCATTTTATGTTTAACTGTAGCTGGTCGGGTTTTGCACACCTTGTAAAACTCACCAGCTACAGCAAGGCAAGGCAATGACTGCTGCATCCAGGAAGTAAGCACCTTTATACCTACCTCCTGCATCCAGGGTCCCTGCCTAACCCACCCCCCACGAGGTCTCCGATTGCCTTCCCGGGCTCCCCCTCCCTCACCGATGATCCTCAGGCCAGCTCCGTTCCTCTCTCGCCTGCCACCAATGATCCTCAGTCCAGCTCCGTTCCTCTCTCGCCCCCACCGATGATCCTCAGTCCAGCCCCGTTCCTCTCTCTTGCCCCCACTGATGATCCTCAGGCCAGCCCCGTTCCCCTTTCTCCCCCCACCGATGGTCCTCAGCCAGCATACTTACCAGGAATGAAATTGGAGTCGTATAAAAAGATGACATGGTCTGAGGGGATGAGGAGAGAGGTTAGCAGATCTCTATCTGGACCAATGTTCCCTTTAAGCTGTGCGGCCGTGCAGCGCTCAGGGATCCTGCGCAGCTGGCTTTTCAATGAAAAAACCATACAAGCACGGTACTTTAAAGGGGCCGCGTGGCCCCAAGAAAAATTACAGGGAACATTGACTTGGACATACCGGACGTCTCATCCGTTTGAGAACCAATGTCCTAGCCACATCAGTGGAGCAAAACCTCAACTATTGCTGCATATTACTGCAGGTTATCCTTCTAAACAAAACACGTCACCAAACTGCCAGGAGTATTAAAGCACAAAGGAGAACTGACAGATCACAGTAAATACAAACCCAAATGTTAAAAGATGGCCACTGGGATGAATACACATCAGTTTCAGAGTCTTACAAATAAATAATGCTTTATGAGAGTGTATTTTATTAAAACACAAGAGTTGATTCTGTGGAACGTATGAAAGGCTTCAATTTTTTTTTTTTTTAAATAGTAATTTTGCTTGAATTTTTGACTTACCTTTACTGGTGCCCAATAACTGGCATCAGATCCTTTGCGGTCATCATCGACAGCTCCTATGAGCAAAACAAAATCATTTTCAAGTCCTCAATATGGCACTGGAATGTTGGTTGAGTCATGGACACGACTTCTAAGAAATCGACCAGATAGCTATCTTCATATTTTGCCTTTCCCCCCCACATACCTAATTGAGTGATTAGAAAAATACTGCACTCTGACTCAATTGAGACACGATCACTGTCCGAGAGATAGGAGAACAAGACTTTCATCAAGAGAACGAAAAGTTCCTCACTACAGGCAAACAATCTGCCTTTATTTATTTATCTCTGCCTGATAAAATAGCAGCAACCACTCACGTTAGGAGACGCAGCTGTCTGATTTCAAGTGCCTGGCATCGGAGGAGTCTAATAGGCAAGACTGCTCTGCCACATTTCAGATTTCTCCCGGAAGCAAGTGCAGTTTCACAGATCAAGGTGGACTGTTGTGAAGCTAGCTCTTAAAATAGCCACTCCAGTACAATGGGAAAACTGCAAAATTCTACTTTCCAAGTGCAAATGTGAACACATTCCATGTGCATCATTTGGATACATTATGTTGTATTCTGCAAAGGCAACCACCAGCTTTCTGGTTAAAGTAAAAGGAATAAAATGCACCCCTTTTCCGGCTTCTCCGCACTTTTTGTATTGCCCTCGCGGTGGAATAAATAGAATGCCCTTTTCAGTAACATTCCCCTTTGGTAAGCCTCACATCATGACCACTTATGTAATGTACTTGAATCTTTCAAATCCGGTAAATTTACTCAACCCAAGTAACTTTGACAATGCACTCCCACTGGTCAATACAAGCTTCCCCCTATTGGGCCTGGCGTAGGTGAACCCCTGGCAGGAATATTGTACCAGTGGAAGAAATGGGGAAGTGGCAGTGCTGCCAGCTTGGAACTTGAAGGCAGTGGAGCATTTTGACCGTTCCATGGTCAAACACCCGTGAAGGAACCATGTTCAGGCTTAAAACTCTGGCAACACTCATTATTATGGTTGCTTGCCTTGAATTTTAATCCTGAAATGGCCTTCATGGTGTTCGACTTGAACGCAAGAGTTTCCCTTACTCTTGGTTTCAAGAAATTTCTTCCCGGAGAGTCCATGGCCTTGGATATTGGTCACAGCAGTATCCTTGTAGGGCCCCAACAATATTTTACAACTGATACCCAAATATGGGCATGTAGCATCTTTTCAAGGCATATTGTACACCTGATGCCATTCAGTTCCTTAGAATCCCTAGTAGGTTCTTCATCTCTTGCTGAGGTGCCATCCTGATTCTGATCTGGTTTTGGCTAGATATGATAAATTCATATGACTGGTATGATATTTATCCTTCGGAACCAAATTTCAGGCTCCACCAAAAGAAATTAAGGAGCCATAATTGGGCTAACTATAGAACACCAACAACCATGGCTAGTTGACAAGTCTACTGCTTATCCTTTCTCTCCTGACCCAAACTTGTGCCATGTCTATGCCTGAATACTGCTACCACTTTCTCTTGTTTTCTCAATGAGTTTAGAGAATATTATTAAGGAGGCTTCACAAGTGACAGTGCTTTAACATCACTACAGACAAAAAAGAAAGTCATTTTGCACACCATACATTACCTAGACTTATCTCTTTTCTTGTCGTCATCTTTGGAGTCCCATTTGCTTTCCCGTCTCCGATCTTTAACACGGTCAGAATGTTTAATTTTTTCTTTCTCTCTTTCCTTTTCTTTCTCTCTTCTCTTTTCTTTCTCTCTTCTCTTTTCTTTCTCTCTTCTCTTTTCTTTCTCTCTTTCCTTTTCTTTCTCTCTTTCCTTTTCTTTCTCTCTTCTCTTTTCTTTCTCTCTTCTCTTCTCTCTTTCCTTTTCTTTATCTTGCTTAATAGATCGTTCCCATTCATCTCGCCAGTCTTCTCCAGAATGTCTAATGTCTTTAAAAACATTTTTAAAAAGTGACACATATAACAAAGTACATGACCTTGTACAGAATACTTGTAATATCAATTTTATAATTGAAAAATTATCTATTGCTTTTTCACTTCTATTGGATTTAGTGCAAAATCCAGATGATACATAACAAATACTAAGAATGAAAACAAAAATATAATTCTCCAACCAACCAAATGCTAGGAGATACACTAAACAGCTTCCCTTCTGGTTTTCCCTCCAAGTGGTAAATCATGGTAGTACAAAGCTGTGTGCCACCACGTCATGGTCTGTGTGCTAGAACACCATACATGTACACCACCAAGCCAGCTTTATTTTTACTTGATTTTGATTAAAACCTAGACAATATGACGATACAGATTTTTAAATGAATCTATTTGGTAATAATAGTTAGAATACTTAAAATGTGCTCTACCTTTAGAGGTTTCTCTTTTCCTAGTCTGGTCACGTTTACTTGAGGACTCGTGTCGAGTATATTTGGGATCTGACCAAGAACCAGCTGAAATAGAATTAATTGTTGCAAAAAGTTCTTAGCATCTTGTATGCTAAAATGAAGTAGAGTGCTTGTACTGGTAATACATCCAACCTTGGCTGAGGGACCATTTCCTCCAGTTAAAACACTAGGAAGAACAAAGTTGTCATCTTTGGCCCTAATCACAAACCCATCCTCTACCTGCCATAAATATCAGTTCATCCTAAAATCTGCTGCTCATATCCTATCCCATATCAAACGCTACTTACCCATCACCCGTGTACTCACTAACCTATATTGGCTCCGGGTCTTTCAAGGCCACAAATTTAATATTCTCACCCTTATTTTTAAACCCACAAGGTTTGCTTCACCTTTCCATCTCCCCCTCTTCCTTTAAAACCCTCCTTAAAACCCACCTCTAACTAAACTTTTGGGCATCCCTCTTTCTTTGGTTTAGTTTTCCCTTATGCCTCAAGGTGTATTCCACATTAAAGACACTATATAAATGCACCCTGTTGTTGTAAACCTGGTGATTGCTATGGCAGATAAGGGATATAAAGCATGGCACCCTGCCTGATGATCAGGCTTCCTGATGACAGCATTAACTTGGGCAATTCTCTCCTCTGTAAATGAAGTTACCTACAGGAAAGTTCTACTATTTGTATCTCCTTTAATTTTTCTCTCCCTTGAAGATTCCATGCCTTTTTCTTCCCTGTATTTCTTCATATTCTTACTATTGTACTTGTTTGGTTATTTTCCTGCTGCCTTGTAGATAGTTTGTTCCTTTCTTATTGCAAGTGGGAGTGGGAGCAGGCCACTGTACAAGCTAAAGGAGCAGGTTGTGCAAATGAGGCAAAATGACCAAGACAGACGTAACCACAAGCAATATTGTACCTCAGCAATCTTCAACTACATTCTAAAGCTTATCCTGCTAAACTAGAGATCCAGAAACACCGAGGTCAGGGTCAGGAAGTGGTGAGCAGATGTTTTTTGTAAATATAAACAGGCTCAAAATGCACCAGACCAATGAAGTGCAGATCACTAGGTAGCCCTGATGCAGCAGAAAGTAGCCATGTTGCATTGTGGTGGTGCTCTCTGACCTCTGATAGCTGTTTTTTTTTTAAAAAAAGCACAAGTCCCCAAAGAACAGGTAGCTACCATCATTGGTTATCTTTAGAGTTACTACCTCCTTTAAGGACTTGCATTAAATGTTCAGTTCAAAATAATGCACATTGTTAAGCATTTCACGTGATTTTTATTCCACATGCACAGTTGTATGTGGTTCAACACAAGATTCTGCCTCATGAGTAGAGTATAAATCAAAACATTTAACATTTAATTCTATAAGTAGATTTATCTCTGACCAGCCATTAGGGCAATCAGGCAAATGATATTGGTTTGCAACAGTGTCTAACAAATGTGAAAACACACCTAGGTCGATTTCTCAGATTTCCACCACTCCAGATAAGATAGGGAACTCACTGCACAACAAACTGCAGAAGCAAGCTCCCCTGTGTGGCAGTGAATTGAATTTTGATTTTGAGACAGGGAATATTAAAATGTTGTCGACAAACATACCTCTCGAGGCACTTGCTCTGCTAGAAGGTTTTGAATTTGTGCTATCACAAGACCTTTTTGTTCTAGTATCTGGAGGGTGAGAGGTTTCTATGTTAGTGCTCTGGTCTTGGTCAATACTGCTGTATTCCATTACTGGCAGCTGACTTCCTAAAATAAAAAACAAACATTTTTTAAATAATTAAAACCTAGTGTCTCAAAAAAATACATACCAAATAAAATCAGATAGTTTCAAATAGCATCATTTAGCAGACCAAATGGAGAAGACAGCTCTGGTCTGCTAAATTCTCCAATACATTTGTTCATGGAAGACTTTCACTTGAGAATCATACCAGTTTACCAGCACATCATAAACTGCTTGAAGAGCTCCTCCATACAACTGGGCAGCTTCCCTTGCTTCTACACAGTGAGGAACTAGGGCTGGCTCATGCCACAGTGCAGATGCAGAAATAATTAATGTACAAATTAGACAGCCATCATATTTACTGTCTGTATTGCTGCCAGTTCCTCCTCCCAGATGATCATTAGCCACTATGCACTCAGAAGGTAAAACATTCATACAGGCATGAAAGTTGCATCAAGCTCAATTATTCCACAAGTTCGTAATATGTGGTAAATCTTTTGGTACATGTACTACTGAGATGAGTTGTGAGAATTAAAATAGCTTTATGATAAAGGAACATACAGACACCTTCATATTATTTTATATGCCTCTTACTGTCTAAACTAAAAGTAGTGAATGCTGGTGATTTACCATCTTCAGATCTTCCTGTAGAAGCAATCCTCTCACTAAGTGCAGGTCCATCAAAATCTCGGACTACCTGGAATTTAAACAAATTACACTTTGAAGAAAAAATATTAGCCAAATTTGTTCTATTAAAATATCAATTTTAAAGAGTGACATTCAATTAGCTTTTCTTCTGCCTTTCTGTAAAGTTTAATATTTCTGTAGAGAACGGCACTTCTAACAACAATTCAATGTACAGAATAACCACTCAATGAGAGGTTCCCTATTTCATTATACCTTCAAGAATTAAAGCGCAAATTATCTTTGCATCCTTCACCATAGGAGTTAAGCTTGGTTTGTCTGGTTCTGGAGGAACCGTATATTCAGCCCACAGATAAAACATCATGACTTTTTGGATTGGCAGTGCTACACATGGTCTCTACTCCCATGTGCAGTAAGGTATCAGGACCTGTGCCATTGTGCTAGCTTGTTTTCAAACAAAACTAAATTAAAACCAAGTGCCAAAACCTGTAAGCCATTACCTTGAGGAAACAGTGGGGTAGAACTGTAGTGTGGAGGATGCATATAATTTGACGAATGAAAACAACCCCATGATGGGAATTGGGGGGGGGCGCAGTCTGTCATATTTCAAATCCTAAAAAGACTTTTTAATATAGTTACTTATAGGATTTTGGTTGCTTTAAATTGATTACAGCAGCAGCTAATCTAGATGCATATCCCCAATGTAGACAAATACCCACACACATATAAGCCGTGACCCAGAATGCACCAACCCTGCTTCACAGCTAATCAAAAAAAGTGTCTTTTTTTAACCCTACGAGACAAGTCATAGAAACACAGAAAAATAGGAGGAGTAGGCCATTCGAGCCTGCTCCGCATTTCAATATGATCATGGCTGATCCTCTATCTCAATACTATATTCCCGCTCTCTCCCCATACCCCTTGATGCCTTTTGTGTTTAGAAATCTATCTATTTCCTTCTTAAATGTAATCAGTGACTTGGCCTCCACAGCCTTCTGTGGTAGAGAATTCCACAGGTTCACCATCCTCTGAGTGAAGAAATTTCTCCTCATTTCAGTCTTAAATGTCCTACCCCGTATCCTGAGACTGTGACCCCTCGTTCTGGAACCCCCAGCCAGGGGAAACATCCTCCCTGCATCCAGTCTGTCTAGCCCGGTCAGAATTGTATACGTTTCAATGAGATCCCCTCTCATTCTTCTAAACTCTAGTGAATACAGGCCTAGTCGACCCAATCGCTCCTCGTACGACAGTCCTGCCATCGCAGGAATCAGTCTGGTGAACCTTCGCTGCACTCCCTCTATGGCAAGTATATCCTCTCTTAGGTAGAGACCAAAACTGCACACAGTACTCCAGGTGTGGTCTCACCAAGGCCCTGTACAACTGCAGTAAAGCCTTTGCAAAAACAGGTGGTTCATTTGGGAACCTATGCTACCCAAATGTTAAGATTTGTTGGTCATGCCAGATTTTATACAGCCTAAAACATAGGCCATAATTCCAATTAATCTCAATTTTAATGTTGAGCCTTCGACACACTGTGCTTCTGACTGGGGACATAGGTGCTTTTGAAAACCTTATTTTTCATAGCTTTGATCTAATATCTACAATACCTATCCATCAACCACCCCTTGATCGTCTGAGAGTCAAAAGGTAGCAGGGATTATATACACAAAAGGAATCTGTTCTTTAGTTCTTCTTGTTCCACCAATGTAGAAATGACCACATGAAGGATCCTGGAGATAGTCTCAGCCTCAAGTGCATGTTTGTGTTATAGATACTGGTTCAATGTAGTTGGGAGGGGTTAGTCATGTTCTTTTTTTGTGAACCAACGAAGGACAAGTAAAGTGCTGTAATCTAGAAAAGCTGCTGCGTTAGTTTCTTTTATACTGTTTAATTTTAATACACATGATTCACAGCTTATACCCTAAACCACACAATGACATTCTTCCATTATCTGAAGACAGTAACAAGGATGTTCATTCAACCCTGGGCAATGTTACATTAGTGAATATTATGCACACAAGGTCACACTTCAGTTTGTAAGGAGAATGAATCGCTTATAGGAATGGTCTTTGGCACTGAGCAGGAAAAATATCTGGTGCAGCTCAAAAAGCACAACAGACTCTACAAGGTAGGTTATCGGTCCTCTTCATTCAGCATCAACATACCACATGTTTGGTAAACACTGGGATTACTTCACATGGCAGCTTTGCAAATATAATGAATCGTAACTTGATTGAGACATATTAAGGGAACCGTTCCAGAACTTTTAAACTGATCTCTGAACTTAATTCCTTAAGATGGTGGTATTGCAAGATACACCCCACCATTCATTTAGCTACATGTTGCTTGATCACTACTTTTGCTCGCATTTTTGAGCCATAGGAAGCCAACAACTGCTGAGAGATCAAAAGATGGTTTTACAGGAGACATGGTAGCCGAGAGGCATATATGGCTCCACATAATGAAATAACACTTCACTCGCTGCAGCAGGTAAAACAAAGGGAAGATAATTCATCAGCTTAAGTGAAACAACTTTCAACTGAAACTGAAGGTATGTCCCAAGGATCATCTGGTCAGAATCACAGAAATTTCAGCTCAAGAGGTGGCACTCGTCCCAGTGAGGTGGCACCAGATGAAACACCAAACTAAACTTAAGAGCACATATGTCACACAACCAAGGAGAACTGACATGTCTGTATGCACTGAAGTTAGCATGCAGATAATGTCCTTACAAAGGTTTGTCAGCATGATAAATCAGGTGCTATAAATGGGAGATTTGAATTGCCTGGAAAATGTAAGGTATTGGCTCCTATTTTCCGATCACAGGCCTCCCGCGGGCGGAGGCCTGCAATCCGGAAAAATTTGCGCCCTTACCCGAGGGCTCCTGGGACGCTCCAACCACCAAATGCGCAGGCAGTTCACAGTGTCCCGTGGGATCACATGGGCCATGGGGAGCCAATCAAAGAAGGGAATCTCCCTTCATATATTTGACAGGTCTTCCTGTTAAGTGTATGAATGGAGAGCACCCCAAAAACATAGTAAAACTTTAAATTAAATAAAATTTAAAAAATAATCATTTTAAAAATGACAATAAATTAAGTATTTTAAACAAAAATTTAATTTTTTGAAAAAAAATTAAAGTTTTTTTACAGGGCTAAAAATAAACTTAACTTTTTTTTTTTTAAAAAGTATTTTTAAATGATAAATCAGTGAAAAAAATATTTTTTTAAACTTTTTTTTCCAACTCTTATCCTGGTAAAAGCAGGCCTTACGCCTGCTTTTACCAAGCGTAAGAACTGTAAGGGTTTTCTGTGGGCGGAGGGTCTCCAAAAAGCGGAACTATCCGCCCGCAGAGGCCCTTCTCCAGGGCAGCCAGAAGATCTGTCAAGGCCATTCTTGCCCGATCGGAAATGCCGGTTTTCAGCGCATGCCTGAAACCGGCATTTCCGATGTCCCTACGGGTGGGTACACAGCGCGTACCCACCAGTAGGGATCAGAATATCTAGGCCAATGTAACAGATGGCAATGTTGCATAGGACATGGAGAAAATGTAGACAAGACTGATCAATGACCGCATTTACAAGTTAAGAGGTGTCCTGTACAAGAGCTTGCAGCCAGCATAGAGTTCTGCTCTGCAAACTCTTCAGACTCCTGGAGTTGCTCTTCATGCAGCACGGTAGCATAGTGGTTAGCACTGTTGCCTCACAGCGCCAGGGACCCGGGTTCAAATCCGGCCTCGGGTGACTGTCTGTGTGGAGTTTGCACATTCTCCCCGTGTTTGCGTGGGTTTCCTCCGGGTGCTCCGGTTTCCTCCCACAGTCCAAAGATGTGCGGGTTAGGTTGATTGGCCATGTTAAAAAAAAAAATTGACCCTTAGTGTTAGGGGGGATTAAATACGTGGGGTTACGGGGATAGGGCTTGGGTGGGATGGCTGTCGGTGTAGGGACCGGGTGCTAGGGTTTGGATGATCAGAAAAAAGTTTTTCCTCACGTCACCTCTGGTTCTTTTGCCAATCACCTTAAATCTTGTTATCGACCCTTCAGCCATTGGAAACAGTCATCATGACAGTTGGCAATTAAGCAGTGACTTGCAAATTAGATGATAATGATCATAAGCAAACTGAACAGAGTGGAATCAGTTCCTCCTTATGTAGGTTATGGCATTGTGCAAGACAGCACATAATGTCATAAGGAGTACAGTCTATAACCCCCGGAACCTCAGGAATCCTGGCAATCTATAAAATTGCAAAGTTTTCCTATGCTGGCGGGGAAAGAGAGAAAATTGTTTGCTCCAGCAAACAAAGCACTGGCCACCTGCTTTATACATCTATGGACGGCTGATTGACTTATGTTGCTTATGCCTCCATTGGAAGCCAGAAATGATCTTGAGACATAAAAGTTAAGCATGTGTAATACTGTGCCTGTGAAGGAATTTGCTGCAGATCCATTTGGAGCATGTGGCACAATTCTGTATTGACGTCCATTGTAAATCACAGTCCCGGAGACACTGTACCTCTGACAAGTGGAGGTATGTACACTTGTGTCTGTATATTTTGGTGTAGAGATAACAGCAGCTGGGTGTAGAGCACCTCTAATGTAGCCTAACCTTTTTCGTCAAATGACACAGATTAATAGGGGAAACCCACTGTGTCAGTACTGGAGCTGTTAGGGCAATGAAGGCAGCATAACAATAATTGCTACAAAGGCCCCATAAAACCTAAGCGACAACAAAAAAAACCCAAGACAAATAGTGCAGAAATGGCTTGGAAATCGTCCACTGAATCGTCTTACTGGCCTTTTTAAATTAACTTCTGTATACAGCGCAATCCCAAGCAACCTTGGAAGACCATTTCATATGGGTGAGTATATCTCAGTTGATGCATGAACAAACATTGGAAAGTGCTCAAGTGTTTGCAAATGTCTTCAGCCAAAAGTGCCAAGAAGTGGACCTGGTCTCCTCCTGAGGTCCCTATCATCATAGGTGCCACTGTCCAGCCAATTTGGTTCACTCTATGTGACATTAAGATGATGAGTGAACCGGGCACAGCAAAGTCTATGGGTCCCCACAACATCCCAGCTGTCCTGCTGAAAACCTGTACACCAGAACTAGCTACCCCCACACCACCAGCCAAGCTATTCCAACCTACCCAACAATGCGGAAAATTGCTCACAATACACAAAATGCAGGAGAAATCTAGCCTAGTCAATTACCAGCTTCCTCCCACTCACCAACAAAGTGATGGAAAGAGTTGCTAATAGTGCCATCAAATAGCACCTACACACCAATAACCTGCTCGCTAAAGCTCAGTTTGGGTTCTCTCAAAAGCATTCTGCTTCAGACCTAGTCACAGCCTCAATCCAGACATGGACGCGTCAGCTGAAGGGCAGACAACAATAACTGCCCTAGATCTCAAGGCAACAATCAACCAAGTATGATGCCAAGGAGCCTTACAGAACTCAGGTAAAAAAGGAGTCAATTGGATAACGTTCCAGTGGCTGGAGTCACACCTGAAACAATAGATACCTGAAACAATAACGATGGCCGTGGTTGCTGTAGGCCAATCATCACAGCCCCAGGATATCGTTGCAAGTGTGATTCAGGGCAGAATTCTCAACACAACCATCTTCACTTCTTTATCAATGACCTTCCTTCCATCATAAGGTCACAAGTGGGACTATTTCCTGATGATTCCATAGTGTTTACTTCCATTCACAACTCTTCAATATGAAGCAGCTCATGCCAGCCTTCAGCAGGACTTGGACAACATCCACACTGGTGAGTGGCAGGTAACATTCGCACCACAAAAGTGCCAGACAAAACCATATGCAACACAAAATGACCAAACTACCTTCCCCCGATCATCACCAAAACCACCATGGCCAAGTTCACCACCATCAACATCCTGGGAGTCACCACGAACCAGAAACTTAACTGGACCAGATACATCAACACAGTGGTTACAAGAACAGGACAGAGGCTGGGTACACTGCAATGATAGGCTCACCTCCTGACCTCTGAAAGCCCCTCCACCACCTACAATGCTCAAGTCAGAAGCATAATGGAATACTCACCACTTGCCTGGATGGGTGCAGCTATAACATTTGAAGCGCAACACCATCCAGGACAGTGCACTCTGCTTGATTAACGCTGCTGCCAGTGGACTCCACCCTTCTACGATTGGCGCACTGTGGCTGCAGTATATTCTACCTACAGGATGCACTGCAGCCACACTAAGCCTATTTCAACAGCACCTCCTAGCCTCGTGACTTCTACCAGAGAAGAACTAGAGCAGCAGGACCATAGGAACATCAGTTCCAGAATCCCCTCCAAGTCACAAACCATCCTGACTGGGACACACTGCCATTTCTTCATCACTGCTGGACCAAAACCCTGGAAATTCCTACTTAACATTTAAGGATGTTATCACAAGGACTAGAACAGTTTAAGGAGAAAGTCAACCAACACTTTTTTCAGGGCAACTAGGGATGAACAATGAATGCAGATTTGTCAGTATTGCCCACAACCCAAGAATAGAAAAAACTGCACGCATGTCAAAACTACATCACCCCAACTTATTTTAAATATTACAGTGAAGCTCCTCCCTGTTTCGGCACTGGAAATGCATGCAATGTGTAAAATGGGAGAAGAGCCAGTGTGACCAATGTCTGTTCCATTTTCTGATCGATAATGCCCACTTTGTCCAAAAAATGGATATTACTGATAGAAAAATCTGCCTAAGGAGCACAATGTTCAGCTGGCAATTCCAGAATTGAGTCTTACACTAATTGGGATCATTATTTTAAAAAGAAGTCACTGGCTCAAAAAGCATTATGGAGCGAAAGAAGGGCTCAATCAATAAAGTACCAAATAATGCCCATAGGGACAATATCCTACTTCCCCAATTAGTTGGATTGGTCCACACTGAGGCCACCCAAGATCATTTATCTTCATAACCTACTTCAGAAAAGTATCAGCTGAACATTTTTTTAAGCTAGCAGCACTGAAGGTTTACCCCTATTTGGCATCAAACATTTTGATGAAGCTAAAGGGTCAAATAGGACGCTGAGGTTGCAAACAGTATGGTTCATCCTCAGACAGGCAGGGGGATGGAATCTGTTTTGCCACTATTCACCATGGATTTCTATTGCTCCTAATAATGAGCACTTAATGTTGTATATTTACCTTAATCGTTCCTCTTCCATCAATCTTTTCAATTGCTGATGCTTTTTTCTTGACAATTCGTTTGAATTTTCCTGCATTAAATTCCAATAACTCTGGATGCTTCCTTTTCTGAAAAACAAACACAATAAACATGCTTTATACATGGAAAATCACCAATGGTCACAAAAATTGGGCATTTAACCAAATGTTTGACACTGACAAATGAGATGAATCACATAACAAATGAAAAATGATGATTTTTCAAGCAAACTAGTATTGAGTGAATAGTTGTTTAGAAGCTTGATTTAAGTTGTAGGACCACACATCATGCCGATAGGCTGCACCCCAAATTTGAGCCCCTCCCCCAAGAAAAATAAACACATTTATTTCTACAGCCTATAGGAGAGGTAATTTTGTGTTTTTCATTCAGAAGTATTTCCTTATTGTTCACCTTTAGAACTGGTAACAGTCACACCAACAGTATTGTCATTAGGTACCAATACACTGGGAGGGGCGGCGGGGAAAATCACACTTGGGCCAATATGCTTTAATGTTCAATACTCGAAACTCATTACCTCAAATTACTCCAGTCAGCAATGCCAAAGCTGTAACCACCAATGTCACCCTAATGTTTATACAGATCTAAATGATCTCTCTAGATACAGCTCAGCTCTGTAAACAGAAAATCTATAATTGCACTGCTGGGTGCTTTTCACAGCTCAAATGAACACATACACACATTCTTCAAAACTTAGGAAATGCATTGCGCCCTCATTTTAACACCCACTTACATGGCTCCTCTTTTGTGTCTGAAATCCTGCACTCATTGAATTTTGCTCCCCCCAACCAACTTCATCTTGTTTGTAGCTTCTCTTGATGCTGCAACCATTTAAGTGCAGTAATAACTGTTGATATTCTATTCTTTGCTCTATCAGGAAAATGTGATGATGGTCACTCATTTCTATGGCTAAATTTACAGAGGGGGAAGCTCAAATATTATTCAGGCAGTAGATGCAGAATAAAAATGTCTATGGTTAGGATATTAATCTCAGTACTCTAAAAGCAACATAGAAAAGCTGCAAACTGAAAGTAACAAGTGCAAAGTTCACTAGGAAACAGTCAAATATCTGTGTATTTTAGCAAAATTTACAGCTTTGAAATTAATCCAGTTATATTATACAGAACGCGTCAGTGTCCTTAGCGCGTATTTTTTCAATTTTATGGCAGCTGAACACTATAGTTATGCAGTCGTAATTATAATGTTGCAACTTCTAAATTAAAGACTTTAGATTTCAACCTGCATGGGCCCATCATTTTAAAGTACTCATCCTCAGTAACATCCAACAATTGAAAGGCAAACAAAAGTTTATCAAGATTAGTGTAACTTATTAATCCATACTGTGAAAAGATTTCCTCTGCTCAATATTGCATCAAAATCAAAACACTTTTATACACACATTTACAATTTTGCTAGAGGGAAATCTTTAAGGATACATAATTTAAAACCTAGATTATGACAATAGGAAGGCATTCAATAATACATTATCAGATGTAATTGATTCTTATAGATAGACTGTTCCAAGTGCTTTGCTTATCTTGTACCTCTAATCACATTTTCTTCCCATTATTTTCTCTTTTTTTAAGGTACCCTTGCAGCACACATTTTCTGACTGAGAAATAAAGAAAATAAACCATTCCCAGTAACCTATTAATGCCTTTCAAACTGATTATGAGGTGCACGTGGATTGAAGGCCATGTTCTCCCTCAGTGTCTCCCCCATGTAGCAGCGATTCAGAACTTATGTGGGATGCTGCATGGCAAAAATGAGTGCCCTATATTCTATTAGCATCACAAGAGTGAGGCTGGAGCAAGAAAAGTACGCACAGTAACCAAGTGGAGATCGTTGATATTTAATATGTATTTCATGCGATGCGGTGTCGACATTTGAACATTTTAGCAAATATCCATCTATCCAGTTCTAACTTTTGCTGCAACTTTTTTTTTTAAGAATAAATTTGTTTTCACTTTTCTTGTCAAATATATCAATGATGCAAGTAAATAAGCAACAGTCAAGCACCATTTCAGGAAGGTGATCATATCCAAAGTATTCTTGGAGATTCCTGTCAGAGTACTCCAACTTTTCCTGCACATCAATATCTCAATGGGGAAATATGATATTTGCAATTTGTTTGTTCAATTCAGACTAAGATAATATTTCTAAGCAAGCCCTACAGTAAAAATGACATATGTGAAGTAAATATATTTATGAGTGCATTTACTATTTTGTATACTTACTACATAACTCATCCTGTGTTTAAATCCAAAGATATGTGCCATAATACACTGAAGAGGCAATTCACAAACGCACAGCTCACAGTAATATAATGGTTCAGTTTTTCCCTTATAATGGTATTCAGTCACAAAATCCAGCCCTGCAAATAGAAATATATAAACATTACTCTGTCAACTCATAACAATCAAAAGCTTAGAACTTGGTACAGTATTAACTCAAATCCTAACAAATTTGGACATGCAGCACAAGAGTGCCCATAATTTGGGGATCTTGCTCATAGGCAGTAAGGCTAGCACATGTAGAAATTTGAATCAATAAAAGATATCCATTGTACTCTGCACTTCATTCAAGCTGAAAAATATTTTTACAGTTGCTACATATTTCACATTTTGAACCAACAAGGTAGTGACCAAATTACCTGATGTCAACACAAGATTAGTGAGCTCACTCCCACTGTAAGATTTATTACCCCAGTTTTTACTCAAGATATGTTGGGGCTGATTTCGATGTCCATTAAGCCCATGTGTGCCAACTCAAGGGGATTAATGGACTGGAAAATGACCCTTTTTTGCATATGCATTTAAACTCCCACCTGAAACAGGTGGGGCATGTTTTATTATAATATTCAAAGGACATAAGAGTGACATCTTTTTCCAGCCTATGCACTGGGACCCTATCACTTTGAAATTACACCCATATGTAGTGGACATCCAGAGTTACTAGGTGCTGAGCTGGATACAGAACCAAGTTTAAATGGCCTAGTAAAAACATTCTTTGAATATTTTTAAAGCTATTTTTATCTGTTTTTCCCTCTTCGGGAACTGTGTGTCAATTGGTGCAATTTTTCCCCCACTTTTGGTACCATTACTGGTATAAATGGGTTTCTTGTGTATTTAGAGGAGAAGGACCAACACAATGATACCAGGCAAGCAAGACTACACTGGCTCTGTGCCCACCAAAATTTGTAGACAGAGGTGAATAAATCTCATTTTGGTAGATGGATGCATAAGCTCCAAGTTTCACGGTAGATTTTGACAGCAGGCTTGATGGCATAATTGTCATGGCCTAACTGCTATGGCGGAACTTTTTCCAGAAGCACTTGAATCACAGCAAGTAATGTTTTATACGGTACTGCATAACTTCTTTCATGCAGTACCAGAATAACCATCAGCCAGCAAAGCTTGATTGGCTACACCCACCAGGATGCCACTAACCACATTTGCAGACATTATCATATCTATCTGGCAATGGCTGTGGGACCCGTCCTCAAAGGGCCTGGATCAGCAGAGGGCCAGATGTAGAGCCAATCCACCGGATAGAAGTAGCATCATGCCCGCCACCAACTCCTCCCAGCCATGCTCGAATGTGGACTTGAGGTGGTGCCGTAGATTATAATAAAGGGGAATCCTCCTTGCAACCAAATCATGCAGCACCACCTCCAATTCAGCAGTCATCAAACAGGGGTTGGGTGCTGGCCACTTTATCACTTGTCTCTGAACTCATACTTGAGCCTTGGGTTTCCTTTCTCTTCATTTTTTCCTGTTACTTCAGCCTTGGCAAAGGTTAATTAGGTTGATATGCCTTTTTAGCCTTGCTAAAGGCTTACATAATTGTTGTCACCCTATTGTGACATTCCTCATTCCTTTAAATTTCATTGGCACACAATTTTCCACTATCATTAGTGTGCTTCCTACACCTGCCTGAATATGCATCTGGGTCTCTGAATAATTATGTAAATAGAAATTTATATAATAATATGTGAATCATAGAATATTACAGCACAGAAGGAGGCCATTAGGCCCATCGAGTCTGCACAGGCTCTTTCGAAGAGCAATCCAGTTAGTCCCACCCTACATAAAGTATTAGAGATTAGATAAGCATGTAGTAAAGACAGAGTGATTTTAATGGGGGATTTTAACTTCCATTTAGATTGTGATAAGCAGACGAACTCATGTCAGAAAGGTAGCGAATTTCTTGAGTGTGTTCAGGATAGTTTTCTGCAACAATATGTCCTAGAACCCTCAAGGGGGCATGCCATATTAGATTTCATAATGGGCAATGAACCAGATTTAGTTAACAGCCTAACGGTGAGTGAAAATTTATCCAATAGCGAACATAATATGATTGAGTTCAATGTTGTGTTTGAAAGGAGAAATGCAAAACAGCTACTTAGATTCTAGATTTAGGTAAGGCCGATTTCAACAGGATGAGACAGAGACTGTCCACAGTAAACTGGGCAAATCTGTTAATGGGTAAAATGACAGAAGATCAGTGGAAGGTATTCAAAAAAGAATTTAACGTGATACAGAACCAGCTTCTACCACAAGGGGCAAGAGCTCTACTTGCCAAAAAAAAAGCCAGGAGGTAAAGGACAACATAAAACTAAAAGAAAAAGCATACAAGAATGCAAAAAATAGCACAGATCCTGGCAACTGGGAGAGATACAAAAACAGCCAAGGGTGACAAAACAGATAGTAAGAGCTACAAAAAGAGAGTATGAAAAGGAATTTACAAGGGATATCAAAAACACCACAAAAATCTTTTACAATTATATTAGGAAAAAGAGGGTGGTGAAGAGCCATGTGGTCCCCTTAAAAACTGACAATAGTGATATTATAAATGAAAATAAGGAAATGGCAGACATGTTAAATAATTACTTTGCGTCAGCATTTACAGTAGAGGAAGAGAATAACATGCTGGACATCCAAAGGAAACTAATACTGAATCAGGGATGGGGACTCACCAAAATTAACGTAAGCAAATTAACAGTAAAAAAGAAAATAATGGTACTAAAGAGTGACAAATCCCAGGGCCAGATGGTTTTCATCAGGGTTTTAAAGGAAGTAGGTGAGAACATTGCAGATGCCCTAAATATGATCATCCAAAGTTCTCTCGATTCAGGAACCGTTCCTTTAGATTGAAAAATTGCACGTCACTCCACTATTTAAGAAAGGTGACAGAGGGAAACCGTGGAATTATATAGCCTAACATCTGTTGTCGGGTAATTACTAGAGCCTATAATTAAGGATGGAGTGACTGAACACGTTGAAAATTTTCAGCTGATCAGAGAGAGCAAGTATGGATTTGTAAAGGGTAGGTCACGCCTGTTGAACCCTATTGAATTTTTTAAGAGAGGACTAAAGTAGTGGACAGGGGAATGTCTATGGTTGTTATTTATATGGATTTCCAGAAGGCATTTTCCTAAGAGACTGTTAGTTAAAGTCGAAGTGCACGGAATTGAGGGCAAATTATTGACCTGGTTAGGAGAGTGGCTGAGCGGCAGGAGACGGAGAGTAGGGATAATAGGCAGGTACTCTAATTGGCAGGATGTGACTAGTCATGTCCCATGGGGACCTGTGTTTGGGCCTCACTATTCACTGTATTTATTAACGACTTAGATGATGGGATAGAGAGCCACATATCCAAGTTTGCCGATGACAAAAGATAGGCGGTATTGTAAGCAGTGTAGATGGAAGCATAAAATTACAAAGAGATATTAATAGATTGAATGAATGGGCAAAAGTATGAGGTCATCGACTTTGGAACTAAAAAGGATAGATCAGAGTACTTTCTAAATGGTGAAAAGCTAGAAGCAGTGGAGGTCCAAAGAGACTTAGAGGTCCATGTGCAAAGTCCATTAAAATGTCATGGACGGGTACAAAAAATAATCAAAGGCTAATGGAAAGCTGGCCTTTATATGTAGAGGACTAGAATACAAGTGGTTAGAAGTCATCCTGCAGCTATACAAAGACCTGGTTAGACCACACCTGGATTACTGTGTTCAGTTCTGGGCACCACACCTTAGGAAAGATATATTGGCCTTCAAGGGAGTGCAGCGTAGATAATACCTGGACTCCAAGGGTTAAATTACAAGGAGAGATTACACAAACTAGGGTTGTACTCCCTGGAATTTCAGATTATGCGGTGATTTGATCAAAGCTTTCGAGATATTAAGGGGAACTGATAGAGAGAAACTATTTCCACTAGTTGGGAAATTCAGGAGTAGGGGCATAGCCTAAAAATTAGAGCCAGGCCTACACTTTCAGGAGTACACGTCTACACGCAAAGGGTGGTAGAAATTTGGAATTCTCTTCCGGAAATGGCAACTGATGCTGGGTTAATTGTTCATTTTAAATCTGAGACTGAGAGATTTCTGTTAACCAAAGGGGCAAAGGCAGGTATATGGAGTTGGGTCACAAATCAGCCATAAAAAAGTTTTTCCTCATGATGCTTCTGGTTCTTTTGCTAATCACCTTAAATCTGTGCCCTCTGGTTATCGACCCTTCAGCCTGAAATGGTTTCTCTATCTAAACCCTTCATGATTTTAAACACCTCGATCAAATCTCCTCTTAGCCTTCTCTGCTCAAAGGAGGAGGAGGAAATTTGAGTACTATTCACAAATTACCATTCTGACAAGATTAGTGCCAGTTAGCCATTTAAAATTGTATTGAGACATCACAGGATTGACTTTGCTCTGTTTGTGTAATTTAGTTCTACAGGGAACACTAATTTTGTGGGGTTTTTGGAACAATTAAAAAAAAAAATACACCAGCAACTCATAGGAAAATATATAGAAAAGTAAAACATTTTCATACTGAAAATATGGAAAAACACATACCTATTATAGTCTCCTCAAAATCAGATTTTTTGATGTGATCTTCCAGAATTTTTGATCCTATAGAACTTAACAAGTCATTAACTGCTACAGCTGTGAAAAAGAATCCAAAATTAGATACAACAGAATGAATGCTAATAATTGAGATTATCGATAACACTTCCCCCAGCCCCCCACTCCACCTCCATTTTTCTCCTTTCCTTTTAGAGGTGCTGATTCATGCCAGGTACAGGTCATGCTAAGCACTGGCAGTGCACTGGTACCTCACCCAATGAGCCATTCTTCACACACAAACCTGGACAGTTGGTGTTGACAAACTGTTAGCGAGTGTATGGGTCACCATTCAGGGTGTCTTAACTTGATGTTTACTTTTCAGCAGAAGTTACTGGATCGTGATCAGTTGCAGGGACCATGGCCCATTTTCCCCAAACAGAGGGAGACTGAGGTCAATTGCACCGTCCTACTGCTACCAGAACAGAGATCAGCTAACTACACACAGACCAGCGATCAAACTTGGGACCTTGCTAGTTGAGAATCGTATTTACCGACTGAGCCAATTCTGTTAGATTTTTATGTAATGCAGCAAGGATGTTACAAGATTCAGCAATAATTATTACAATTGTGAAATGCTCATAATTCTTGTTTTTTTTTACAGGAAATGTTTCAATGATAGTGTGAAAATTCATACAGTTGCTGTTCTGGGGGAGGTGGGACCAGAAACGGGCGGTTTGCACCTGGGCAGGACTGGGACCGATGTCCTAGGGGGAGTGTTTACTAGTGCTGTGGGGGAGGGATTAAACTAAAATGGCAGGGGGTTGGGAACCTGTGCAGGGAGACGGAGGAAAGGGAAACAAGGATAGAAGCAAAAGACAGGAAGGAGAAAAGCAAAAGTGGCAGTCAGAGTAATCAAGGGTTTAAATCAAACATGGCCACAGTAAATAATCATTCTAAAAGGTCTAAAAGTGTTAAAAAACAAACAAGCCTGAAGGCTTTGGGGGAAAAATTCAGTTGTTTGTGCCTCCCGTTAGTGCCTTAAGAGGGTGCCAATTGGGGCGCAAAGCAACTAGAGGCCGGGCGCGGCGATGTTTGTGCCACTTGCGAAATTAACTAGACATTTTGCGGCGGCGCTAAACACTACCGCCACGGTCTCCTGCGCCGGCAGATTATGACGTCAGTCGAGTGCGCAACGCCCCGTTAGCGACCCGGACCGGATATTGAGTGGCGCCCCCTGCCTTACCGCCTGCCGCTACCAACGACAGGTTGAGGGGAGCGTTATGCTGTCAGAAAGGGACTAGGGGAGCGCTATCTAAAGGCGACCGCTTCCTGCCTTTTTTTGTTCAGTGACATTTTTGCACCACCCATTCTGAGAGAGAGAGAGAGAGAGAGAGAGAGAGAGAGAGAGAGAGAGCGAGAGACACTTCTGGAGAGATTCAACACTGTGTGAAGGAGTTTTGAGTACTGAGCAGCACTTTGCAGGTTTATTTTGATTTACCCTTCCTTGCTTCGCCAATGCTCTGAGATAGCGCCTTGCTCCTCGGCCTTTGCGCCTTAAGACAGGTGTGAAGCGCCTGATTTAGCGCTCCAATCACCTCCAGGGGCGATAAAAGCCAAGTTTGCTGTCGGAGGCGTAATTAGCGCCAGGCGCTAAACTTTGCGCACCGCCAATAATGGCGCCCCAAATGGGGCGATAGCGAATTTTTCCCCCTTTGTGTCTTAATGCGAGGAGCATTCATAATAAGGTGGATGAATTAGCTGCACAAAGAGATGTAAACGGATAGGATATGATTGGGATTACGGAAACATGGCTCCAAGGTGACCAGGGCTGGGAACTCAACATCCAGGGGTATTCAATATTCAGGAAAGACAGGCAAAAAGGAAAAGGAGGTGGGGTAGCATTGCTGGTTAAAGAGATTAACACAATTGTAAGGAAGGATATTAGCTCTGATGATGTAGAATTTGTATGGGTAGAGCTGAAAAATACCAAGGGACAGAAAACGTTAGTGGGAGTTGTATACAGACCCCCAAACAGTAATGCAGAGGTTGGGGATGGCATTAAACGGGAAATTAGAGACGCGTGCAATAAGGGCACAGCAGTTGTCATGGGTGACTTTAATCTACATATAGATTGGGCTAACCAAATTAGTAACAATACTGTGGAGGAGGAATTCCTGGAGTGTATACGGGATGGTTTCCTGGACCAATATGTTGAGGAACCAACTAGAGATCAGGCCATCTTGGACTGGGTATTATGTAATGAGAAAGGAATAATTAACAATCTTGTTGTGCGAGGCCCCTTGGGGCGGAGCGATCATAATGATAGAATTCTTCATTAAGATGGAGAGTGAAGTAGTTGACTCAGAGACTAGGGTCCTGAATTTAAATAAAGGTAAATACGATGGTATGAGGCGCAAGTTGGGTAGGGTTAATTGGGGAATGTTACTCAAAGGGTTGACGGTGATAGGCAATGACAAACATTTAAAGGTCACATGGATGAACTACAGAATTTGTTCATCCTGTTTGGCATAAAAATAAAACAAAAATGGTGAATCAACCTTGGCTAACAAGGGAAATTAGGGATAGCATAAGATCCAAGGAGAGGACATATAAATTGGCCAGAAAAAGCAGTAAACCTGAGGATTGGGAGCAGTTTAGGATTGAACAAAGGAAGACAAAGGGATTAATTAAGAGGGGGAAAATAGAGTATGAGAGTAAGCTTGCAGGGAACATAAAAGCTGACTGTAAAAGCTTCTATAGATATGTGAAGAGAATAAGATTGGTGAAGTCAAGCATAGGTCCCTTGCAGTCAGAATCAGGGGAATTTATAATGGGGAACTCAAGGAAGTGGCCCTAGAAATAGTAGATGCATTGCTGGTCATCTTCCAAAATTCTATAGACTCTGGAACAGTTCCCATGGATTGGAGGGTAGCTAATGTTACCCCACTATTCAAAAAAGGTGGTAGAGAGAAAATGGGGAATTATAGACCGGTAAGCCAGACATCGGTAGTGGAGAAAATGCTAGAGTCCATTATAAAAGATGTAATAGCAGAGCATTTGGAAAACAGTGACAGGATCGGACAAAGTCAACATGGATTTACAAAAGGTAAATCGTGCTTGACTAATCTACTGGAATTTTTTGAGGATGTAACTGGTAAAATAGATAAGGGAGAGCCAGTGGATGTGGTTTATTTGGACTTTCAGAAGGCTTCCGATAAGGTCCTGCATAAGAGATTAGCGTGTAAAGTTAAGGCACATGGGATTGGGGATAAGGTACTGACTTGGATAGAGAACTGGTTGGCAGACAGGAAGCAGAGTTGGAATAAACGGGTCTTTTTCCGAGTGGCAGGCAGTAACTAGTGGGGTACCACAGGGATCTAGACGAGGGAACTAGATGTAGTATCTCCAAGTTTGCAGACGACACAAAGCTGGGTGGGCGTGTGTGCTGTGAGGATGATGCCGAGAAACTCCAGTATGATTTGGACAGGTTGGGTGATTCGGCAGATGCAGTATAATGTGGATAAATGCGAGGTTATCCACTTTGGTGGCAAAAACAGGAAGGCAGATTATTATCTGAACGGCAATAGATTGGGAGAAGGGGAAGGGCAACGAGACCTGGGTGTCCTTGTGCACCAGTCGCTGAAGGTAAGCATGCAGGTGCAGCAGGCGGTTAAGAAGGCAAATGGTATGTTGGCCTTCGTAGCGAGAGGGTTCGAGTATAGAAACAAGGATGTCTTGCTGCAGTTGTACAGGGCCTTGGTGAGACCACACCTTGAGTAGTGTGTGTAGTTTTGGTCGTCTTATCTGAGGAAGGATGTTCTTGCCATGAGGGAGTGCAGCGAAGATTCACCAGACTGATACCTGGGATGGCAGGAATGACGTATGAGGAGAGAGTGGGTCAATTGGACTTATACTCGCTGGAGTTTAGAAGAATGAGGGGATCTCATTGTAACTTATAAAATTCTAACAGGACTAGACAGACTAGATGCAGGAAGGATGTTCCCGATGGCTGGGGAGTCCAGAACCAGGGGTCACAGTCTAATGATAAGGGGTAAGCCATTTACGACAGAGAGGAGGAGGAATTTCTTCACCCAGAGAGTGGCGAACCTGTGGAATTCTCTAACACAGAAGGCAGTTGAGGCCAATTCATTAAATATATTCAAGAAGGACGGTGGCATAGTGGTTAGCACTGTTGCCTCACAGCGCCAGGGACCCGCGTTCGAATCCGGCCTCGGGCGACTGTCTGTGTGGAGTTTGCACATTCTCCCCGTGTTTGCGTGGGTTTCCTCCGGGTGCTCTGGTTTCCTCCCACAGTCCAAAGATGTGCGAGTTAGGTTGATTGGCTATGATAAATTGACCCTTAGTGTTAGGGGGATTAAATACATGGGGTTACGGGGATAGGGTGGGATATGTGTTGGTGTAGGGGTTACGGGGATCGGGTGGGATATGTGTCGGTGCAGGCTCGATGGGCCGAAATGGCCTCTATCTGCACTGTGGGGTTTCTGTGATTCTGTGAAGGAGTTAGATATATTTCTTAAGGCTAAAGGGATATGGGGAGAAGGCAGGGACAGGGTACTGAATTTGGATGATCAGCCATGATCTCATTGACTGGCGGAGCAGGCTTGAGGGGCCAAATGGCCTACTCCTGCTCCTATCTTCTAGGTTTCTATGCTCAGACTCAGGACTGAATGGCTGAAACATAGTACCAAAGGGCATTTGTGAAAATGTCATAATTTCATACACAAATATTGAAAATAAACCATCCATATAAATAAAAACTCCCATCCTTCCTGATCTATCTCTTTCAACTCTCACTTTTTCTCTCTTTCCATAATTCTGTAAGCTTCTTCTTGTTTCCTGTCTTTTGTGTGTTTCATTCTCTTTGTCAATGCCTCACACACATACTCCTTTACTGATTTACTCAATTTGTATATTTTACCTTAAAGCCCAGTGCATACAGCAAGAGGAGACCTGGACTGGGATGTACAGTGTGTTCCCAACGGTAATTGCTAGGACTGCAAACTATGCGTACCATATGCAGGAATTCCCATTTTGATGAGTTCTG
Organism: Somniosus microcephalus; assembly: GCF_052327205.1. NCBI lineage: Eukaryota > Metazoa > Chordata > Chondrichthyes > Squaliformes > Somniosidae > Somniosus > Somniosus microcephalus. The sequence goes on from NC_140991.1 coordinate 128,717,201, forward strand.
CCTGCATAGCAGGCAATTTAGGTCATTAGTGAAGGGCACGTGGATTTCAGGGTTTTTTTCCTATTATTTTGTCAAGTCATCAGCCTTAAAAGGTACATCTAAAAATGGTATTTAAATCAAGCTCCAAAAACTAATATGGAAAAAAATCAGTAGCAAACATTTGTAACAAAACAGAATCCTTCATCATATTAATAACTGCACCAGGTGTAGGCCTGGGCTGTTCTTTAGGCTTAGGCTTGAGAGTGTTGGTAACTGCACCAGGGGCAGGCTTAAGCTGTTCTTTAGGCTTAGCCTTCTCCACAGCTGAAATACAGAATGGCAGGACAATTATGAAAATGTTTCAATGCCAATTTTGGCATTGTCGTCAGAATGTAAACACAAGAGCCAGTCATAGAGGATGTTAAATTCAGTTCACTGGGGGAAACAGGGAGCCAGTATTGCTAATGATGCCGGGAGTGATGGGCAAGTGGGGACTAGTGTGAGACAGAATGTGGACAGGAGTTTAGCGAGAATACAGACTGGGAAGCTGACAAGAAAAATATTGGAGGGTTCCAGTAGCAGTGAGGATAAGGTGAGAAAAGTTGCAGAGGTGAAGTAAGCAGACTTGGTGAAGGATAGGATACTTATTTTGAAGTTCAGCCTCTGGGTCAAACAGAAGCCAGAGTACATACCCTGGTTCAGCAGAGTGAGTAATGAGGGAGAGGTATGGAGCCAGTGGTAGGGGCGTGCAGTTTTTACTGGGGCTGAAAATGTTGCCTTAATCCTCCCCATGTTAAACTGCTAAAAATTCTGGCTCATCCACAACTTATCTGACAGGCAGTTTGACAGCACAAAGGTGGTTGTGAAATTAAGTAAAGTGGAGGAGAGCTGGAGCCAGGCATTGTCAGCAAATACGGAAGCTGACCCCAATTTTATTGATGGTCTCACTGAGGAGCAGCACCTAGATAAGGGGGAGAAAGATGGACCCTTGGGAATTGCAGAGTTAATCGTGTGGGGGCTAAAAAGATAGTGGAGACATGATCAATGTGTCAACCTCTGCAGAAAGGCCATGGAGAACAAGGAGGTATAATGCACCATGTTTGCAGTCACAGAGGACATCTGTAACTATGACCAGGCAGTTTCTGTGCTTTGAGCAGGGTAGAAACCAGACTGAGGAATTTGAACAGGGAGTTGAAAGGTGAGCGCAAAGCTGGGAGGCAGCAAGTTCAAGGTCCTTACACAGGATAGGAAGGTTAGAAATGGGGAGGGTGTTGGGAGAGGAAAGATAAATCCAAGGGTAGTCATATACAGAACTTATTTTACTTCACATACCTGCACATGGACAAAATTTGCTCCTGAGTGCAGTAGCCTGTATTCATAAATACAATAGCCACATTTTATGGAACAAATGGATAGATTTCCAACATAATGACCCTGAAATTACAGTCTCCCTGAGAGTACGCCATCATAATCCATTTGAAAGGCCCCGCAACTTCTGGGTTTCTGCATGCGCTTGCGCGAAATCCGGAACTTGCGATCGGTCAGGTACACCTTGACAGATCATTCGAACTGCATGGAAACTCAGTACTGCTGGTGCAGAGTTGGGCTCTGCCCAGCAATTGCCCACAAAACTCTTACGGCTGGTAAAAGCAGGCGTAGGGCCTGCTATCATCAGCATAAGGGTATATATAAGCCTTAAATTAAACATTTAAAAATCAAAAATTATGCACATACACTTTAAATGAGTTTATGCAAATATTGGCCTGGATCAATTATTTAAAAAATAAATTTTTTATTGACGTTGGTGCAATGAAGGGACTTATGAATAAATTGCAATTCAGTACATTTAGTTATTAGAATTCTGTACATTGTATAATTATTTGGAGATTCCATTGCATATCATTAGGGGATTCCCTTTGTAGATGATTGCAATGGAATCCTCCTTTGTGATTGGAGGACTGGGCCCACGTGATCCTGAACCACCTGCGTCCCTGGGATCCACGGGCCTTTACGCTGCCATACGCTTGGAGGCCCGAGACCACAACTTTACGCAGCCTGGACATAGGTTCGTAAAGGTTTCGCAGGTCGGAGGCGTACTCTGGAGGTACGCCTCCGACCGCAATTTCTAGCCTTTAAGTGTCAAATAGGTTTGAAGTCATGAGCTCCAAAATTTATAAGGGGTGGGGAAGAGGAGAAAAAAAATGACCAAATAAATGCAACAAAAGATCACCTTTGATAGGGTCAATAACTGTACTTGGAGTAGCTTCAGACTTCTGCAGTTTACGTTGTGGCTCCGCAGCAGCTGTAAAAAAAAAAAGACTTCAGTAAAAGTGTTTTTGACTAGGAAAGTACTTTGGCTGGATAGAACCGAGCTTCCTCTTCACTATTTTCAAATGGATAGGATTTGCTGGAGTGGATTTTTCTTCTATATTCTCATCCCTAGTCTGAACTATCTGAATAGTGTGATCTTCTCCAGCTTCAACTTGCACTGCATCATTCAAGGATGTTCCATTAATCCAAGTCTAGCTTCAGATGAATATAGTCCAAAGTATTAATGCACACAGATGACATTATCTGCACATAACCAGACTTCAGATTGCTTATACAAGTTCAACTGCACCGATAAATGGCAGGGCTCTAGTATCACCACCTTCCCTTTCGCACAGAATTCAAAATACTTGCCTCTTCAAAAATAGACCAGCTTGAAACATCTAGTGTGGAGTTCACCCCAAACCTACAATCCCTGTACAGGGTTAACTCCCCCCACCTCCCCCTTTCCCCCACGCCATGCACAATCCACAAGGATCTGTTCTGGTAGAACATCCTACCATATCAGCAACCTCAACTAAACATGCTACACCAGGCTGCTTTACCTGCTCCAAATGCATTTACTGGAATCACTTAACAAACTGAGCTGCCGATCTCCTACTCTCCCTTGAAAGGCAAGCAACCATGCATCAGCCTCAAACTTTTCAAGCTCTACTGTGATGATTTCCATAGCGAAATTCAGGGCCTACACACACTGGGGGAGGGGACAGAAACAAAGGCGATAAGATTGGAGTGAAGAAAAAAAGCTAAGTGAATGGAACACAGGTACAGTACTTTTCCAATGGTTGAGTGTGTATTATGGGAGTTCTAAAATGTACCTTGATGCTAAAACTCAACCCATTATCAATAAAGTCAATGGACTGAAAAAGTAGCCCATTTTCATGAATATGATGAGCACAAAACAATTTTTCAATGCCAATTTTGAATTTTAACCCATACCATTATTTCATTGTGTATTTGCCAATTGTGCACAGAATACAAAAAGTTTAAAGTTAAGCTTTCAACAGTTTAAAAGAGTATCAAAAGAAATAGGAAACTTCGGCAATTTTATTCTTTCAGTGGAACTGAAAATCAAAGCAGGTCTTAAAAATAATATAAAAATAAGGGCCTGGATAAATTTTCATTACGAAAAGCAATACATGGCAATCAGATGTAGAATCACAGTAAGGAGCCTATTCGACAGTTAGAAAAGGTAGGCTGGATAGACAGTGTTATTGTGCAAGAGGAATATAAAAATCAAACTCAATACAGTAAAGGAAGTACATATAATTTCAATGGCCTAATCTAAAAGAACTCTGTGCTAGTAACTTACATTGCTCTGCGACTCTTTTTACAGCAGTTTTCTCATTGGCCTTTGTACCTATTTTCTCTAGGACAACCTGAAATGTAAAATATAACCAATAGCTTAATATTTCAGAAAACATTTTTGCTTATAATAGACAAATCTATTGCAAAAGTATTTTGAATGTTTAAAGCTTTTACTGCATCAAACATTATCCTCCAAAATATACATTCTCCTCTACTCCCCCACATTAATACAGCGTATTGTACAGGAAACTTTCAATTACCGGCCCCTAAATAACCGGAACGCTCTATCCACCGGCAAAATTCAGGAGTTAGTTACTTTTTTTTATTCCATTTGTTGCTGTGCAAGGGTGTAGCTGAAGCTGTTGCTAAGCTACAGAGACGCTTGCAACTTGTGCCGATTGTTTTGAAGCTGTTGCAGGGTTTGTTGCTTTATACGGAGCTCTGAGCTCCGTATCTTTTACTATAGCGCTCGGTTATCCGGAATTGTTGATGAACCAGCAACACGTCAGTCCCGTCGGTGCCGGATACCAGAAAGTTTCCTGTAGTGTTTTTCACTTTAATATCAAGGACTATACAAATACGCAATCTAAAATATTAACTATATTCAAAGGTAATGGACTGTATAATAGGCATAGTAGATACTGTATTTAATCAATAGGAGGTTTCTCATTAGGGAATAAACAAAAGAACTAACAAAAGAGTGAACAAAAACAAATTTGCATTTATAAGTGCCTTCAAATCATCAGGATGTCCCAAAGAACTTCACAGCCAATTAGTTTTGAAGTGTAGTCACTTATCACAGAATCACAGAATCCCCACAGTGCAGATAGAGGCCATTTCGGCCCATCGAGCCTGCACCGACACATATCCCACCCAATCCCCGTAACCCCTATACCAACACCAACACATATCCCACCCTATCTCCGTAACCCCACACATTTTAATCCCCCTAACACTAAGGGTCAATTTATCATAGTCAATCAACCTAACCTGCACATCTTTGGACTGTGGGAGGAAACCGGAGCACCCGGAGGAAACCCACGCAAACATGGGGAGAATGTGCAAACTCCACACAGACAGTCACCCGAGGCCACATTCGAACCCGGGTCCCTGGCGCTGTGAGGCAACAGTGCTAGCCACTATGCCACCATGTAAAATGTAAGGCAGTCAATTTGTGCACAGCAAGATCCAATAAGTAGCAAATAACCAATTAATCTTTTTCTGTGGTACTGGTTGAAGGCAAAATGTTGACCAGAACCCCCTACTCTTCTTCAGGTAGTGGCATGGGAACTTATATTTCACCTGAACAGCAATGATTCCCTACAGGTTGTATTATCCGCTAGGAACCATAAGCTGTAGACAAAATACAAAACACCACACAGCTGAAGAATTTGTTGCCTTTAACAGAGTGTTGATTATAATAACTCAGAATGGATTGTTCAGGATTCTTTGAAGAACGAACAGTCAGCAAGACAAATGCCATTTAACATTTTATTCATGGTGCCCACGTAATCAAAGGCATCTTTTATCTTAGCTATTTGATGAAGTAACGGGAGAGGGTAGATGAAGATACTGCGGTTAATATGGACTTTCAAAAGGCTTTTGATAAAGTGCTACATAATAGACTTGTTAGCAAAATTGAAGCTCACGAGATTGAAGGGACAGTGGTAGCACGGATACAAAAGTGGTTAAGAGACAGAAAGCAGAGAGTGGTGATCGGTTGTTTTTCAGACTGGAAGGATGTATACAGTGTTGTCCCCCATGGGTCAGTATTAGGTTCACTGCTCTTTTTGATATATATTAATGACCTGGACTTGAGTATACAGGGCATATCATCAAATTTTGCACGTAACACGATATTCGGTAATGTAGTAAACAGAAAAGGAGGATAGTAACAGCCTTCAGGAGGACATACACAGGCTGGTAAATGGGCAGACACATGGCAGATAACAATTAACGCAGAGAAGTGTGAAGTGATGCATTTTGGTAGGAAGTATGAGGAGAGGCAATATAAATTAAATGGTACAATTTTAAAAGGGGTGCAGGAACAGAGACCTGGGGGTTTATGTACACAAATCTTTGAAGGCGGCAGGACAAGTTGAGAAGGCTGTTAAAAAATATATGGGATTCTTGGCTTTATAAACAATGGCATAGAGTACAAAAGCAAGGAAGTTATGCTATACTTTTACAAATCACTGGTTAGTGCCTAGCTGGAGTATTATCCAGTTCTGGGCACCACACTTTAGGAAGGATGTCAAGACCTTAGCGAGCGGGCAGAGGCGATTTACAAGAGTGGTACCAGGTAGCCATAGAATCACCTGCAATGGCTTCTCTTCCCACTCCCCCATCGTTACCTGTAGTGTCCAAGGATCTATCCTTGGCCCCTTCCTAGTTCTCATCTACATCCTGCCCCTCAGCGACATCATCCATAAACACAGTGTCAGTTTCCACATGTACGCTGATGACACCCAGCTCTACCTCACCACCACTTCTCTCGACCCCTCCACTGTCTGTAAATTGACACACTGCTTGTCTGACATCCAGTACTGGATGAGCAGAAATTTCCTCCAACTAAATATTGGGAAAACCAAAGCCATTGTCTTCGGTCCTCGCCACAAACTCCGTTCCTTAGCCACCAACTCCATCCCTCTCCCTAGCATCTGTCTGAGGCGGAAGCAAACTGTTTGCAACCTTGGGGTCATACTTGACCCTGAAATGAGCTTCCAACCCTGTATCCGCACCATAACTAAGACCACCTATTTCCACCTCCGTAACATCGCCCGACTCTGACCCTGCCTCAGCTCATCTGCTGCTGAAACCCTCATCCATGCCTTTGTTACCTCTAGACTTGACTATTCCAATGCACTCCTGGCTGGCCCCCCGCGTTCTACCCTATGTAAGCTTGAGGCCATCCAAAACTCTGCTGCCTGTGTCCTAACTCGCACCAAGTCCCGTTCACCCATCACCCCTGTGCTCGCTGACCTAGATTGGCTCCTGGTTAAGCAACTCGACTTTAAAATTCGCATCCTTGTTTTCAAATCCCTCCATGGCCTCGCCTCTCCCTATCACTGTAATCTCCTCCAGCCCCACAACTCTCCGATATATCTGCGCTCCTCTATTTCTGGCCTCTTGAGCAACCTTGATTTTAATCGCTCAACCATTGGTGGCCGTGACTTCAAGATCCTAAGCTTTGAAATTCCTTCCCTAAACCTCTCCACCTCACTTTCCTCCTTTAAGACACTCCTTAAAACCTACCTCATCTGCCCTAATTTCTCCTTATGGGGCTCGGTGTCAAATTTTGTTTTATAATGTTCTTGTGAAGCACCTTGGGATGTTTTACTACGTTAAAGGCGCTATATAAATACAAGTTGTCATTGTTGATGCGGGACTTCAGTTGCATGAAGAGACTAGAGAAGCTAGGGTTGCTCTCCTTAGAGCAGAGGTTAACCAGAGATTTAATTGAGGTGTTCAAAATCATGAAGGGTTTTGATAGAGTAAATAAGGAGAAACTATTTCCAGTGGCAGAAGGGTCAATAAACAGAGGACACAGATTTAAGGTAATTGGCAAAAGAACCAGAGGGGAGATGAGAATTTTTTTTATGATGATCTGGAATGCACTGCCTGAAAGGGTGGTGGAAGCAGATTCAACAATAACTTTCAAAACGTAATTAAATAAATACTTGAAGGGGAAAAATTTGCAGGGCTATGGGGAAAGGCAAGGAAATGGAATTAATTAGACAGCTCTTTCAAAGATCTGGCACAGGCACAATGGGCCGGACTAGAGAAACTAGGGCACATTCATTAGAGCAGAAAAGGTCAAGAGGCTAAAAAGGAGAACCGATAGAGCTGTTCAAAACTGTGTGGTTAGGAGAATTGTGTGTGTTTTTTTTCTCTTTTTATAAACATTAAGACATGTTTCCCGCACTACTTCTCAGCCCTTGCCCTCTCTCCCAGAACCACGATAGGGTTCACGCTGTCCTTATTAAATCCGTGTGTTAATGGAGACACGGAATGCAGGAGTTGGTTTGACAAGTCTTTACTGAATGGAGACAATCTGGAAACTGAAACTACAGGAGCCTGCCAGGGCCTTCTATACAGGGATGGTCACTGCCGGTACTGCAGTCTGAGACCAGTTATTCCCTTAAAGGGACATACACAACAATTCCTCCCCTTTTAGATAAACAGTACATAACATTCATTTAACAACTAAATAATAACTAATTACAATTACAGTTGCTAGATACATTAGTTGAAGTTAAGCAATTATAAGTTCAGTCTTTGAGGAGGCTTCCTGATTCTGTCTGGATAACGCCTCTTTGGGATATCAGGTTCTTCTGGCAAGGTTGAGTCGGGATCAATGTCGTTGTTTGGTTCGTCTGCTTCCAATATCACCGATTCTGCGGTAGATGCAATTGGTACTTCGGTTTCATCGCCAGGTGTATCAGATCGTGGTGTGGAGTTGACGTTTTCCAGTGACTCTAGAATCTGGTCAGCATGGCGTCTTACAATGCTCTCTCCAACGTCCAAGGTATACATTAGAGGTCCTTGCCGTGTACAGATCGTTCCTGGCTGCCATTTCTCTGTGCGGTAGTCCCGGGCCAAAACTGGTTGACCTATCTTAAAACTCCTGGTCGGCCTTTCATTCATATTCTGAAACTGCCTGTTCTTCACATCTCTTCTGACGTTTGGCTTAACCAAATCCAAGCGGCATCGTAGTCTTCGATTGAAGAACATGGCTGGAGTTTGGTTGGTAACCGCATGTGTCGCATTCCGGTAGGCAAACAAGAAGTTATCCACCTTGTGTTGTAGGGGTATATCTTCATTACACATTGCCTTGATAGCCTTCTTGAATGTTTGAACAAACCTCTCGGCCAATCCATTAGTGGCTGGATGATATGGGGCGGATGTGTAATGCTTAACACCATTGTTCTTTAAGAACCCCCGGAACTCTTCAGACACAAACTGTGGTCCATTGTCAGAGCAAATCTGTTCAGGCAGCCCATTCCTGGCGAATATGGTTCGTAAGACTGATAGTTTTTTCTGTGGTGGTTGAGGAGTTTTTTCTGTGGTGGTTGAGGGCATTTTTATTACCTCTGGCCACTTTGAATGTGCATCCACCGCAATTAAAAACATCGAGTCCATAAAGGGACCAGCAAAATCAATGTGCACCCTTTGCCATGGAGATGAGGGCCACTCCCATGGATGTAGAGGGGCTTGTGGTGGGGTGTTTTGGACCTTCTGGCATCCTGTACAGCTCTTGGTCATCTCTTCGATTTCTCTATCGATTCCCGGCCACCACACAAACGCTCTGGCTATGTTCTTCATTTTTACCCCTCCCAGATGACCCTCATGAAGCTCATTGAGCACTCTATCCTTCAATTTGGGTGGAATTACTACTCTGGAGCCACACATCAAAGTTCCTCTGCACACTGACAGCTGTTCTCTTCTTGGCGAGAATGCTGGCAGCAGTGGTTCGCCATGTGCTGGCCATCCCTTCACCGTTAAATCATAGACCCAGGAGTGTGTCGGGTCATTTCGTGTTTCCTTTTCTATGTTTGCATTCGTCACAGGGAGACATTCGACAATAGTCGAGTGGAATAACTCCACTGGATCCACTGCCAGTTCTTCTTCCACCGTCGGCAACGGTAGGCGCGACAATCCATCAGCATTCCCATGCTGTTTAGTTCCTTTGTACTCGATGCCATATTGGTGTGCCCCTAGGAAAGGGGACCACCTCTGTAGCCGTTGTGCCGTCATTATCGGTACGCCCTTCTGAGGGTTGAAAATGGAGACGAGAGGTTGATGATCAGTTAGTAGAGTAAATTTCTGACCGTGCAGGTAGTGATTGAACTTCTTCACCCCCCACACCAGGCTGAGGGCCTCTCTGTCAATCTGGGCGTAGTTACGCTCGGCTGAAGTTAACGAGCGTGACGCAAAAGCTATCGGCCTCTCAGAACCATCAAGGAATTTATGTGACAGTACCGCCCCAATGCCGTAGGGAGACGCATCACACACCAGTCTTATCGGTAGTGATGGGTTGTAGCGAGCCAATATTTCTCTTGAAGTGATTAGGTCCTTACTCTTCTGAAAGGCCCGCTTACATTCATTGCTCCATTTCCATGCTACTCCCGTTCGTAGTAGGGCGTTCAGTGGATGCAGAATTGTGGACAAATACGGCAAAAACTTATGGTAGTAATTCACCAATCCGAGGAATGACCTCAGTTGTGACACATTTTCAGGCGCTGGAGCCTTAACTACCGCTTCAATTTTGTCAGGGGACTTATGTAACCCCTCTTCATCAATCACGTGGCCACAATACGATATCTGTTTCTTAAAAAACTCGCACTTGGGGCGATTGGCTCATAGCCCATGTTCACGTAGTCTAGTGAGCACCTGCTCTAGGTTGGCAAGTTGTTCACGGTCATCTTCACCTGTCACTAGGATGTCGTCCAAGTATGAGTCCTCGGAATCCCTTGTAGGACTTGTTCCATTGCTCTTTGCCATATCGCCGGAGCTGATGCTACTCCGAATACCAGTCGATTATACTGGTAAAGACCTTTGTGAGTGTTTATCGTGAGATACTTCCTAGAGGATTCTTCAACCTCCATCTGCAAATATGCTTGCGCTAGGTCAATTTTTGAAAAACGCTTCCCTCTGGATAGTGAGGCGAAGATATCTTCTATCCTTGGAAGAGGATATTGTACTGTGTGAAGGACTGGGTTCACTGTCACCTTGAAGTCCCCACAGATGCGAACCTTCCTTGGCTCCTCAGACTTATTGTTTAACGTTTTCTTCATGACAGGAACGATGGGTGTCGCCCACTCGCTCCAGTCTACCTTAGATAACACGCCTGCATTCTCCAGATTCTCCAGCTCTGCCTCGACGGCTGGGCGAATTGCATATGGTACCGGTCTTGCTTTGAAAAACTTGGGAATTGCATTCTCCTCTATTTCTATCGAGGCGGTTACGCCTTTAAGAGTGCCCAGTTCTTGTTGAAATACCTCTTTAGCGTCAGCTAAGATTGTTGACAATCGTCCAAGAGTGACGTCGTCATCCTTTTTACCAGCCACCGTCAGTGCCTGAATGGAGTGCCAGTCTAAACTTATCTTTCTGATCCATTCACGTCCCAATAACGGTGGTCCACCATCTTGCAGAATGTAGAGATACAATTTCCGTATTTTCTTGCCGTTGTATTCGACAGGCACCCTTATTTTTCCTCTGGGGTATACTTTTTGCCCCGTATACGTCCTCAAGACAATGGATGTCTCTCTCAAGGGTATGTGTGAGAATAGCCGCTCGTAGTCTCGTCGATTCACGACGGTTAGAGCTGATCCTGTATCCAATTCCATTTTCACTTGAGACCCTGCTATCGTGAGGGTGACCCAAATGGTTCGGTGATCCTCTTTTGCGATTACGTTGTGAAGTTTGAGACAGCTTAGTCTCTTGTTCCCGGATTCACTATCGCTCATCTGGTCTTCGGAACTACTGTCCGTCATCTTTTGTACTTTCCTGTACGGTTCCTTAGTAGCCTTTTTATTGTCGTTGGTCTTCTTCGCAGACCTGCAAACTCGTGCAATGTGTCCCATCTTTCCGCATTGCCTGCATATTTTGTCCTTGGACCAGCAGTCCTTCTGGTCATGGTTTATTCTGCCGCAGCGGTAACATTTTGCAAATCCCCGTGTCATTTCGTGGGTGCCGTATTCCTGTGGCTTTTGTTGTATTTCCGCAGCTCCCCTTGCTGCTGCTTCGTACGATACTGCCACGCTGAAAGCCTTATCTAGCGTGAGCTCTTTCTCGGAGAGTAACCTCTTCTGGGTTCCTTCACTCAGGAGTCCACAGACAAATTTGTCCCGTAAGGTATCTGCCAGTCCTGCTCCGAACTGGCAGTGCTTTGATAGCTTGCGTAGTTCCGTAAGGTAATCAGCATTGCTCTCATTTTTATGCCGATTCCTCCTGTGGAATTTAAATCTTTCTGCGATCAGCAGCAGTGTAGGATTTAGGTGTTCCTGTAGGATAGCAACAATTTTGTTAAAACTCTTCGCCTTCGGTTTGGCTGGAGTAATCAGGTCCCGCAATAGGCCGTACGTTCTTGCGCCCATTAAATTTAGCAATACCGATGCCTTTTTCCCCTCGGCTATTTAGTTTGCCTCGCAATATACCTCGACTCTTTCCACATACGTGGTCCAGTCTTCTATTGCATTATCGAAGGCAGGGATATCGCCAGTCTTTGGCATCTTGAAAATCTAAGATGGCGTCTCCCGCGCTTTTCCTTCGTCCCCGATGGATCAAAATGGCGCCTCCCGTGCTTTTCCTTCTTCCCCGCCGAGTTAAGATGGCGCCTCCCGCGCTTTCCCGCCGCTGCCGCTCTCTGTGGTATTTTTATTTTTAACCGTTCCCGTCGTGGAGCGGACCCTCTGGGACACTTCCCTCCCTCTTCTTAGGTCCGAACGCTGCCCGGCTGCGAAGCACCGGCCGCGCCCTGTGTGCTCCACCCTCTCTCTCTCTCTTTGCTTCCCGACTCGCTGCCCGGCCCCGTTTCAGAGCCACCCGATCGAGCTCTAGCCCGCCGCAGCCCAGGAAGGATCAGTGCACTGCCACCAGCCCGATTAGCTGGGAAACCACAGACTGGGGAACCAAGCCTGGCTCTTGACAGTCTCCCCTGCAAGTTTTCAATCCGATGATTTGGGGGGCGGTTGCCCACGGTCGACGCCCGTTTCTCGAGTTTCTTTGGATTATTTTTCTTTTCTTTTCTGGCTTCGACCTTCAATAACGTCGTCTGAGGTGCTGCCGAGTTGCAGGTAAGTTTGTTTCTTACTCGTCGAAGGTATTAAATCCGTGTGTTAATGGAGACACGGAATGCAGGAGTTGGTTTAACAAGTCTTTACTGAATGGAGACAATCTGGAAACTGAAACTACAGAAGCCTGCCAGGGCCTTTTATACAGGGATGGTCACTGCCGGTACTGCAGTCTGAGACCAGTTATTCCCTTAAAGGGACATACACAACAGTCCTCACCTTCTACCCACCAGTCTCCATATTCAACTGATCATCCTCTGCCATTTCCGCCACCTTCAGTGTGATGCCACCATTAAACACATCTTCCCCTTTCAGCATTCCGAAGGGACTATTTCCTCCGCGACACCCTGGTCCACTCTTTAATCACCCCTAACACTCCCTCCCCTTCCCACAGCACCTCATCTTTCGGTTAGGCACTTTACAGCCTTCCAGACTCCGAGTCCAACAATTTCAGATCATAACCACTACTCTCATTTTTTTGGACAGCAGCTGCTAGTACTATTTACATCTCCTCTACACCCATCTTTTATTTCTTTACTTGTCCCATTACCACCCCCTTTTGCCTGGCACCATCATCCCTTTTGTCATTTAATCACTCCTGCCTTCCACCTTATCACAGACCTTCCCTTTTTTTCTTTCCTCCCCTCTCCCTGCCTCTGTACTTGCTTAAAACATCTCTAACTTTTTCCAGTTCTGATGAAAGGTCATTGGCCTGAAACGTTAACTCTGTTTCTCTCTCCACAGATGCTGCCGGACCTGCTGAGTATTTCCAGCATTTTGAGTTTTTTTCAGATTTCCAGCATCCACGGTATTTTGCTTTTGTTATAAAGACATGTAATGCACACCAGACAGAGTTATGGAAGCAGCATCTACAGTAGCTTTTAATAGGGAAATAGCTAAATATTTGAAGAAAATTTTGAAAGATCAAGGTAATGGGACTAAGTAAATTGCTCTTTCAGGCAGCTGGCACAAGCACGATGGGCTGAATGGTCTCCTATTGAGCTGCAAAATTCCATGATTCTGTACTATTTATGAATGACATTGGTAGTGTTATCTAGCATTCACTGTGCTTACTGGATTGAGAGGTATGGTGAGAACTTGGCAATCAAATGTATGGCTAATTAGTTCATAGACATAGAGATAGGAACAGGAGTAGGCCATTCGGCCCTTCGAGCCTGCTCCGCCATTCAATGAGATCATGGCTGATCTTCGTCTGAGATCATAGCTGATCTTACCAGTTCAGTACCCCGTCCCCGCCTTTTCTCCGTAACCCTTAATCCCCTTAGCCTTCAGAAATATATCCAATTCTCTCTTGAAAATATTTATTGAATTAGCCTTCACAGCCCTCTGTGGCAGGGAATTCCACAGGCTCACCACTCTTTGAGTGAAGAAATTCTTCCTCATCTCTGTTTTAAATGATTTGCCCGCTATTTTTAGACTGTGGCCCCTGGTTCTGTGCTCCCCGGCCATTGGAAACATTCTCTCTGAATTCAGCCTGTCCAGGCCTGCCATAATTTTTTATGTTTCGATGAGATCCCCTCTCAATCTTCTAAACTCCAGTGAGTACAAGCCCAAACTATTTAATCTCTCTTCGTAGGTCATTCCCGCCATTCCAGGTATCAGCCTGGTGAATCGCCGTTGCACTCTTTCCATGGCAAGAACATCCTTCCGCAGATGGGGCAACCAAAACTGTACACAATACTCCAGATGCGGTCTCACCAGCACCTTGTACAGCTGTAGTAAGGTATCCCTATTCCTATACTCGAACCCCCTTGATATGAAGGCCAACATACCATTTGCCTTCTTAATCGCCTGTTGCACCTGCATGCTCTCCTTCAGTGACTGGTGCACAAGAACACCCAGGTCCCTCTGCACTTCCCCATCTCCCAATCTATTGCCATTTAGATAATAATCTACCCTCCTGTTTTTACCCCCAAAGTGGATAACCTCGCATTTATCCACATTATAGTGCATCTGCCACGTATCCGCCCATTCCCCCAACCTGTCCAAATCGCACTGTAGCCTCCTGACATCCTCATCAGAGCCCACCCCTCCTCCTAGTTTAGTGTCGTCAGCGAATTTGGAAATATTGCATCCAATTCCCTGATCCAGATCATTTATATATATTGTGAACAGCTGGGGTCCCAGGACAGATCCTTGCGGCACCCCGCTGGTCACTGCCTGCCACTCCGAAAACGAGCCGTTTATTCCAACTCTCTGTTTTCTATCCGCCAGCCAGTTCTCTATCCACGTTAATACTTTGCCCCCAATCCCATGAGCCTTAATTTTGCATGATAATCTTTTGTGTGGAACCTTATCGAAGGCTTTCTGGAAGTCAAGGTACACCACATCCACTGGCTCTCCCCCATCTATTTTACCAGTTACTTCCTCAAAAAATTCCAGCAGATTAGTCAAACACGATTTACCCTTTGTAAATCCATGTTGACTCTGTCCGATCCTTTCCCCATTTGTCAAGTGCTCCGCTATTTTATCCTTAATAATGGACTCTAGCATTTTGCCCACAACCGATGTAAGGCTTACTGGTCTATAATTCCCTGCTTTCTCTCTACCCCCCTTTTTAAATATTGGGGTAACATTAGCTACCCTCCAATCCACGGGTACTGTTCCCGAGTCAATGGAGTTCCGGAAGATGATCCTTAGAGCATCTGCTATCTCCAGGGCCACCTCCTTAAGTACCCTAGGATGTAGTTTATCAGGCCCCGGGGATTTGTCGGCCTTCAGTCCCCTCAACTTACCCAACACCATATCCCTAGAGATACTAATTTCTGTCAGCTCCTCCCTCTCATTAGTCCCTATGTTTGCCGATATTCCTGGGAGGTTATTTGTGTCCTCCTTTGTGAATACAGAACCAAAGTATGAGTTTAATTGGTCTGCCATTTCCTTATTCTCCATTATATATTCTCCCGAATCGGACTGCAAGGGACCGACTTGGGTTTTTACCAGTCTTTTCCTCCTGATATACCGATAAAAGCTTTTGCAGTCTGTCTTTATGTTTGCTGCAAGTTTACTTTCGTATTCTATTTTCCCCTTCCTGATTAATCCCTTTGTCCTCTTTTGCTGTATCCTGTACTGCCCCCAATCTTCCGGTCTGGTGCTTTTTTTTGCCAGTTGATATGCCCTTTTTTTTTATTTTATGCTGTCCCTAATTTCCCTCGTTATCCACGGTTGAGTCACCTTTTTAGGTTTATTTTTATGCCAAACCGGTATAAACATGTTCTGGAATTCTTCCATTCTATCTTTGAATGCTTGCCATTGTCTCTCTACTGTCAATCCCCCCAGAAACACCACCCAATCAATCTTACCCAATTCCCGTCTCATACCCTCGTAATTCCCTTTATTTAAGTTCTGGACCTTAGTCTCTGATTCAATTTCCTCACTCTCCATCTCGACTGAGAGCTCGATCATATTATGATCGCTCTGACCCAAGGGGCCTCGTACAAGAAGATTGCTGATAAGTCCCTTCTCATTGCACAATACCCAGTCTGAAACAATGAAAAAGAAATAAAACAGGCTGAACTTGCATGGGAACTCATGCAGAGTAATACCACTGCAGCTTTATGACCATGGCAGATAGTAGGGTAAAATAACTGGCTAGCTGCCACCGAGTGTCACTTGGGCACCTTGAGAAACAGTCTTAAAGGGATATTGCCTCTATGGTCCCTGTTGCAAGTTTCTAAAACAAATGGGTAACTTAAGGAAAGCTTAGTATAAACATTTACAATTATACAGCTACCAAGAGAATTTGTAGATAAACGACCTACAAGTATACTTTGTACTTACAGTCACCTTTCCTCGTCCATCCTTTTTTTCAATTTCCAGTGCCTTTTTGATAACAAATTCTTTCCATTCAGAGGGTTTTAGTTTTTCTCCTTCATAATTGAGAATATCTGGATGGTGCTTTTCCTGGAAAGAACCGCTAGATTACCAAAATGTCATCCTACCAACATACATTAATTTTGATAATTTGGTACAGTACTAGTCAAGAAAAATGCTTCTTGCTCAAGCAGTTGAGTACTTTGTACTTCTTTATACTGCCAGCATCACACTTTGGAGGCTTGGACACCTTCTGATTAACCAAAGTACAGATCAACAACAACTTGCATTTATATAGCACTTTTACACAGTAAAAAGGCCCAAGGCGCTTCACACGAGCGTTTGACACTGAGCCACATAAGGAGATATTAGGACAAGTGAGGTCACAGAGGTAGGTTTTAAGGAGCGTCTTAAAGGAGAGGGAAGCAGAGAGGAGAGATTTAGGGAGTGAATTCCAGAGGAATTGGGGACTAGCCAGCTGAAGGCACGACCGCCAATGGTGGAGAAATGAAAATCGGGGATGCACACGAGGCCAGAATTGGAGAAGCGCAGAGATCTCAGAGGGTTGTAGCACTGGAGGAGGTTGCAGTGATAGGGAGGAGGCGAGGCCATGGGGGGGGGTGGGGGGGACGACTTTAAAACTGAGGCATTGCCGGACCAGGAGCAAATGTAGGTTAGCGAGCAGAGGCGATTGGTGAACGGGACTTCGTGAGAGTTAGGATACGGGCAGCAGAGTTTTGGATGATCAGTAATAATGTTTTCTGTGAAATTCTTTGCTGATTCATGGCTCCCACCCACTTAGAGACTTAAACAGGAGGGTCACTGAGTGGAAAAGCAGATTATGAGGAGCAATCTCTCAGATCATGACACTTTTATTTTAAATAGCCAGTTGAGAAAGTACTTTGCATTAAAGCATTTCCAATCCATACAGTAGTATCCTCCTTTAGTACAATACTCCATAATTGCAACAACTGTAATCACAATCAAATTCACCAAGTTTTTATTCTTAGAGTTCTATTCATAAGTGACTATATACTTACCAGATAATTTGCCATGTGTTTAGTTCCAAGGAGGTGGGGGAGAAACCAGGTGAGTTCTGATTTACAGTGGCACAATTTACAGACAAACTGTGGATTTGTCTTTTGGTCATAACGATATTCAACCACATAGTCAAGACCTACAGATTTAAGAATAAGCATCAAAAAACATCCTCCACAGAGACTACTTCCTTTAACATGAGCAAAGCTCAGCTAAAAGACCGTGTCCGTTCTATTTCCCGCACTTCTGCTCTCACCCCTTCCCCTCCCTCCCAGAACCAGGATAGGGTTCCCCTTGTCCTCACCTTTCACCCCACCAGTCTCACATTCAACGGATCATCCTCCGCCATTTCTGCCACTTCCAACGTGATCCCACCACAAAACACATCTTCCCCTCACCTCCCCTTTCAGCATTCCGAAAGGAAAGCTCCCTCCACAACACCCTGGTCCACTCCTCAATCACCCCCAACAGCCCTTCTCCTTCACCTGGCACCTTCCCGTGCAAGCGCAGGAGATGCAACACATGCCCTTTTACCTCCTCCCTTCCCACTGTCCGGGGCCCCAAACACCCCTTCCAGGTGAAACAGCGATTTACTTGTACTTCTTGCAATTTAATATACTGTATTCGCTGCTCACGATGCGGTCTCCTCTACATTGGGGAGACCAAATGCAGATTGGGCGACCGCTTTGCGGAACACCTCCGTTCAGTCCGTAAGGGTGACCCTGAGCTTCCGGTCGCCTGTCACTTTAATTCTCCACTTCACTCCCACTCTGATCTCGCTGTCCTTGGCCTAATACATTGTTCTAATGAAGCTCAACGTAAGCTCGAGGAACAGCACCTCATCTTTCGATTGGACACTTTACAGCCTGCTGGACGCAACATGGAGTTCAACAATTTCAGATAATAATCCCTGCCCCCATTTTTCATGCAGTATGATTTTGCCATTCCCATTTGCAACATTTTCACAGCATGTTCTTTCAATTCCTTCCTCCTCTCCTAAACCCCTCCCCCCCTGCCTCTGCACCTGCTTAATATGTTACATTTCCAGCTTTTTCCAGTTCTGATGATGGGTCCCAGACCTGAAACGTTAACCCTGTTTCTCTCTCCACGGATGCTGCCTGGCCTACTGAGTGTTTCCAGCATTTTCTGTTGTTATTTCAGCTAAAAGACTCATGCCTTGAAATTACATTGTATGAATATTAGTATTTTAATATTTAATGCTGTTGTATGAAATTATTTTGTCCATTATTTTAAAATAAAAGGTTAACTTTGAGGAGTAAGCATTTAAAACAGAGACATAACCACAAAAAAGCTGTGTGGCATCAGTTGTATTTTTTTCAATATGGTAAATGTACTTAAACTTTGTGTTCATGGAAACAGTGTGAAAATTAGGAACTTGAGACAGAACTAGTGGCCTGTTAGCTGCCAGTAACAATCTGGGTTCTGATGAAAGGTACATATTCAAATATCGTAGCCTATCTTTTGCTTCACAGCTGTGGACTGACCGGCTATGTATTTTCAGCATTTTCAATCTTTGTTTCAGAATTCCAGCATTTGCTGTTGTCCTTTTCATTGTACAGATCAAGCCACATTGCTACAGTATCTTGTGCTACATGTTTCCTCCTCCAGATATCCCTCCATAGAGCAAGGTTGATAGAAAGTGATGCTTTTTTTTCCCCACCCAGGAGATCAGACTTACAAGTACTAATTAAGTGTATTCCTTTCAATACTATTAAAGTGAGTAATTTATACAGCAGGCATTTCATTAAATATTTTCAACAATAATCAATATTTGATTTATTTTTTTGTTAATAGATTGGGGACTCAAGGTTGGCTGGGATCTATTCTCCATAAGAAAATAATACCGACGGTTTGATAAATAGTTATATGCAATGAAAAACAAATAGTGTTAGGTTTAGTTTCTTACATTTCTAAATTCTGGAACTAGATGAGGAATAGCCGATTAAAATTTTCTAACAAATTAGATCTTTGTCAACAAGACACACTGACTAGCATATTTACTGAAGTTGAAAAGTGAAGAGAAATGGAATTTTGTTTTATTCAACTTTTTGTATATTTAACTAATTATGTGGTTTTTCATATAAAACATACCAAAAAACAGTATACTTACAGCTCATACTGTAAATATATATATTGAAAAACATACCAAGTACAGCCTTGTTTAGCTTCATTTTACTGAGATGATCTTCAACAGTTCTGGTCTCCATAGTAACTCCTTCAGCATTGTGAACTAGAATCCAAAATTTGTACATCATTAATTCTGCTACACATTTATAAAACAAATCACAGCAGGGATAACTCTGACCATGTGATAATGCATTGTAAGTATTACAGGTACATACATTTATTTTTAAAATACATTATGGAATTTCATTAATTCTACCTTTTCCAAATCTTAAATTTCTTTACTGACATAAAAATACATTACTTTCAGCTTAACCAAGTTCCTTGTTGATTTTCTAACATTACCATGATCACACTTTAGAAAAGATACCAGAAAATATTTATTTTTATTTTTATAAATCACTATTATAATCCTAGCAGCAATTTAAAAAGCCAAATATTTAAAGCTTCCCCAACAAGCAGTTCATCTGTGCCATGTACATAGGCTTTGTTTTATTCTTTTTCACCAATTTTCTCCTCTTCCTTGAAGGCATCAACTCCTTGCTGGGGCATGGTTCCATGGGTGCTGGCTGCCCTCTGGTACCTTGCCTAAGAGGCCATTATTCAAGTGGATTCATTTATCGACATCCTTGCTTTGACTGAAACTTGGCTTGCGGGTGGTGACACCTTGCTCCTTACGGAAGCTTCCTCACCTGGATATACCACTTGTTCTGCCCAAACCATCATGATGGCAGCATAGCTTTCATCACCATGTCACACCACGGTCTTTCTTCCCCCACATAACTGCTCTGGTACCTTCTCCTCCTTCAAGCACCTCACCCTGTTCCACCCCTCTTACCTCCTTTAAAATACCACCTCCCTCCAAGCCCTATCCTAGGTTTCTCTGTGAAACAGTCTCCCTGCTTTCCTCCCTCAGCCTCTGGACCAAACAACTTCCTCATCATTGATGATTGAAATCTCCAGCTCATCTCCCCTTCCACCCTCACCTCTGAGTTCATCACTCTCCCGTTCAGCCTTTGGCTCAGTGGTAACACTCCTGCCCCCGAGTCAGGTCGTGGGTTCAAGCCCCACTCCAAAGACTTGAGCACATAATCCAGGCTGACACCCAAGTGCAGTACTAAGGGAGTGTTGAACGGTTAAAACGTTACACTGAGGCCTCGTCTGCCCTCTCGGGTGGATATAAAAGGATCCCATGGCACTATTCGAAGAAGAGCAGGGGAATTCTCCAGGTGTCCTGGCCAGTATTTATCCTTCAACAAACTAAGAGAGATGATATGCTCATGTATCTCATTACTTTTTGTGGAACCTTGCTATGTGCAAATTGGCTGCTGCGCTTTCCTGCATTACAACAGGGCCTACAGTTCGAAAGTACTTAATTGGCTATACAGCGCTTTGGGACGTCCTAAAGTTGTGAAAGGCACTATATAAATGCAAGTCCTTTTCCTTACTCCCATTTGCCCCTTGGAATAAAACATTCTCCAAGTTACTTACAACTACATTTACAACTCCCAACTGCCTAACCTTAAACCCTCCATTTGCTATACCTGTACAGCTGCCAATTTGCTCAACCAATTTCTCACCTCTACTTTTGAAGCTCTTTTCCCCAACAAAACCTTGACCATCTCCCAGCCCAGTCAATCCATATGGTATAACCTCCGTCATCTTTCCCTCAAGTGCAAAGGGCATATCACATGCAACTGGTTTAGCCATCCATTACCAGATCTGGCTGGAACACATCAAGTTCTACCAGGTCTCACTCTCCTTTGCCAAAACCACTACCCTAGGATCATGCTGGAGGGCAAAGATAATCTCAGGCTTCTTTTCTCCACTACCTCCAGCATGTGCTCTCGGAGCTCATCTTGTCCATGAGCCCCACCTCCTGCTCCTTCAATCCCATTCCCACTAAACTATTGCCCAACTAATTTCCCTTTCTGGCCTCTATGCTAGACAAAACAGGGTTCCCTCTCCTCGGGTACTGTCCCCTGCCCTTTCAAAACTGCCATCAACCCCTTCTCAAAAAATCCACCCTCCACCCCTCTGTCCTTGCAAACTAGCACCCTATTTCTAACCTCCCTTTCCTCTCCAAAGTCCATCAACATGTTGTTGCCTCTCAGGTCCAGGGCCATGTCTCCCACAACTCCCTGTTTGAATTCTTCAAATCAGGTTTGTGCTCCTCCTACAGCACCAAAATAGCCCCAACCAAAGTCCAAATGACATTCTCTATGATTGTGATCACGGTGCATTATGCCTCCTTGACCTCACTGCAGCCTTGACACAGTCAACCTTCTCTAACATCTTTCCTCCATTGTCTAGCTCAGTGGGGCTGAGCCATACTTAGTTCCACTCAATCCAATTGTAGTCAGAGCATATCTACCAATGGTTTTTCTCCACACCCACCCACCATCACCTCAGATCCCCCTCAAGGATGCATTCTTGGCCTACTCCTCTTCCTCATGAACAAGGTGCCTCATGGCAACATCATTCAGACATAGGGTCAGCTTCCATACGAACACAGATGACACCCAACTCTACCTCGACCATGTCGCTCAATGCCTCCCCCTGCCTCTGTGCCGTTATTATTCCAATGTTCTCCTGGCTGGTCTCCCACCTTCCATAAACTTGAGCTCATCCAAAACTCTGCTGCCCCAATACGAACTCCTTATGTGCCTGGGTGTCAAATGTTGTTTGACAACGTTACTGTGAAGCACCTTGGGACATTTTGCTCTCACCAAGAGACCGCCACCCGCGCCCCCCCCCCCAGGTCACTGTCTCACGTTGATCCAGACTGTCTACAACCTCAGTGTCTCAAACAATCTAGAGCTGAGCATCCAACCCCACATCCTCTCCATCGCAATGCTGCAGCATTATACCCTTCTGTATAAAACATTATTCTGTAGCAGCTTCAGAAAGTATATTTGGGTATCTATCCCTTTAACAAGGGATTCTAATCAAATGACTATGTTTTCTGAAGTGTCTAACATGCCTAGATGCAATTACACTAGGCCCATTATATCCATGTATCCTGCTGCAAATGCTATAAACATTTTAAAGCTGACAGCTATGTAAATCAGTATGAAATTCTGAGAAAATCTATATAGCCCCAATCTTCCCACAGAGAAGAGATTTCATTTTAATAGTCCCTACAGATCTGTTATTGCAAAGAAAAAGATGTTTCCCTGGAACTGTGAACTTTAGGCCTGTGGATCAGATGAGGAAAAAAGATTATGCAACATTTATGAAGGGGTGATTACACACAATTTTATGTATTTACCCCTACAATAATGTTCCCCTTTAACTTTTAGTCCCTCTCAATGCATGAACATTTGTCTTCTCTGGTAGACCACCACATATAACAGCAAGAGTACGAGTTATTTTAAATCTGACCCTGTAAGCAGGATTTTGGGCATGTTGTTGCACAAGTACAATCAAAAAGAACGCATTTGCAAATTATTAGAAGGGAAACACTAGCTACCTCATTAGGTATCTTACTTTAATATGCAGTATTTAGCATCTTCTCAAAATCTCAGGAAGAATTTTATTCTTCTCCCCAAACAAAAGCCCATATAGCTTAATTTGGCCTTCCAGGACAGTTCCCATCATCCTCTTGTATGTTATGTTATTCACAGAACATGATTCCCTATACAGGCAAGTTCTTGATCTTTGCTAGGGAGTTATGAAAAAGTTATAGGAGAAGGCTAGTAGCTTTTTATACAGGGAGGGTAGCACTAAAAAAGTCACTGTTCACAAACCGCCAACAGCCATGTGACATGGAAGAGAATGCAATTAGAAACGGGTGGGGAAGGATACAGATTGATATTTACGGCCTGAAAAAAAAAAAGCAATACTATGAACTTAACTGTACCCATTAAAATAATGTGCTAACAGTGGGACTGTCCTAAACTAGTGCTGTGACATGAAGGCTCAAACTATAATCGAATATGGTCTATTTGGTTCAATGATAGATGCAGAAGGTAAAATTGTTCCTTGAAATTACATCCTGCTAACTTGTTGCGACTTATCTAACAACATACCCTTGTATGTTAAACTGACTCAAAGTTAAGTTTATAAATATTGATTTGCTGTTATATTTGGACATTACCACTTCTGTTTTTATATCACTGAAATCTATAATTTTTCAAATAAGGAAAATGAAAACTGAAAAGATTCTCAAGCCACTAGAATATTGCGAGATTAGTTATAAAGTATTTGCCTTCACCAGATTAGCAGGGTAACTTCAAAAGATTTTTTTCAAATTAAAGTGCTGTATAATTCAAATCCTTTAATACAATTACAACAAATTTAGCAAAAAACTAACCCAATTCCTCGCTAGAGTTTTAACAGTTGCAGCAATTTATGACCTTCATTTCTTATCTTCCAAAATTTCTATCTTCTGATGCTTTTTTTCTTTAAAAATTGTAAGCTGGTTTGGTAAATTTCTAATTATGTCCAGCAGTTCCAATTTTAAACACTGGGCAAAGTGGGTAAAACTCTTGTTATTTTTCAGAGTGTAATTTTTTCAGATTGCAAAGTTTTTTTTTTAAACAGTCAAAATTAAATATTTATAGTACTCAAATAAGTTTAAAGTATGAGTAAAAAATTGCCCCAAAAAGCCAGGTAAAAGGTGGTTGGGACTGGATGCAAAGAGTAAAAGAACATTCTTTACAAACATTAATGGAACACTGTAGGTAACATTTTTTGGTGTTTAAGCCAGCATTGAGTTTTGTAAAGATTCTGACATGACGCCTTCGTCGAGTCTCACATTACTGCAAGAATTAATTTGTTAATTTCATTTTTGCTCAGCTAGATGTTGGATATGCGCAGAGATCTGTCACCATGCTTAGGAGTTTCCAAACCAAACTGAGAAATTCATACATTCGTTATGTAGTATGACTCTCTCCAACTGGACACACACCACCTACCTGAAGAGGAGGGTTTAGGCCTGGGTTGGTAGAACCAAGCTTAGGGTCTCCCAAGTGTACATAGGGTATTGCTCATATGAAAGTGACTAAAACTGCACAGCTTACCAGCACAAAGCGCTGGGAAGCTTCCCGCTGGTTGTCCAACTCGGATAATGCCCAACCCATTAGGGCACTGGCTTGCAGGGTTATCTGGAAATGAATGGGAAGGGTCACAGCCCCCAGGTTTACTCCTCCAAGTCTCTTCAATGAGCCAGGCTGGATGGTAGATCATCTATTGCGCCGTGGACCTGCCTGGCTCAAGGATCGTATACCAAGTCTACCACAGAGGATCGACTAGGTTCCAATCTCCCATCACCAGGCATGTCATCCTGAACCATCTCAACCTCAAAGAGATCATGTTTACCTCCTCCTCTCCCCTCCCTCATTAGGTGGTCATTAAACTACTGACAAGCAAGGGTTTGAGGCCTTGTTAAGATGGACAGCAGGTACCAGTAACTCCTCCTGAGAAACATAGTGAGCAGCACAATTCACCATAAGTTGTACGAGTTCATTTCTATCTCTTCAGGCACAATACCTCATCAAACCAATTAATTAAGATATTGGAAACTGTGCCCAGAAAGAATAAAAATGGTGTCAGATGATGATGTTTATGCTTGCAAAATGTTTTGCTGCAGAAGTTGAATAGAAGTGATCATCTTTCATTATACAGCACCAACTTACTCCTTCACACACTGATCTTTGAGGGAATGCTGTGGATGCAGTAGCAGTGGTAACAGCTTAAGACAGTTCTAAGCTATACCAAACACGACATTGCATCCAAAACTCCTCAGGACAACAATGCACGCAAAGGGACGAACACCCAGAATTCAGCTTCAGTGAAACCTAGACCATCTGAACTGATATTTCAGGTTTCTTGACTGTTTCAGTTCACCACCTTTCTGAACATCAGAAACCCAAATAAGTTTAGCTTTAACCACATGAAGCCAAAGACCAAGTGCTGACCTTTATGCCTTCATTTAAAGACCTACTTCTTCAGCTCCGGTGCCAGTGCAGGTGCTTTATCTAAGACGATTGAAGAATAAAACAAGATGGACTGGGCCATCAAAACTGAAGCTCCAAACACAGGGCATTAGTGACTGATATATTGTTGTTTGCTTGATTAATTTTGGCACATCAGATTGCATAATGTGTGTGAGAGTAAATGAGATATTCTGGGTTTTGTTTTAGGACTTAGTGAGAAATTCTGTCAGGTGCGTCATCTGCAGCCACCATGACCCCAAACAGACCCCCTTTACCATCACTCCACCACTCCCACCAAGGAGGCTAGTAAGCAGAGGAGCTCCATCATGAAAATATCCATGATGCTTAGTATCAGACTCGACTTATTTTATGTTGCAATAGGGGTTCTGTTCAGAAATAATAAAAATGCATCATATTCTGTTAACCTGCACTTGTCAGAGTTAAACCATGGCCTATATAAAATAGCTTGTAATGCTTTCATTCAGTTATTACAAGGCACACTGATTACACTCTGAAAACTGTATTAACTTTGAAGCCAGCAATAATATTTCAGCACTGTAATATTAATTACAGTTATACTTTTAAACAATTAATCAGTATTGTTTAGATATATCTTAGTAAACAAAACAATATTGAGCATTTTGCAAACTGAAATACTAATTATTTCACATAACAGTTCCCATCAGTTTTGTGGAGAGGATGCCAGGACAATTATTAATTTACTTTTGAGGACCCAACTTAAATACTTTGAAAAGCCGCCCACAAAACAAATATCACAATTAGAAATGTTTAAAAATCTGCACTTATTTTTTTATAAATGCAAGTCAATACTGTATTAACTTTTCTAGGCACTTTCCTAAAATACCTGCCTTAACTACCTGAATAAAGAAGACATCACCACTATCTTATTTTCTTCTCTCAATGTACTAAAGCATAGATAGGGACCATTACAGTACTATCTAAAGACACACCGATACTGCAACTCCACCAGGCATAACTACCCAAGTTAAGATACATTGCTGGTGAAAGATTACAATTTATTTTTCTAGAAATTGAGGTACCGGATTTAGTTCCAGGTTTTTATTTTTGCATAACTGCAGTGTAAATTATCCTTAGTGACAGTGATCACATTTTACCCATAGAATTTTTTGTTATTGTGAAAATTAAAAATAGCCCATTTTATAGACAGAATTATTCTTCCTCACAAACACATCTACCTCCAATCTGTAAAACCTCCATTAGGTGGCTTTGCCCAGCTGTCCGATATTGATGCTGGAATGCAACAGCACTACCAGCAAGAAATCAAAGGAATGTTAACCCAGCTTTCATAGAGTAAGATAACAGGCTTGCTTAACGAGTGATGATAGAACCTTTCCACTTACATCTTCAATATCACTCCTTTGTTTTCTCTCTTACAAGAGCATTGAATCTCGGCACCATTACTGAACTAAAAGAGACACACCAATACAAGCAGCAAGCTAGGCAGAATTGGACACACTTGTAGTTCATGTTCCAAAGAAATCTATTCCAACGTTCAAGTAATCCAATCTCTCCAAATGCCCATTAATACAATCTGTGGTAAGGTCTCCCAATATCTTGATAGGTAAAGGTTTTGCCCAGAAGGTCACAAATTTGATTCCTAGTCTGTGCTTAATTCATTCATCTCAACCACATCACTTGAATTGGCCTTGGGTAGGGAAGAAAATAAATCAGAAACTAGCCAGAACTCCTACTCTAGATGAGTTCATGCATCAGTGCTGAACATGTGGTGCGTAGACGTGGGGCAAGGACAGTATTGGACTTGGCTGTGATGCCTTCCAGGGTAAAATAGTCTGTCAACACTCACAGTCCAGGCTCACACATGAAGTATGGACACTTGAATGAGGCGACAGAAGGCAGATGACGCCAACTATACCTCAGCAGTAATTCATAGTTTCTGGGAGAGAATGGAAAGAAGGGAAAAAAACATTGGGAAGTCTATCTGGAACATACGGTCTAACATCAATATGCTTTTCCTGGGCCTTATACCATATCCCACTATGTACTCTTGCCGAAAGGATGGACTAGAGGATATCTGCAATGAATAACCACCTTGTTGTCACTCAGCAAAGGTGAAGTGCAACTCAAAATTGAGACTTCCTAGAAAAGTTGTGTTGTTGGAGACAATGGGCCAATAAGAGTGGAGAACAGTATTATAGCATCCCATTTAGTTTAGTAGTTCTCAAAAGATTGACCACGCAGTAATATTTTGGAAATTAAATTTGTTGCATTCTTTCAGTACATGCAACAAAATCAGATGTCCCAATTACTGTATTTTTCATTGTTGTCAACCACCTTATGAAAGGTATTCTCAGAACTATTAAAACAAAAATTTATAGATGTTCATTAGTTTTAATAAACACCAACAGTTGAAATTAAACCTCACATCATGAAGATTTTACATGTGTAACATCTGTAGAGATGGGAACAGGATCCACAAGGAATCCTGCAATACTTACCATTCAATTTTAAGGCTGCTTCAATCTGCCATAATGATGTTTGGAGAGAATCAACCAGGAAAGGGAACAGAAAATGTTAGCGAGATTGTTTCTGTTGGGACATAAAACTGAAACATTTCATTAAAATACGCCTTTTGCAAATTTTGCTCTGAAGGCCACCATTTCACTGCTTGCTTAAATTAAGGAAACCTGTGGCTGCTCTGCAAAAATGCAAGAATACAAACAGGGGTCAACAGTAACACACAGCCGACTGCATAAAGCAAGTGGATATAGAGACTGTGCACGGAAGGCTGGTGGTTACAGCTACAAACTGACGAACCCAACCTCTGCAATGTTTCTACAATAATGAGACATGCCTCTGCACTGTTCTGTGGAAGTGAAAATTTTGGATCAATTACTTAGAAAGCATCCAATTAAAAAGTTGGTGTCAACCCCAGGCAAAGTTTGGAATTTTCTGACCGTGCAGAAAATAAAAAGCCTCAACATCATTTCAGAAGAAAGGTCTATTTCAGAACATCACTTTAATAAAAATTTCACCCAGTACTATTTGAAATTACTGAATGATTGTACAGATTTGAGAGATTATTTTAATGACAAATTGCTGACTACTTGATCATAAGATTCCTTCTTTACATAATTCTGGTTTAAATATTCTAGTGCTATCCATGGTTCAATCTTAAAGGGAACAAACTTAGACTTATTTAATTGAAGTTTTCATGGCAATCTCAGTTTATTTTAGTGTATAGGATTTTAAAAAATAAATTATTGAATGTACATTACCTATACTGGTTTGCAGTTACATAATCTCTACTTCCCCACAGGGGCAAATCTTACAAAAAACGTTTTTCTGCCAGGATAATCATATACAGTATAGTAGTGTATATAGTGCTTTCATCATTGAAAAGTTGATTAAGTTGGCAGAATTTAATTTTACTTTGAGTGTTGTCAATTTGAACCTTTCAGCCAACAAATGTAATTCTTGCAGGTTCCACCAAATTCCCATGATAACGATATTCCACAGCCAGCACAAATATTTCTCCCACTGATGGTTGCCTCTTACTAAGCTGGTGGACAATGGCCATATCGAAGGACACCACACAATATATGCTTCTGGAGTGTAGGTGTTTACTGCATTTGTTATGGTGATAATTAGTTAGAATCATCTTCCACTATAACAAAGGGCAAGGTACATCAAAAATGAAACGCAACATTTTAGGGAGCTAATTAAGTTTTTACCAAGGTTAAACATCATTTAGTATTGTTAATGAATTTTGCAATCTTTTTGTTGTTGAGTGCTCTCAACCTTCTGTGTAGGGAGAAGACAGATTAATTTTTTTTTTTTTTTTTTTTTTTTTGAGGAGGTCACTAATAAGGTAGATAAGGGAGTGTCTATGGATATCATCTATATGGACTTCCAGTAGGCATTCAATAAGGTTCCACACAAGAGGTTAACAGCAAAAATGGAATTGGAGGTAGCCTTTTGACTTGGGTTGGAAATTGGCTGGGAGGTAGGAGACAGAGGGTCGGTACTTTGATTGGTAGGACGTGACAAATAGTGCTCCCCAGGGGTTTGTTCTGGAGGCTCAACCTTTCACCCTATTTATTAATGACTTGGATGAAGGAATAGTTATATATTCAAGTTTGCAGATGACACGAAGTTAGGAGGGACAGTAAGTAGTGCAAAGGGACACAGATTAAGTGAGTGGGCAAAAGTACAGCAAATGGAGTTCAATGTGGGCAAGTGCGAGGTCATCCACTTTGTACCCAAGAAAGATAAATCGGAGTATTTTCTTAATGGTGAGAAACTAGGAACTATAGGAGCAGATTTTGAGTGTCCAAGTACATGAATCATTAAAAGCCAATAGACAGATACAAAAAGTAATCAAAAAGGCTAATGAAATGTTGGCCTATATCTCAAGGGGGCTGGAATACAAAAGCGAGGAAGTAATGCTTCAGTTGCATCGAGCCTTGGTCACACACCATCTGGAGCACTGCGTTCGGTTCTGGGCACCGCACCTCAGGATGGATATATTGGCCTTGGAGGGGGTGCAGCGCAGATTCACCAGAATGATACCAGGGCTGAAAGGGTTCAATTATGAAGTCAGGTTGTATAAATTTGGCTTGTATTCCCTCGAGTAAAGAAGATTGAGGGGTAATCTGATAGAGTTGTTTAAAATGTTAAAAGGATTTGGTCGGGTAGATACGGATAAACTATTTCCTCTGGTGGGGGAATCAAGAACAAGGATATAATCTTAAAATTAGAGAGCTAGGCCATTCAGGAACAAAATCAGGAAGCACTTTTTCTACACAAAGGGTAGTAGAAAATTGGATATCTTTTCCAAAAGGCTGTGAATGCTAGGATAATTGGAGCTTTCAAGACCGAGATAAATAGATTTTTGTTAGGCAAGGGTATCAAGAGCAAAGGTGGAAAATGGAGTTGAAGTGCCGATCAGCCATGATCTAAGTGAATGGCGGAACAGGCTCGAGGGGCTAACTGGCCTACTCCTGTTCCTAATGTTCCATGGCAGGAATTGGTTTTCCAGAATTTTCACAAATGTGATGGTGACAAACTCAGGTCAGTCAATATATAGTGCGGAGCTTACTGAGTTCCTTTAACATTTAACCATTTCTCACTCAGCAGCTTATGATTTACATTCACTGTTGTATAATTTAGGGTCAGAAAGGGTTAGTATACTAAGTCTCAAAGTAATGCTCCCAAATCAGTTTCAACTTCACATGTTCAAAAATATTACTTTTGGTATGCCATAAGATGTGGATATTTCCTTCAGGTATTTGTCCTGAATAGATCCACAAAGTGAGTTAAACCCCTCGTGGCCCTGACCTGGATGGATTCATACTGCACTAAACTATACTGACTGGGTACGATACAATCTACTTTATGAAGGGCAATTCATAGAAAAAGCATTGCCACCAAGACATGGATTGCATTTTATTTCATAGACTGTAGATTTTGTTTTCATATTCATTTTAACAGCGTGGTGATTTTTTTCTTTGAGAACACTGTAACCCTCAGGAGGGAAAAACCATCAACCTTTTTGTTCCTTAAAATCATTGTACTGCACTGCAAATTAAGGCCAAAGCACTAAAGTTGAATTCAAAGAGGTGTCCCATTTCCAAGAGGGGTTTAGGACTCTATAGGCTACAACCAATTTGATGAGAAAAATAAGCCCATCTTCACAGTTGTTTTAAAATAAAAGTGGAGTTAAATCTCTGATTACTTTACTTTAAATTTGTTTTAAAATAAAACTCATACATCTCCCTGTGCCGTGGATTTCATGCTGGTGTGAAACTGGTTTAAACCTTTAAAAAGCACAGCAATAGTTTTCTGTAGTAACATTAACACATTTTACATATAAAGCACTAGTAATTACCAATGCACAATAAAAAATTTAGACCATGTGCGCTAATTTGTAAGCACCAATAAACTGATTTTCCACAGGAAAGACTCAGTCATTGCTCTGTCAAGATGTTTGACATTCAGCATTTTAAGTCTTGCACAATATTTTGTTCAGCCTCAATGAGATTATAGATGCAAAAAAATTCAGAGCTCAGCAAAGTATTTTATGTAGCTCAGCAACCCAGGTCACCTCCTCATATGGTCATTAATAATTAGGGTTGCTGAGAGGTAGCTGATGCACATCAAGGAAAATCCAGCCTTGTATTCAGTGAAGACACTCCTCTTCTTTTCTCCCTCCCTAAAAGTCCATAACGTCCTCCTCTGTTGGAAAGGCTGGACCGTCTACCCATGAAGATCTTCAGATGCTCTTATCACTGCTCCTTGATCAACCGACTAAAAGGCATATCAAGGATGCAGGCAGCTACCTCTCTCAGCAGGTTCTTACTTCTTCCGCTGACAATTCAACGAAGATTGGCAAATCTGATGTGTATGGGAAGCCTGAGTGTGTCTGTCAAGAATGGGATTTAAATTTGGGTGTCCCTGTTTCTTTATGGAAACCTTCAAACCTCTAAATTTAACAAGAGAAATAGATGGTATGGCTACCAGTCCAGACTTCAATGGCATGACCATTTTTCATGGTCAAATCATATCCACCAAAAGATATTTTGGTGGCCAAAGTAGAACACTTTACAAAGCTGTCATTTATTCTGGGTTAGAAAATGCAGAATAAAAGAAATGATTTACACTCATATAAACTTGAAGGTTAGATTAGTCTTGAAACATACTCCCAAGAAATACATTGTGAAATGTAGTAATTCAATGAAATGTAAACGTTTTGTGCAAATTAGCAAAAACAATTCCAGTGTTTGAATGCAGTGCTGAGTGATATTCACTTGGTGAATGCTTTGGTAGATTACTGGGAAATAAAAATTGTGATCTATATAGTAATACAACCCTGTTCAAAGCAGTTCTTTTGCATATTTTGTGCAGTCACAGGTTACTTTGAGTTAAACAGCCAATGGTAATTAGAAAACACGCATTTAAAAATGTAAAGTTATTGACAGCCAAAATTGTGGCAAAATTTTAGCCCCATCAGAGTAATTTAACTGCAGGCAATCTGAAATTATAATACCATGACTCATTTGATTTAGTGGATGAATGTAGGTTCTATTGAATTCTATGAGATTTGTGTTTTGCTGTAATGAAAGTCATAAAAAAGGTGCACTAACTCTGCCACAGGCATACACATGATTACGACATCTGTAATAAAATGCTCCCAACATTTTGTTACATTACTGTTGTAAGCAATGAGAATAACCTCAGCTACACCAAAAAAATCTCAGTAAAGTGTGGTGCTGTTATTCTTAGTTTTTAAAATCAGCTAGAGGGATTTATTTGAGATTTGAAAGTGCAGTATACCCTTTAAACTCATGCCACACAGGTGCGAGTCATCAATCAAGCAATTCTTTAAAATGGGGAGAGTAAATTCTCAAACCTGGGATAACACTTCCAAGTGTTCAATGTTTTATTCTAAAAAAACTTCCCAACTTCAATACACACCCTAACCCAGCACAGCCCAAATAATTATCTTCAAAAGCTATTTTGTTGGTCTGGAGTTGCTAGGCAACTGAACATGCAACTAGTGTCACAAAGTCTAGAGATTCTTTTTGCACAGGCCGTAAGCTCACGTGCAAGTCTGTGTTTCAGATATCAAGCAGGAGCAGCCACTTCAGATGTTAATTTTAGTCAAATAGTTTTGTACCATAGAATTTTTTTTACAAACATTTCTCACAGTAGTTCTCTGAAAGTACATACAGGTAGACTATCCTTTATCCAAACTTCCGAAAGCCTCTAAAAACCGAAAGTTTCTTTGTTCAGCGTAAGTCGTACGCACGACATGACCAGAGTGGCGCATGACTTACGCTGAGCAGGGCAGAGGGTCACAGAGTTCCCTCCTGGGTAGGAGATTGCAGGCCGAGCCGGGCAGTGTGAAGGAGGTACCGGGAGAGTGAACCCAACAATACAGCAGCCCGTCCGATAGCTGCAGCGGCCCGTCCGATATTCTTTTCTCCCCCCGACCCGACCCGCGGCCCGTCCGATATTCTTTTCTCCCGACCCGACCCGAACCGCGGCCCGTCCGATATTCTTTTCTCCCGACCCGACCGATATTCTTTTCTCCCCCCGACCCCAACCACCCCCGACCTGAACCGCGGCCCGTCCGATATTCTTTTCTCCCCCCGCCACCCCCCCGACCTGATTTGCGGGCCAGCTTAGTAGGAGTCAGCCAATATCCGGCTTTCCAGAGAAGCAGGAAGGGGAATGAGACACGGAACAGTCGCAAGAGGTAGCCTGAACTTTTACAATTTATATTAAACTAGCTGGGGAGCCCCGCGTTGCGAGGGCAATTTTGGGGCGCTTGGTCTCCCTGCCCCTGTGTGTCCCCCCTCTCCCTGTCATGTCCTCTCCCTGTCCTATCCCTCCCTCCCCTCTCCCTCCCCTCCCCTGTCTCCCTCCCCTCGCCCACCCCCACCCCTCCCCCACTCCCCTCTGTCCCTCTCTCCGGCCCCTCCCCCTGCCTAGCGCCTGAGGTCCGGTGCCGTTCCGATAGCGGGAATGCTGAGCGGCGGCCGGCGCCGGGAGCGGGCTCTCGCGGGCGGCGCATGCGCGGTCAGTGCGGGCGGCGCGAGCCCCCCGCGATTTCCCGAGGCTCTCCCCACCCCCCACCGCGATTTCCCGAGGCTCCCCCCCCCCGCGATTTCCCGAGGCTCTCCCCACCCCTGCGATTTCCCGAGGCTCTCCCCACCCCTGCGATTTCCCGAGGCTCTCCCCCCCCCCTGCGATTTCCCGAGGCTCCCCCCCCCCCCCCCGCGATTTCCCGAGGCTCCACCCCCCCCGCGATTTCCCGAGGCTCTACCACCCCCGCGATTTCCCGAGGCTCTACCACCCCCGCGATTTCCCGAGGCTCCTCCCCCCCCCTATTAAATTGTTATTTAATTCCCTAACACATCATTAAAATATTTACCTTAGTTCCCTAACACACAAAGTGTGGGGGAAAAAATTGTGAAAAATCAAGATGGCGGCCACTCACCTCGGTTCAGAAGGATAAGGCCCGCCCCCACACGCACCGATTGGTCGACCGGTCAGGTCACCGAAGCGTAGGATTGGTCAATCGTCGAGTCACTCGACACTCAACTGTAGGAAGGAACCCGCCGTCCGATTGGTGGACCTCGACGTCACACAGTCGCTAATGAGATGCTAATGAGCGGAACGCTGAACGTTTTTGGGATACCGCGGGCGGGATTTTTGTCCGGCCGAAACGTAAATACGCCTATGACCGGTCCGGAATCGCAAGCTTTCTTTTGAGGCGACGTGCGCGTCGGTACGCTCTGTAACTTTCAAACGTATAGAGAACGGACAGACATCGGGACAGACAGAAGAGCCGCTTTATATATATAGATACTAACTTTTTCTGAATTTATATTAAATTTTTCTGAAATCCGAAAAATTCCGAAAACCGAAACTCAGCTGGTCCCAAGGCTTTCGGATAAGGGATAGTGTACCTGTACTTACAGTACTAGATCAGAAAATTATAAAAACTTTAAAAAACTAGGTCCTAAGATTTCCTAAACAATCTAGGAAAACAAACTAGAGAAATATGTTCAGAATGAATTCAGTTAATCCACTTAAACTAGCAATAAAAACTGTAGCAAAATGCAAGGACCATCTAATTTAGAGAAGTATATAGAACAGCAGGTAAGCTTTGCACGCCAAGTACAATGAAACCTCAATTATGCCCCATAAATGGAGGGAAATTTACTGCAAGATAACTAACAGAGTCCCGAGCATTCCTATTTTACTAATGATTGTTCTATCAAATGCTGGCGGCCCTAACTGGTCAGCCCCATTGATCGCTGTCGTAATCGGAAACATTTGCTTTCTGTTCACACACATCATAAAAAATACTCCAGTGCTGTAGTTTCTTTAGAATAATAAATGAAAATTCTCAAAATAAGGTTGACTAAGGTTGTAATCTGGTAACCCAGAATGGCACATTTGCTATCAATGGATTTACTTTTTTTCTGATTTCAATGCAACATTGTCTTCTCTACCTGAATGAGAGGTTCTATTTTTAAGCAGATTTACTGGCAGCCCTAAATCCCACTGGTCCTCTGACCCACCTGACTTTAGCTACTCTCCCAACATCAACTCCCATGAACATTTTTATAAATAATCAAAGAAAGCAGATAATGACTGTGGATAATCAAGGTTCCACGGTATTTGAAAGTGTATAACAGTACTGATACACCACTATTTTCTAAGAGCATATTTACTGTTGAAATTTACGAGTAAAGTTATCAGCATACTTTAACAGAGGGAAGTGTTTAATTATAGTGTCACTGAAACTGTTCTTACCTTTTTGTGCTTAAAGCCAAGGAAATGCATCTGGAGATTCAGAGCAGATGTGCAAACTACTTTGCAAATCTAGAATAAAAATATATTTTTTTCAACATCAAATGATAAATTAAAAAGATAGAATTAAAATCTTTAGGCATGAAACATTTCACTAGATTATACTACAAGTTTCTATAAGTGAAGTAGGTCAACTGTTAGCATCTTTGGGATTAAAAAAATTAAATATTGCTCACATCTCCAAAGTGGATAACAGGATGTTCCAGAGAAAAGGTCAGTGTTTTTTAAAAAATTGTTTAACTAAAGGGAGAAAAGCACTAAACATATAGATGAGGTTATTTTAAATGAAAATAAACTGAAAGCTAAACTAAGAACAAGAAAAAATTGGGAAACAAAGACAAAACAGCACTGACTCATTCTGGTTTAGTTCCACAGAGACAGCAGGGGTGCCTCGACCAAGTGGTTAGATACGGGGTGTCAGCACTCACTTCGAAGTTTTTTTTAATTAAGTATGTCAGCTGTGGCTCAGTTGGTAGCACACTCGCCTCAGAGTCAAAATGTTGTGGGTTCCAGTCCCACTCCAGGGATTTGAGCGCATAAAGTTAGGCTGACACTCCAGTGCAGTACTGAGGGAGTGCTATACTGTCGGAAGTGCCGTCTTTCGGATGAGACGTTAAACTGAGGCCCCGTCTGTGCTCTCAGATGTAAAAGATCCCATGGCACTATTTCGAAGAGCAGGGGAGTTATCCCCGGTGTCCTGGCCAAAGTTTATCCCTCAACCAATGTAACAAAACAGATTATCACATTGCTGTCTGTGGGAGCTTGCTGTGTGCAAATTGGCTGCCACGTTTCCCACATTACAACAGTGACTCCACTTCAAAAGTACTTCATTTGCTGTAAAGCGCTTTGAGATGTCTGGTGGTCGTGAAAGGCACTATATAAATGCAAGTGTTTCTTCTTTCTTTCTAAGTTTTCAGATTTCTGAGGTTTATTCTAAGAAAGGCTAAAGTGGGTAAATACATCACTTACTGTGGTAGCATGGGACAGGCTCAATGGGCCAGCTGGTCTTTTCCTGTCCTCCATTTTGGTTTGCTAATGCTGAGTCATATAGGCCTGGTTTATGCTGTTAGCGTATCTTGTAGAGGGTAATGTTGGACCATGCTAAACAATTTCAACTTTATTCACAAACCATATTATATGAAACATTTGGCCCCAAATTACATTCAGTCTAAAAAGATACTTGCACATCACTTTCTACCCAAAATTCCTCTGTCCAGTTGCAATCCACAGAAAAGAATTTTTCATGATACAGCCAATGCATGTTTCAACCCCCTTCCCCCAACTCTGCACCACGCACTGCGCCCAAGATGCGATAGTCTGGTTTCATTCTTTATTGAGGTGTCAATTTAAAGAAAAACTTACCAAAATTAAACTTTAAAAAAATACATGTATCTGCTTTATAATTTTACTCTTCCAGAATCTTTTTAAAAATCAAGTTACACTGCTCAACAACCTCTGTAGTATTTACAAACAAGCATCAACCCCTGCAGCGTAAACTGGATCAATGCATGCTTTTATGGAATTCTTCCACAACACCGTGCATAAAAATAAGACTTTGATTGATGTATTTGTTTACATCAGCACTTTGAATATTTTGACATTAGAATCATTGTTGAAACTGAATGTTTCAAATGTGACATATTCAGATAATGAATGGTAGACTAAATCCAATTTGCTCAACTTCATTGCTAATTAATTATGTGGTCAAGTCTACGTGTTTAAATATCTTATGATACAAAAGACCTATTTTATTACCCGATATGCTTTGTACCATCATTTTGAAGATACATACAACAGATGTTTCAGTAACATGAAATAATACTTATGCTCTTCATTTCTCAATTGCTGGAAATCAGGGCAAGAACTGCAAGACGGTTCGCCTTGGAATTGCAAAAGCTCAATGTAACAGTATCAATTCCTGCTGCAAAAAGTTGAAGTGTCTTCAAAACCGATTTAAACACAAAGAAAAAGTATAATAAATCCATTATTCATTACTGAAACGAAATGTACTTCAGACCAAGATATATCCAAGCATTGCACTTGCCAGAAGGTTAGGAACAGGAGGAAGAGGCGAAAGACTTCAGCTGTGCACAGTGAGAAATGCAAAGGAAAGAAGTTGTAATACCCCAGAGCTTTATTTATAATTATAATTTTATAGAATCTTAGTGAAAATGAAATCTATATTTTTATATTTTCACACTTATAAAACCTGTGTATAAACAAAAAAATACAAGCGGCAGGCAGGGGAATGGGGACAGTAAAAGCTTATTTATAATAGAACTGATAACTACAAAAGTTTGTCTACTTCAAATAATTTACATCACCGCACCCAAAAAAACTTTTCATTATTAAGTACAGTCCTGAACTGTACTTCATTATCCACCAACCCCACCAAAGCAGGTGGAAGAATAACATTTAGAGAACCTCACTGCTACACATACAACTTTTTTAACAGTAAGTTAAGAAGCCAGAATCAGTATTTAGCCCCAGTATCATAATATAACCAAATTAATTTGAACATTAGACAACTTCAATATTACACAGCAAAGCATACAGCCATAATCTCGGATTAGCTTTTTTTGAAAAGTGAAATAAATCACTTAATAATTGTTTGCCTAGTCTACTGCAGTTGATAAATAAATCTAGTGATAACACTGATGTGTAATATCTCAGATCAAAAACAATGGCCCTGAATTTGCGGTCGGAGGCTTCCCGCAGGGAAATACCTCCGATCCGCAAATAAAATGCCCACCCACCTGGTGGTCCGGGAGGTTCTGAGATTTGCAGTCCTGGGCCTCTGCAGGTACCTGCGGGGAGAGGCCCACGTATCTTACGGGCACACGCGGTTCGCAAGCGCCCCTGGGGTCACGTGGGCCAGCCCGACGAATGAAAGGATTCCGTATGCGCGGATACCCCATAAGCATGAATGGGATTACCCCAAAAAATACATCTATAAATACGTCAAATAAATTTTTAAAAAACATTACATATTTAAAATTAATTAAAATGTCATTTAATTAAATTAAAACACAAAAACAAAAAATTTTGAAAAATAAATTTAAATGTTTTAAAGGGGCTAAAAATAAACTTACCTTATTGTACAAGTTTTTTAAATGTATAAATGATTGATTAAAAAATGTTTAAAATATTTTTTTTTAACTCTTACGCTGGTAAAAGCAGGCCTTATGCCTACTTTTACCAGGTTTAAGAATTTCATTGGCATTCGCTGGGCAAATAGCCCAACTCTCCGCCAGCAGATGCCCTTTCCCCGGGGATGCGGATGGTCTGTCAAGAACATTTTTGACAGAGCGCAAGTTCCGGGTTTTTGTGCATGCGCTTCGCATGCCTAAACCCAGAACTTGTGCAGCCCTTACGGGTGGGTACACACCTCGTACATACCCATAGGGGCCGCACATTACGGCCCAATAAGTAATGTATAAAACAAAATGTCAAAGAGCCTTTCTGAAAGAGTTTAAATACTTACATCACACCAAAACAGTGTCACAGATTTTCCATCTTTACTAGCCAAAGATCCACCACTCGCCGGAGGCCCACACTGAGCTTCATCTTGGACTTGACCTATCTCACTCTGAGCTTCATCTTGTCCACTACTGGTAGGTCGATCTTCAACTTGGCCTGACTCACTCTGAGCTTCATCTTGTCTACCAATGTTAACTTGATCTTGAACTTGGTCTGTCTCACTCAGAGCTTCATCTTGTCCATAATCAGAAGTGTGAATTTGGATTAATCCTGTCTCACTCTTAGCTGCATCTTTTTCACTACTGTTAATTTGAGATTGGATTTCACCTGTGTTATTTCCAGCTGTGTCTTGCACACCACTGCTCTCTTGAATATGGTCCACAGCAACCTTAGCCATGTCATTTTCAGCATGGTTAGCTTCAAGTTGGACTTTATCTGTGTCACTCTCACTTTCATCTTGTCTACTACGGTTAGCTTCAGCTTGGCCTGCGTGACCCATTAAGTCATCTTGCCCACTATTGGCTTGAGCTCGGATTTGGCCTTCAGGGCTCTTGGCCATGACTTTTTCACTACTGGTATCGGGATGTTGGACTTCACTTGAATCTTTCTTTGTAATCTCTTTTCCATCATCATTAGCTGGTGCTTGGCCTATGTCACTCTTAGTTGTATCTTTCCCATCTTTGCTGACTTGGACAACTTCAGCTGCATCACTCATGTTTCAATACGAAATCTACAACGAGTTAAAAAGACAGATGTTTTTCATTCGAGCCATGAAAAATTCAGCTAAATCTCACACAGGTATATTTCAAACATCTAAACATGGAAAATATATGATGATCTATTTCGGTGGGGAAGAGGCCCAGTCAGCGGCACTCATCACTTTTCTTTGGTAGCAGCTCCCACTCACAAGATACTGTGTAAAACACACTGGGAGTAAGAGCGGGACTGGTGCAGCCCCACGGGCGATCGCGGGTCTGAATGTGTTAGTGAGCGGGCCGGCCGCAACCCTACCCGAGAACCGGCAGCTCGCGGCCCGGCTTGGGGTGGGGTGCAGCTGCAGCTCCCGCCGCTCCACCAAACCCCGCCCCCGCCCCCCACTCTCCGGGTCTCTGTCGCCCGTTAACCTGATGTTTAACCGCGGTGCATCACCATCTCTCGGGTCGTTCCTGGACAGAGACGCCGCGCACTTACCCAACTCGCGGCTCTCAACCGACGCGCACAATCTCTTCACCGTCACCCCGTGAGGTCAGCGATCCACTTCCGTCACCCTCCCAACGTCACTTCCTCCTTGCCGGCGCGCAGCCCGCTCGCGGGAAGCTGAGCGAAAATCTTTCCCGCCATCGCAGCAATCCACGCAGATACCTTCGACCGTCTGCGGGCGCTGCAAGGTGCAAATTAAAAAAAAAAAAGAATCGCAGTGTTTTCAAAGCGTTTTATTTTAATTAGTTATTTCCAATTTTGAAGCTTTTACAGTAAGGGACCATATTTTCTAAACTGGGGACACACAGGGTGGGAGCACAGCAAAGTAGCCAGGACCGAAAATGTAGGTTACACAGCAGAGCAAGGCAAAATTTCTTAGTGTCGTGTATTGATTACGAGTTTGACACCAGTCAATACGGTAATCTACTGTGCGAGTTTAACACCAGTTAATACGGTAATGTAATGTGCATTGCATTATGGGAATTACCCAGGAAAGCAGCAGTCAGCCATTTTACCAATAAAGTAAAAATCAGTTATAACCTGTCTGCCTGACTCTGATTTAATTCGACGTATCTACATGCTTGATTGAACGTATTAAAGCATAGTTACAACATTGGCGATGAGGATAACGAACGGGAATCATTTTAAATGGGTAGATGCCCAAGTTTTAGTTAGGATGGAGAAGACCGGCATTCAAAATTTTGCATGCTTCGCCAAGCCAGCCACATTGGGTCCAAGATGGACAAGGTGGTTAACGTCTTTTGAGCTTTATGCCGACGGCAAAGGACTCATTATCGACGAGACCTCTACAGTTGCCACAAAGCAGAGGAGAAGAGCTCTACTTCTACACCTAGCAGGACCAGATGTCCAGGATATCTTTTCGACTCTACCGGACACAGGAGAGCCAGCAGACTACACGGCGGCGGTTAGTGCTTTGAATCACTACTTCGTGCCCCAGGTCAATGCAGCATTTGCTAGACAGACTTTTCATAAGTTGTCCCAGAAGACAGGTGAGACTGTGCAACAATTTGCTACTCGCTTGCGGCAGGCTGCTAAAGACTGTGCTTTTGGGGGGAATGCGGATAATCAAATAAGAGACGCTATCCTGAGTAGGTGCACGTCAGCCTATGTGCGGAGGAAATTGCTAGAGGAAGGGCATGGTCTAACGCTCGCCCGCACATTACAATTGGCCTCACAATGTGAAAACATCGAGGAGCAGATGTCAGCCATGCCATGTACAGAGAAGGTGGAGACAGATACTGTTCGTCGTGTTACACAGAAAAGAGGGTATTATGCGAAAAGCTCGACAGAGAAACCAAAGGGAAATGGCGATAGGAACGAATGGAAATGTTACAGATGTGGACACACAGACCACATGGGCAGAGATCCGAAATGCCCAGCACGCGGACAAATGTGTCATAAGTGCAAGAGAAAGGATCATTTCTCCAAAGTATGCCGCACAAAGGGTACAAAGAAACACTGTGAACAATGTAGAGGAACAAAATAACTGTGCACTTGCTGTTACCAGAAATAAAGTGACAGAGAGACTTACCTTTTGTGTGGGGGGAGTAAACCTGAGAATGTTAATTGATTCGGGTGCAACTAATAATGTGATAGATGAGAATACATGGGAGGGATTATAGTCAGAACACATTAAGTGTCAGTCACATGTCCCTAAGACAGGGAGAAAGTTATTCTCTTATGCTTCTAGCCGACCACTGTCAGTTAAAGGTGTATTCACGTGGGATTACAATAGGTAAGAGAACTGAGCAGGTGGAGTTCATTGTGGTTAAAGGCCATGGAGAGCCGTTGCTAGGAAGGGAGACAGCCATGAAACTGGGAGTTTTAAAAATAGGCACAGATGTCTCAGCTGTGGTAGAAGTAAGACAGCTACTAGAACAGCGGTATCCAAAGGTATTCCAGGGAGTATGAAGGCTGAACACAAAACAGATCAGTTTGTATATCGACCCACAAGTGAAGCCTATGGCCCAGCCACTCAGGCGTATACCATTCAACTTAAGGGGGGCAATAGAGGCCAAAATAAACCAATTGAGGGGCATGGACATTATCGAACCTGTAACTGGTCACACCCCATGGGTAAATCCTGTGGTTATTGTACCAAAAGCGGATAAGGATGTAAGGTTATGCCTAGACATGAGATGAGCAAACCAGGCAATAGTGAGGGAATGATATCCAATCCCCACCGTTGATGAGATACTCCAAGGTATGAATGGCTCGACGGTGTTTAGTAAGCTAGACCTGAAATGGGGTTATCACCAGCTAGAACTGACCCTGAGTCACGACAAATCACGACGTTTGCAGTACATAACGGAGTATACAGGTACAAGAGGCTGATATTCGGTGTATCTTCAGCTAGTGAGCAATATCAGCACGAGATAGCTAATGCCTTAGCTGGAATAGAGGGTGTTGAAAACACCTCAGACGACATTATTGTGCATGCACATGACCAGGAAACGCACGACAGACGCCTGCACGCTGTCATGACCAGACTATTGGAAAGTGGACTGACACTAAACTCAGAGAAGTGCCAATTCAACATGGACCGATTGATTTTCATGGGAATCCTGTTGTCTGAAAAGGGCATTGGACCAACAGCAGAGAGAGTGCGAGTGGTGGCAGAAGCTCGAGAACTAGAGAATGCTACAGAGGTGAGGAGTTTCTTGGGACTCGTTGGGTACAGTAGCAGATTCATCCCGCAGTTTGCAACACTATCAGAGCCACTGCGACGCTTGACGAGAAAAGACATACCATTTAAGTTTGGATCACAACAGAGACAGTCATTCAGTGCACTCAAGGAAGAGTTGGCCAGAGCCGGCACTTTAGCATATTTTGATAAGGACGCACCAACCAAGGTGATAGCAGATGCTAGTCCTATAGGTTTAGGCGCAGTACTAGTTCAGAAACAACAGGGACAAGAGGTGCCAATATGCTATGTAAGTCGTAGTTTAACAGATTGTGAGAGGAAGTACTCTCAAACAGAGAGAGAGGCCTTAGCTCTTGTATAGGCTTGTGAGAGGCTGCATCCATATCTGTGATGCGCTATCAATTACTCATAAAAGACTGAGAGTTAAGAGAGTAA
Organism: Somniosus microcephalus; assembly: GCF_052327205.1. NCBI lineage: Eukaryota > Metazoa > Chordata > Chondrichthyes > Squaliformes > Somniosidae > Somniosus > Somniosus microcephalus. The sequence continues at coordinate 128,760,733 of NC_140991.1, forward strand.
CTAAAGGCTTTTATTAACAAAAGAATGAAGGTCTGCCTCAAGTGGTTGACCGGTCCAGAAATACAAAGGGCTGGGGAGCAGTCACCTTTATACTAGGACTTGTGGGAGGAGTCAGCCGAGGCATGTCCAGGCGTGTACACAGTGGAATACAAACAGTGGTTTACCACATTCACCCCTTGTTTAAAATTGAGTCCGGCGGGGTGAAGTGTATTAAAAGTTAGTGTATTGGAGTCTCTCCGGAGGTCTTGTCTGCCGCTGTGATCGGCGTGGCGACGGCAGGGGTAGTGGAGCTTCCGGCATCGAGTCCTGCGTGGGCTGTGGCACAGGCGTGTCGTCCTCGTAGATGTCGAGCGGGTTGCGGGGCCCAGGCCTGCCGTCTGCTGGGGCTGGATATCGGATCGTGGGGGGGGGGTGGTAGTGAGTAGTGGGTTACTGCGGCCCCCGAGGGTGCAAGGTCTCTTATGGAGACTGTGTCCTCCCGCCCGTCCGGGTATGCAATGTAAGCATACTGGGGGTTGGCGTGGAGGAGGTCGACCCTCTCGACCAGGGGGTCCGTTTTATGGGTCCTCACGTGCCTTCTCAGTAGGACCGGCCCTGGGGACGTCAGCCATGGCGGTAGCGATGTCCCCGATGTGGACTTCCTTGGGAAGACAAACATTTTCTCATGAGGGGAGGCGTTAGTGGCAGTGCAGAGCAGTGATCGAATAGAGTGGAGTGCATCGGGGAGCACATCCTGCCAGCGGGAGGTTGGAAGGCCCCTAGACTTTAAGGCTAGCAAGGCGGCCTTCCAAACTGTCGCATTCTCTCTTTCCACCTGTCCGTTCCCCCGGGGGTTGTAACTGGTGGTCCTGCTTGTGGCAATACCCCTAGTTAGCAGGTACTGACGGAGTTCGTCGCTCATGAACGATGAGCCCCGGTCGCTATGGATATAGCTGGGGAAACCGAACAGGGTGAAGAGGTCGTTCAGACATTTAAAGACCGTGGCACTGGTCATGTCCGGGCAGGGGATGGCGAACGGGAAACGAGAGTACTCATCAATAATATTGAGGAAGTACACATTGCGGTCGGAGGAGGGGAGAGGCCCTTTAAAATCAACGCTCAGGCGCTCGAAGGGGCGAGTGGCTTTTATCAGGTGGGCCCTGTCTGGTCTATAAAAGTGCGGTTTGCACTCAGCGCAGACTTGGCAGTTCCTGGTCATGGCCCTGACCTCCTCAATAGAGTAAGGCAGGTTGCGGGCCTTGATGAAGTGGAAGAACCTGGTGACCCCCGGGTGGCAGAGGTCATTGTGGAGGGCCCGCAGTCTATCGATCTGCGCGCTGGCGCAGGTGCCACGCGATAGCGCATCCGGGGGTTCATTGAGCTTCCCGGGCCGGTACAAAATCTCGTAATTGTAGGTGGAAAGTTCGATTCACCGCCTCAAGATCTTGTCATTTTTGATTTTGCCCCTCTGCTTGTTGTTAAACATGAAAGCAACTGAACGTTGGTCAGTGAGCAGGGTAAATCGTTTTCTGGCCAGGTAGTGCTTCCAATGACGCACAGCCTCCACAATCACCTGGGCCTCCTTCTCAACAGCGGAGTGTCTGGTCTCCGGGCCTTGGAGGGTTCGTGAAAAGAAGGCCACGGGTCTCCCCGCCTGATTGAGGGTAGCGGCCAGGGCAAAGTCGGACGCGTCGCTTTCCACCTGGAAGGGGATGGAATCGTCCACTGCGTGCATGGTGGCTTTGGCAATGTCTTCCTTGATACGGTGGAAGGCGAAGCGGGCCTCTGCCGTCAAGGGAAAAGAGGTGGACTTGATCAGCGGATGGGCCTTGTCCGCATAGTAGGGGACCCACTGGGCATAATAGGAGAAAAACCCTAGGCACCTCTTCAGGGCCTTGAGGCAGTGGGGCAGTGGGAGTTCCATAAGGGGACGCATCCGGTCGGGGTCGGGGCCGATGACTCCATGTTCCACAACACAGCCAAGGATGGCGAGGCGGTTTGCGTGGAATATGCACTTCTCCTTGTTATATGTCAGGTTCAGGAGTTGGGCGGTGCGGAGGAATTTTTCGAGGTTTGCGTCATGGTCCTGCAAGTCACGGCCGCAGATGGTCACATTGTCCAGATATGGGAAAGTGGCCTGCAACGCATTTTGATCTACCATCCGGTCCATCTCCCTTTGGAAGACGGAGACCCCATTGGTGACGCCAAAGGGAACCCTAAGGAAGTGGTAGAGGCGGCCGTTTGCCTCAAAGGCAGTATACTGGCGGTCCTCAGGGCGGATAGGGAGCTGGTGGTACGCTGATTTCAGGTCAATGGTCGAGAAGACGTGGTACTGCGCGATCTGGTTGACCATATCAGCTATGCGGGGGAGTGGGTAGGCGTCCAGCAGGGTGTAGCGATTTATTGTCTGGCTGTAGTCGATGACCAGGCGCTGCTTCTCGCCGGTCTTAACGACCACAACCTGGGCTCACCAGGGGCTGGTGCTGCCCTCAATAATCCCTTCCTTCAGGAGCCGCTCCACTTCGGTTTTAATGAAAACCCTGTCCCCGGCACTGTATCGCCTGCTCTTTGTGGCGATGGGCTTACAGTCGGGGGTGAGGTTAGCAAACAGTGGGGGGGGGGGTGACTCTGAGTGTGGAGAGGTTGCACCTGGTGCGCGGCGGGCAATTTGGGAGCTGCTGGCTGCGGACTGTGAGTGGGGGTAGGGGTCCACCGTACGCCATCGTAACACTTTTAAGGTGGCACTGAAAATCTAACCCCAGCAGGACGGCAGCGCAGAGGTCGGGCAGGACCAGAAGTTTAAAATGATCGTACACGGTCCCGTCTACTACGAGTGTCACTACGCAGTAGCCGCCGATGTCAGCCGACTGGGACTCGGAGGCCATAGAAATCCGCTGGTGCGCAGGCAGGACTGGGAGAGAGCAACGCCGCACCGTGTCGGGGTGGATGAAGCTCTCCGTGCTCCCAGAGTCAAAAAGGCAGATTGTATCGTGGCCATTTACCTTAATGTCCATTGTGGAACTGGCCAGCTGGTGCGGTCTCGCTTGGTCCAGTGTAACGGATGCCAGCGTAGGGGTCGGTGTGTCGCTGCGGGTATCAGATGAGGCGGTGTTGGGGGCCTGCTGCGTTCCGGCTGTCGTCCAAGATGGTGGCGTCCATGATCCCCATGTGGCTGGAGGCGTCCAAAATGGCTGCTGTACCGGTGGTTCGCACATGGCCGGGGAGGCCCAAGATGGCGGCCCGCATGGCCCACATGCGGCGCTGCTGGGGTTCGGGGTGGCTTTGGCCCTGCAGACGTTAGCGTAGTGTCCCTTCTTCCCGCAGCCCGTGCAGATCGCGTTTTTTGCCGGGCAGCGCGCTCTGGGGTGTTTTGCCTGGCCACAGAAGTAGCATTTCTGGCCTTGGGGCACTGCTGTCTGGCCTTGGGACACTGCTGCGGTAGTTGGGCCATTGCTGGGGTGTGGCTGGGGTGGCATGGCGCTATGAGGCGGTCCTACCGTGTCCCAGGCTGTCATTCCCCGCGGCGTCCACGGTGCAGAGGAGTAGGCATCCATGCCCCAGTAGGCTGCATCCAATGATAGTGCGAGTTCAGAGGCCTTGTTGAGGTCGAGGTCACTCTGCTCCAACAGTCGCTGTCGGGTGTAATTGGATCTGTGGCCCGCTACAAAAGCGTCCCGGATAAGTTCCTCTGTGTACACGGCGGCCTTTACATCCTTACAACCACAGGCCCGGCCAAGCACAGACAGTGCCTGAAGGTATTCCACGGTCGATTCCCCAGGTTGTTGTTTACGACTCCCCAGAAGGTGCCTGGTGTACACTTCGTTCACTGGGCGCGTGTACTGGTCCTTGAGGAGCTTGATAGCGTCCGCGTACGAGGTCGCGTCTTGGATGACCGAGTACACTCGGTGGTTCACTTTGGAGGTCAGGACATCCAGTTTGTCCTCGTCCGATTTGATTGCTGCGGAGGCGGTCAGGAATTTTTCGAAACACTTAAGCCAGTGAGTAAACTTGGTGGATGAGTCCGCCTCCCGATGATCTAAGTCCAGGCATGCTGGTGTGAGGATCTTCTCCATTATAAAAATTTTGTTAATAAAATTGATGCGCTATCAATTACTCATAAAAGACTGAGAGTTAAGAGAGTAACTAAAGGCTTTTATTAACAAAAGAATGAAGGTCTGCCTCGAGTGGTCGACCGGTCCAGAAATACAAAGGGCTGGGGAGCAGTCACCTTTATACTAGGACTTGTGGGAGGAGTCAGCCGAGGCATGTCCAGGCATGTACACAGTGGAATACAAACAGTGGTTTACCACAATGTGTATGGCCGAAAATTTAACTTGGTAACTGACCAAAAGCGATTACAGGTGATATACGGCCCACACTCTAAACCCTGTGCCCGTATAGAGAGATGGGTACTTAGATTACAGCCGTACGATTTTAAGGTGATACACATTCCAAGCAAGCAAAACATTGCAGACCCACTGTCACGATTGCTGGGGGAGACAGAAAAACAGGAGAGACATTCTCATGGCTCAGATGAATACGTGAGATTTGTAGCTGTGAGTGCGACACCAAAAGCACTCACTACTAGAGAGGTGGAGGAAGCCTCTGCTACCGACCCAGAGCTGATTGAGGTACGGAAGGCAATCACAAACACATTTTGAGAACTGTAAAGCTTATGCAGCAATTGCAAACGAGCTGTGCGTAGTGGGGTACCTAGTTCTTCGGGGAACACGCATCGTGCTACCCACAGTGTTACATGCATGAGCCCTGGTGTTAGCACATGAAGGACACTTGGGAATAGTTGGAACAAAGCAACATCTCAGAACCAAGGTTTGGTGGCCTGGCATGGACAAGGCAGCTGAAAAACACTAAAGCGTGCCACGGCTGTCAGATAGTAGCCAGACCCGACCCACCTGAACCGTTGAGACCAACACTATTACCGGAGGGCCCCTGGCAGGATGTAGCTATAGATTTACTGGGACCCTTGCCATCCAACCACTCCATTCTTGTGGTAGTTGATTATTATAGTCGCTACTATGAATACGACATCATGACCTCCACAACAACAGAGAAGGTTATTGATAGTTTAGAGTCAATCTTCAGCCGTCATGGTTTGCCAATCACCTGCAAATCTGATAATGGTCCCCAATTCAGATCTGAATTATTCAAAGAATACTGTGAAAACAACGGGATCAAACTCCTGAAAATGACAGCAAAATGAGCTCAGGCTAACGGAGAAGTCAAGCGCCAGAATGCATCGCTGATGAAGAGAATCAGAATTGCTCAGTCAGAAGGACTAGATTGGAAATGTGAACTTAGAAAATATGTGACTGTGTACAGGAGCATTGACCATGCCACGACAGGAAAGAGCCCAGCAGAGCTGCTCTTTAAACGGAAAATGAGAGGAAAGCTGCCAGACGTCACAGAGTCGCGCGCAGACATGGAAGTACGTGACCGGGACGCAGAACAAAAAGGCAAGTCCAAACTATACGCAGATGAACAGCGGAGAACACAATACTCAGAGGTGGAAGTTGGCGACACGGTGCTGGTACGGCAGGACAAAGTGGACAAGTTCACCACTCCTTTTAATGCCACACCGCACAAAGTTGAGTAAAACAGGGAGTCAAGTAGTAGTGGAATCTCCAGAAGGAGCACGCTACTCGAGAAACACTACGTTTGTGAAGAAATACAGAACCAATGGACCAAAGGAGACACTCCATGAGCAGGAGGAAACACAAGGGACTGAGGATAGTATAGTAGACCCTGACACACATACCACTGTGACACAGGCAATACCCACTGACACCAATATGTCAGACATACCCAGTACAGCCAGACATCAAAGGGTTAAAAGAAAACCCCAAAGACTGTCTGATTATGTCACAAATATAAGAAGTCACACAACACCAGGTTATAGTCCAACAGTTTTATTTGAAATCACAAGCTTTCGGAGCGCTGCTCCTTCGTCAGGTGAAGTGGAGAGATGCTTATGTCACAACATAAACTGTGCTTATGTCACAACATGATTACGTCGCAACATAAACTGTGTGAGAACTGCATGGGTGATGTTAAATGTTTAAACCTGAGAATTATTTAGTTGTGTGTTAAGACACAAGTTTGTAAAAAGTTTATAAACCAAATAAGTTATGCAATGTTATTGTAAGCAACTGTTTGTAAACTGCAAGTTTGTTTCCAAGGAAAAGGGGGATGTCGTGTATTGATTGCGAGTTTGACACCATAAAAAACCTGCAAAAGGACATAGACAGCCTAAGTGAGTGGGCAGAGATTTGGCAGATGGAATATAATATTGGAAAGTGTGAGGTTATGCACTTTGGCAGAAAAAATCAAAGAGCAAGTTATTATCTAAATGGAGAGAAACTGCAAAGTTCTACAGTACAAAGGGATCTGGGGGTCCTGGTGCATGAAACACAAAAAGTTAGTATGCAGGTGCAGCAGGTGATCAGGAAGGCCAATGGAATCTTGGCTTTTATTGCAAGGGGGATGGAGTATAAAAACAGGGAAGTCTTGCTGCAGTTATACAGGGTATTGGTGAGGCCACACCTGGAATACTGCGTGCAGTTTTGGTTTCCATATTTAAGAAAAGATATACTTGCTCTCGAGGCGGTTCAGAGAAGGTTTACTCGGTTGATTCCGGAGATGAGGGGGTTGACGTATGAGGAAAGGTTGAGTAGGTTGGGCCTCTACTCATTGGAGTTCAGAAGAATGAGAGGCGATCTTATCGAAACATATAAGATTGTGAGGGGGCTTGGTCGGGTGGATGCGGTGAGGATGTTTCCACTGATGGGTGAGACTAGAACTAGGGGGCATAATCTTAGAATAAGGGGCTGCCCTTTCAAAACTGAGATCAGGAGGAACTTCTTCACTCAGAGGGTAGTAAATCTATGGAATTTGCTACCCCAGAGAGCTGTGGAAGCTGCATCATTAAATAAATTTAAAACGGAGATAGACAGCTTCCTAGCAGATAAGGGAATTAGGGGTTACGGGGAGAGGGCAGGGAAGTGGACGTGAGTCTAGATTCGGATCAGCCATGATCCTATTGAATGGCGGAGCAGGCCCGAGGGGCCGTATGGCCTACTCCTGCTCCTACTACTTATGTTCTTATGTAGTACGGTAATGTAATGAGCGAGTTTAACACCAGTTAATACGGTAATGTAATGTGCATTGCATTATGGGAATTACCCGGGAACGCAGCAGTCAGCCATTTTACCAATAAAGTAAAGATCACAGTTATAAGCCTGTCTGCCTGACTCTGATTTAATTCGCCGTATGTACATGCTTGATTGAACGTATTAAAGCATAGATACAACACTTAGCAGCCTACTTTTTAACAGTTGCAAAACAAATGGCATATAATTACCGCGGATGTGAGGTCACAATTGTAATGATCAATAACATGTCATTCTATAGTGGACACTAGGTGGAGCCGTAGAGCTGTGTAGAGCTGTATATAGCTGTATGTATAAGACTACACTACCCAGCTGTATGTATATTAAGACTACATTACCCATGAGGCACTAGGCTACCCACAAGGCAGCAGTCAAGATGGAAGCCTCTACAGATACTGTACCTAGTCCACATGTGCTCAATAAAGTAACTAGCAAAAGCTAGCTGTGTTCATAATAAGAATGTCTATTTATTAATGAACATAAGAACAATGTCAAAGTGCATTCAGACACCGTTTATAAATAATACAAAAACACTTCAGGAACGTCAGTTTTTCATTCGCACTGGCTACACTGCTGCAGGCTCTTGTTGACACCTGTTTTGTCTCCACTGCGCTCAAGCATCGTCAACTGTGTTTTTCAAAAAAATAAACAATATTAACGGAATCATTGGTCGGTTGGTGATGGTTACGCCCAATCAGCTTCCGAATTGCCACCATTTTGAAGTTTTTTTGGGGGGTGGGATGACAAAATAAGAAGCCAGTCGACCAATCGGCTCACGACCGCCTGTGATTCAAACTAGTACATCACGTAACGAAGGAAGATGGAAGAAAAAAAAGTGGTGAGCGCATCCGAACTCGCTGGTAGCACATGCCCACCCCTCGCCGCTCTATTGATGTGGGCGCTAACCAATAGACCAGAATAACAACAGAAAATGCTGGAAAAACTCTGCAGGCCAGGCAGCATCCGTGGAGAAAGAAACAGAGTTAACGTTTCAGGTCGATGACCCTTCGTCACAACTGGAAAAAAGCAGGAAATGGAAAGCAAGTTTAGGGGCTGGGAAAAGGGGGAGTGGATGAAAGAACAAAAGGGAAGGTCAGTGATAGGGTAGAAAGCAGGAGAGATTAAGAGACATTGAGAGATATTCAAGGCAAGAGGAGGTGGTAATGGGACAGGTTAAGGAACAAAGGATGGCTTTAGATGAGGTGCGAATTGCACTGGCAGAATGAAGAACAGCTGCCATGTGGGAGGGAAGAGAAAAAGGGGGCCAAACAAAAAGTGTGGATAAAAAAAAAAGAAAATATATATATGTGATAGGGGCCAAGGTTATGATCTGAAATTGTTGAACTCTATGTTGAGTCCAGAGGACTGTAGAGTGCCTAATTGAAAGATGAGGTGCTGTTCCTCGAGCTTACGCTGAGCTTCTGTGGAAAAATGCAAGAGGCAGAGGACGGTGAGGTCTGAGTGGGAATGGGGTGGTGAATTAAAGTGACAGGCCACCGGGAGCTCGGGGTCCCCCTTACAAACTGAACGGAGGTGTTCCACACTGCTGAGCCTGCCTCACGGCTGGCCACCCAACCAGTTGGCACTCACGATGGGCGTGATTGACAGGGGGCCCAGGGAAGGAAATGTTTGATCAAGTTAGGATGAACAGTACAGTGTGTTGTATGTCATAATCCAACACGAGAAATGAAAAGTTAGGGTATTCGGGGATGAGTTTCGTGAACCGAGGACATATGTTCACCCTATCTTACAGCATCAGTTAGAAACGTTGATATTATCCCCTTTATACAAAAGAACCTAGTAGCATATAATCCAGCAATCCTTGCATGACAACTACAAAATGAGCAAAATCCCAATAATAATTTTTTTTTAAACTTGTGCCTGAAATATAGGCTCCTGAGGCATAGTTACACTGAAGGAGCAATGAGTAGCAGTCTAGTAATGACCCTCCAATCATGTTTCTGCCACTACCACAGCACCGAAACAACCCTTATCAAAGTCACAAATGACATTCTATGTGACTGTGCCAGAGACCCGGGTTCGAATCCGGCCTCGGGCGACTGTCTGTGTGGAGTTTGCACATTCTCCCCATGTTTGCGTGGGTTTTCTCCGGGTGCTCCGGTTTCCTCCCACAGTCCAAAGATGTGCGGGTTAGGTTGATTGGCTATGATAAATTGACCCTTAGTGTTAGGGGGATTAAATAGGTGGGGTTACAGGGATAGGGTGGGATATGTGTTGGGGTTACGGGGATCGGGTGGGATATGTGTAGGTGCAGGCTCGATGAGCTGAAATGGCCTCTATCTGCACTGTGGGGTTTCTGTGTGATTCTGTGTGAATACGTGGCTAGAGGAATGGTGCAAGGGGGAGGGATTCAAATTCCTGGGACATTGGAACCGGTTCTGGGGGAGGTGGGACCAGTACAAACCGGACGGTTTGCACCTGGGCAGGACCACGACCGATGTCCTAGGGGGAGTGTTTGCTAGTGCTCTGGGGGAGGGTTTAAACTAAAATGGCAAGGGGTTGGGAACCTGAGACAGAGGAAAGGGAAACAAGGATAGAAGCAAAATATAGGAAGGAGAAAAACAAAGGTGGCAGTCAGAGAAATCAAGGGTTTAAATCAAACATGGCTACAGTAAATAATAATTCTAAAAGGTATAAGAGTGTTAAAAAAACAAGCCTGAAGGCCTTGTGTCTTAATGCGAGGAGCATTCGTAATAAGGTGGATGAATTAGCCACACAAATGGAGGTAAACGGATATGATATGATTGGGATTACGGAAACATGGCTCCAGGGTGACCAAGGCTGGGAAATCAACATCCGGGGTATTCAATATTCAGGAAAGATAGGGGAAAAGGAGGTGGGGTAGCATTGATGGTTAAAGAGGGGATTAACACAATTGAAAGGAAGGATATTAGTTCTGATGATGTGGAATCTGTATGAGTAGAACTGAGAAATACCAAGGGGCAGAAAACGTTAGTGGGAGTGGTATACAGACCTCCAAACAGTAATGCAGAGGTTGGGGATGGCATTAAATGGGAAATTAGAGACGTGTGCAATAAGGGCACAGCAGTTATCATGGGTGACTTTAATCTACATATAGATTGGGCTAACCAAATTAGTAACAATACTGTGGAGGAGGAATTCCTGGAGTGTATACAGGATGGTTTCCTGGACCAATATGTTGAGGAACCAACTAGAGATCAGGCCATCTTAGACTGGGTATTATGTAATGAGAAAGGATTAATTAGCAATCTTGTTGTGCGAGGCCCCTTGGGGCGGAGCGATCATAATATGATAGAATTCTTTATTAAGATGGAGAGTGAAGTAATTGACTCAGAGACTAGAGTCCTGAATTTAAATAAAGGAAACTACGATGGTATGAGGTGTGAGTTGGGTTGGATTGATTATTAAGATGGAGAGTGAAGTAGTTGACTCAGAGACTAGGGTCCTGAATTTAAATAAAGGAAACTACGATGGTATGAGGCGTGAGTTGGGTAGGATTGATTGGGGAATGTTACTCAAAGGGTTGACGGTGGATAGGCAATGACAAACATTCAAAGATTGCATGGATGAACTACAGAATTTGTTCATCCCTGTTTGGCATAAAAATAAAACAACCGTGGCTAACAAGGGAAATTAGGGATGGCATACGATCCAAGGAGAGGTCATATAAATTGGCCAGAAAAAGCAGTAAACCTGAGGATTGGGAGCAGTTTAGGATTCAACAAAGGAGGACAAAGGGATTAATTAAGAGGGGGAAAATAGAGTATGAGAGTAAGCTTGCAGGGAACATAAAAACTGACTGTAAAAGCTTTTATAGATATGTGAAGAGAAAACGATTGGTGAAGTCAAGCATAGGTCCCTTGCAGTCAGAATCAGGGGAATTTATAATGGGGAACAAAGAAATGGCAGACCAATTAAATACATACTTTGGTTCTGTCTTCACAAAGGAGGACACAAATAACCTCCTAGAGATGTCAGGGAACATAGGGTCTAATGAGATGGAGGAACTGAATGAAATCAGTAGTTGTAGGGAAATGGTGTTAGGGAAATTGATGGGATTGAAGGCCGATAAATCCCCAGGGCCTGATAATCTACATCCTAGGGTACTTAAGGAAGTGGCCCTAGAAATAGTAGATGCATTGCTGGTGATCTTCCAAAATTCTACAGACTCTGGAACAGTTCCCATGGATTGGAGGGTAGCTAATGTTGCCCCACTGTTCAAAAAAGGTGGTAGAGAGAAAACGGGGAATTATAGACCGGTAAGCCTGACATCGGTAGTGGGGAAAATGCTAGAGTCCATTATAAAAGATGTAATAGCAGAGCACTTGGAAAACAGTGACAGGATCAGACAAAGTCAACATGGATTTACAAAAGGTAAATCGTGCTTGACTAATCTGCTGGAATTTTTTGAGGATGTAACTGGTAGAATAGATAAGGGAGAACCAATGGATGTGGTGTATTTGGACTTTCAGAAGGCTTTCGATAAGGTCCCGCATAAGAGATTAGCATGTAAAGTTAAAGCACATGGGATTGGGGACAAGGTACTGACTTGGATAGAGAACTGGTTGGCAGACAGGAAGCAAAGAGTTGGAATAAACGGGTCTTTTTCCGAGTGGCAGGCAGTGACTAGTGGGGTACCGCAGGGATCGGTCCTTGGACCCCAGCTATTCACAATATATATTAATGATCTAGACAGGGGAACTAGATGTAATATCTCCAAGTTTGCAGATGACACAAAGCTGGGTGGGCGTGTGTGCTGTGAGGAGGATGCCGATAAACTCCAGTATGATTTGGACAGGTTGGGTGATTGGGCAAATGCATGGCAGATGCAGTATAATGTGGATAAATGCGAGGTTATCCACTTTGGTGGCAAAAACAGGAATGGCAATAGATTGGGAGAAGGGGAAGTGCAACGAGACCTGGGTGTCCTTGTCCACCAGTCACTGAAGGTAAGCATGCAGGTGCAGCAGGCAGTTAAGAAGGCAAATGGTATGTTGGCTTTCCTAGCGAGAGGATTCGAGTACAGAAGCAAGGATGTCTTGCTGCAGTTGTACAGGGCCTTGGTGAGACCACACCTTGAGTATTGTGTGCAGTTTTGGTCGCCTTATCTGAGGAAGGATATTCTTGCCATGGAGGGAGTGCAGCAAAAATTCACCAGACTGATACCTGGGATGGCAGGAATGACGTATAAGGAGAGATTGGTTCAATTGGGCTTATACTTGCTGGAGTTTAGAAGAATGAAAGGGGATCTCATTGAAACTTATAAAATTCTAACAGGACTAGACAGACTAAATGCAGGAAGGATGTTCCTGATGGTGGGGCAGTCCAGAACCAGGGGCCACAGTCTAAAGATAAGGGGTAAGCCATTTAGGACAGAGATGAGGAGGAATTTCTTCACCCAGAGAGTAGTGAACCTGTGGAATTCTCTACCACAGAAGTCAGTTGAGGCCAATTCATTAAATATATTCAAGAAGGAGTTGGATATATTTCTTAAGACTAAAGGGATCAAGGGATATGGGGAGAAGGCAGGGACAGGGTACTGAATTTGGATGATCAGCCATGATCTCATTGAATGGCGGAGCAGGCTCGAGGGGCCGAATGGCCTACTCCTGCTCTTATCTTCTATGTTTCTATGACTCCTACCTGATGCTGCTGTTGCTGTTCCAGGGATGGAACTCTGCTGTGGGCAGAAATTGCTGATCTCAGAAAACTATTGTGTGAATTCTTATGAGCAACATCATCCTTTCCCCAGAATACTAAGAAGAGGCCAGGAACAGGATTGAGGAATGGAGCCAGTTGTAGCAATGACTTTTGTTCTAAAAAATGTAGACAAGCAGACACTGACTTTAAAATATTACAAGATATTTACAGATGAGGAAAGACAGATCGTTATGTCCTATGAGAATAAAGCTTTACCAGTCCTGGGGAGAGAGGCCATCAAAGGTGATGGAGATGTAAGAGGACATTTGTCAGGCCATCCTGCCTCTCCTATTGTACCCATCATTAATCGTCAGTTAAACATATCATGAAACCCTGATGTCATTCCTTCGACTGAAAATAACATGTAAGCTCCGCACTTCATAAATGATTTTATCCTTTCTTCTTCCTTTCTCTTTGAGGCTGCTGTAGCTTGAGAAAGACAAAGACCCCTCAGTATCTGGTGACTGCAGTATGTTGCGAGAATTAAGACATTGCTGGCCAAAGGTTCAGGTGGTGGTGCCTGAAAAGCTTGAGGGTCTGCAACTAATGGGCTCATCATTTAAAACAATATTGCTCACAGAGCATCAAGTATTAGTGCAGGAACCACATTGTACAGTGTGCTGGAATTGGCAGCTCGGGTTGAAGAATACACCAGTAAAATGCGAAGTATTCTGGAGAACCATTTAACTGCACCGCAGTTCAACATGGAGCTTTTCAGAGCCCCGAAAGATAGTCTTTGCTTCCTGTATGGATGCTTAGATTGTCAGGTTGGAAAAGGCTGTCTCTTTTTGTTTGGACAGGATTGGCAACTGATTGCAGACAAGCATTTTACAGGGCTTCATTGATCTTATTGGAAGCATTATATTTGATTGCCTGCACATCAGAAGCCACACAGTTTGAGTACCCAGTACTATTGACATGGCATAGATAATGGTGCTGCCTCTAAGAATAGCAACACATAAATGTCTTCCTGCCAGCTGCTTTAATACCTGCAAGTGCACAGAAAGGAGCCAGTGCCACATTGTCCATTGCAGTAGCACAAGAGATGCAGCCTGTAGCAAGTACATCCCAGGACTTAGCTGGCATAAGGCAAGGACCACCTCAGACCTAAGAGGTTCCTTGTGACACACAGCAGCCAACTACCTCAACTCCTGCCACTCAGGCAACACCTAGTAGAAGCACTAGATTAGGTTTAAGAGTTCAAACATCACACACTAGCACCAAGGAGCAACACTGGTAAGAAACACTAGGCACACACACACACACACACATGTAGTATCGGTGTAAATAAAATTATGGCAGTACTAAAGTGGTGGTGCATGCAGACAATGCTTTTGGCAAGGTTTGGAAGCGGTAGGAATGGGAGCTGCATGCGTACAGAGAAAGGTTTGTAGATGGTGGCATATTTGTAGTGCAAAGAGGACAAAGAGATTGGGGGTGATTGTCCTGGAGCCGTCAGGCGGGCTTTCAGGCATGGGGGGGGGGGGGCAAATCACAAAAATAGGGGGTTGCGACCCCCCCGCCTGATTCCCCGCCCCGTCCGATTTTCACCCAGGCGTTTCTGTCCAACCCGAATCAGTTCCGCCTGCAGCAGGCGGGACTGGTCTTCAGGCACCTTAATCACCAATAATTGGCATCTATAATGCCATTTTAAGGGGCCCTTGCTATTTTCAGCCTTTTCCCACGTTAAACACGCCTGGTGGGAACCCCACTGATGAAACCTGGCGTGAACAATATCGGATTGCTGACTATCAGCTGCAGGTCAATCAGGAAAGAAGAGATTTAATCAGACATCGTTTGTAGGTTACAGGACCTTGTTGTTTCAGGCTTGGGGCAACTTGTTCCAGGCTTAGGCACAGCTGTGGAAAGTTGGAGCCTCACACACTTCTCCAGTGTGAGCTCCTGGGAAGCCCCTCTCGCCACCCTCACTCAGCGCTTCCTCAACGGAGGATTCTACCAGAAGCATGGGAGGCCTTTTTTTCCTTCCCTTCTTGGCATTAGAGGATCTCCAGCAGCAGAGGTGGCACCAGCAGATCCAGCAACAACAGCAGCACCAGCAACAGCAGCACCAGCAACAGCAGCAGCAGCAGGAGCGACAGGCTGCGGCTCACCCACCTGAGGCAGCACAGGCCAGAAGGGGCCAGCGCATGGAAGGCTGTCGGCGCAGGAGATACCCCCCAAACAGGGTCTACAGACACAGGGTCAGCTACCTCAACATGACTGAGCAGCAGTGCCAAAGGCGGCTCCGACTTTCGCGACAGGTAGTGACTGACATCTGCGCAAATGCTGCAGCAAGACCTGGAGCCCAGAGCACCAGGTCAACACTCCTTACCAGTGGCCATCAAAGTCACCACCGCACTCAGCTTTTTTGCCTCAGGCTCCTTCCAGAATTCAGCAGCAGACACCAGCAGCACCTCCCAGGTGGCCGCACACACTTGCATCATGCAGGTAACCGATGCCCTCTTTGCCCTCGCGCACAATCACATCCATTTCATCAGGGATCGCGCAAGTGTGAGGGCGCGAGCGCTTGGATTAGCTCATCTGGCAGACTTTCCAAGGGTGCAGGGCGTCATTGACTGCACACATGTGGCCCTTAGGGCACCCCATTGCTATCCAGGAGTTTTTGTCAACCGCAAGGGCTTCCACTCCCTTAACGTTCAGCTGGTGTGTGACCACAAGAAGGAGATTTTGCACGTTTGTGCCAAGTACCCTGGCAGCTGCCATGACTCCCTCATACTGCACCAGTCTACTGTGCCTCCGTTATTCAGGCCGCCAGACGAACTTCAGGGATGGCTACTTGGAGACAAGGGCTATCCCCTGCGGACTTGGCTAATGACGCCGTTGAGGAGACTAACCAACGAAGCTGAGAAGCGCTACAACTGAAGGTAAGCATGCAGGTGCAGTAGGCGGTTAAGAAGGCAAATGGTCTGTTGGCCTTCGTAGCGAGAGGGTTTGAGTACAGGAGCAAGGATGTCTTGCTGCAGTTGTACAGGGCCTTCGTGAGACCACATCTTGAGTATTGTGTGCAGTTTTGGTCGCCTTATCTGAGGAAGGATGTTCTTGCCATGGAATGAGTTCAGCGAAGATTCACCAGGCTGATACCTGGGATGGCAGGAATGACGTATGAGGAGAAATTGGGTCGATTGGGCTTGTACTCGCTGGAGTTTAGAAGAATGAGAGGGGATCTCATTGAAACTTATAAAATTCTGACAGGACTGGACAGACTAGATGCAGGAAGGATGTTCCCGATGGTCGGGGAGTCCAGAACCAGGGGTCACAGTCTAAGGGTAAGGGGTAAGCCATTTAGGACAGAAATGATGAGGAATTTCTTTACCCAGAGAGTGGTGAACCTGTGGAATTCTCTACCACAGAAGGCAGTAGAGGCCAATACATTAAATATATTCAAGAAGGAGTTGGATATATTTCTTAAGGCTAAAGGGATCAAGGGGTATCGGGAGAAAGCAGGGACCGGGTACTGAATTTGGATGATCAGCCATGATCGCATTGAATGGCGGAGCAGGCTCGAGGGGCCGAATGGCCTACTCCTGCTCCTATCTTCTATGTTTCTATGTAACTCCAGCCACATTTCCACCAGATGCATTATCGAGCAAACCATCGGATTGCGGAAGATGCACTTCAGATGCCTGGATAGATCAGGTGGAGCCCTACAGTACTCAGCAGCCAGGGTCTCCAAAATCGTCGTGGTTTGCTGTGTACTTCACAACATGGTACAGTGTCGTCGCTTGCAGATTCCTCAGGACCAAGTGGCTCCTCACAGACCCGCCTTGGATGAAGATGATGCTGAGGAGGAGGAGGAGGAGGGCGAAAACGACCATCCTGCAGAGGCCCATCAACCAGCGGCACCATTACGCGAGAACATTGCTGCCTGGGATCAAGGAACGCACTCATCCTGTCCAGATTTGCTTAGCCTAGTACATCAAACACTGTAGCCTCGCTGCTTCTTACCTGAGCATGGACAATGGCCAAACCCTGCGCATTCCTACCTATTTGACCAGCATCCTGACAACTGCAAGTAATCCTAAGGCCTCAGTGTGAAATCCCCATTCGCCAAATGACACACGCCACAACTGCAGCAGTTGCCATCAGATTTTTTAAGAACAAGATACTGATGACATAATAACTATATACAAAACTTTTCACCCAAGTAACTATCCTTGTGATTAGTGGTGCTTTATTTTTCTCTTACGCATGCTCCTACGTAGTGGTTCCCCTGTGGCTTCAGCAGATGTGGAGGCCCCTTGCTGACTTTCCTGCTGCTCCTGTCTCGACACCTTTGGCGGGCATCCTCTGGGGTGGTGAGCCTGTGAGGGCTCGCCAGCAGTCTGCTGCTCCTGCGGCTGTGCAGGGGTTGAGACGCCTATCTCACTTGGGTGTGGACTCCGGCGGGGCTCTGACCGAGGGCTCTGCAGTGGCATGGAAGTGTGAGCGCGTGGAAAGGAGCCCCCACTTCCTTGAGGTGTGCCAACAACCTCCCTCTCATGGGTCAGGTGCCCCTCAGCACCTGCAAGTGGCTGGAGAGCACCTTGCTGCACACCAGGGGGGTCATGGGGACCCATATCTGCACTGGAAGTCCTACTCAGAAGGACTTCCATGAAGGTCTGGTTTCTGTGTTCAATAGATGCCCATCGCTCCTCAAGAGATGTCATTCTATTCTGAACACTCACCATGTTTTCCATACCCTGGCAACTAAGCTCTCCATGGCCGTAGCCCTCCTCTCCTCGGCCGTAGCCCTCCTCTCCTCGGCCGTAGCCAGCCTTATCATGGAGGTAGCCATCCTTTCCGTGGTGATGCGTTCATGCGCCAATGACTCCACTAAGGCTCTGCTCATGTTCGCTATGGACTCCTCCATTCGCTCCACACTCGCAGTGACCCTGGAGACAAAACCTGCCAGAGACTCCTGCATCTGTGCATGGAGTTCCATCACCTCTTCTCTTGCGGATGGACCCAGAGGCAGAGGGTCGACATGCAGCTGAGCTGAGCTGGCAGAGTCCTGCGCCCTCCGACGAGGACTCTCCACTGCGGTCCCTGTCTCCACAATCTGCTGATGCTCACTTGTGAGCTGTGAAACACCAGGTGACAACACTACTCTATGTCCCGAAGGTCCCCCCGAGGTGTGAGTGTCTGCGCTGGTGCTGGGTGCGCTTACTTCTGCTGACGCTGCGCCCTCAGAGGTTGGAGCTTCCTCTGAGGAGTCTGGCTGCTCAGCCTCTTCCTCCTCCACAGTGGGGATGGGGGCTCTGGATGGTCCTGTGGGGGAGTAAAGGAAAGAGTTCGAGATGTGATGCCAAGGTTACATGCACATTGGATTTTGCAGATGTTCATAAGTCCAAATGATGTAGCTTCAGAATCATAACAGCAACTCATGCTATGTCAATGAAAGAGATGGAAAACTATTCTGTCACCAGCTTGCAGGACTGCCCCTGTCTCTCCTTCCCCAGCTTCCATAGCCACATCAGCCCCGACAATTTCCAGGACTCCTTCCTCCCAGGGGGTCAGGTGGGCTATTGAGGGTGGGCCTCCTCCTGTCCTGGCTCGCTCTCTGTTGTTGTGAGCTCTCTTTTCCTGCAATGAGGGAGACAAGTGGAGTTTGAGTGAGAATGAAGGAGTGAGTGTAGAGATTGCATAGCATAGATACTTAGAGGGAGACAAAGATGGTGTGAGGCTGCAAGACCAAGGGCCCTCCCTGTGTGTTGTCAGTTGTGTTCAAAGCATCAGAGTGAGAGGGAGTGTGAGGGCTGCATGGTGGAATAGTTATGTGAATGTGAGCATAGAGAGAGAGGGAATGGGTAAGGGTGCATTAATGTGACTGTGAAGTGGGATGTGGAGGAAGAGAGTGCTAAAGCTGAGTGCTGGTGGGGCAAGTCAATGGGGATCAGTTTGAGGGTGATGGAAACTTCATACTTACTTCTCCTGTACGGTGAAGGTCATGGAATCGTTTCCGACACTGTATCCAGGTTCTTCTGGTGACTCCCAGCGAGTTGACATCTGCTGACACCTGCATCCATGCAGCCTTGGTCTCAGTGGGAGGCCTCTTCCTCCCTGACCTAGGGAAGAGGACCTCCCTGTGGGCCCTAACCCCATCCAATAATGCCTGCAGTGAAGCCTCGTCGAATTTGGAGGCAGCTTGGGGTCTGGCACTGGCCACAGCTGCTGTAGGCTCCCCTGCCATCCTGTATGGTTCGTTTGGAAGCCTGCAGAGGAAGCAATGCTTGCTGTGGACCTTAAAAGCACCACGAATGATAACATCATACTGTGCGACTTTCTGACTGGAAATAGTCAATTAGCAAGGGTTCCCACACGCTGGAAATGAATTGGCTAATTGAGGGAAAATTGCATCAATCTGGCAGACCCATTTAGATTCATGTGGGAACCCCGACATTCGGGGAACCCGACAATTCCCCACACCTGCAGGAAAATCGCCCCCATGGGATTGATTTTGGTGTGGAGTGTGGAACAGGCGGGTTGTCCGCTTTGCCTGCCTGATGAAATCATCTGGAGGCCCGATCCATTTTTGTGGTCGGACCTTATTTAATGCAATCGGTCTGCTGTTGGTGCTAATTGTGCTCCCTATAGGCAATTAGGAGGACAGGAAATCCAGCGGAGCTGTGGCTACCTAAAGGCACGCTCCCCCTCTGAAAGTGTAGGTGTATTTTTCAATGCTGTTTAGTGGCAATCATTTTTCTGAATCCGCTGGCAAAATGACTTCATTCAAGGCCCCCAGATTTTCTGATGCTCCTAATAGAGCCAATAAGCAGCAGAAAGGAGATCCTTTTCCCTTCTGATGGGCGCTGGGTGCTGTTATGTATTGTGTGTTCTCCTCCCACCTGTGGTGGCACTGTCACAGCAGATAAATGGTTGGGTGTTCTCTTGGTTAAGTTTAGCTCTCTTTGTTCGGAACTCTCCAGAACTTCCCTTTCCCTTCGAATAAAGCACTTCATGTTTGAATCTCTGAGTTCTGAGTTCTAATTGTGTCTAGGTAAAAAGGTACCGACACGACAGGTGCCCGGTCCGATTTTACTCTCCATTGAAGTTAAGTCGGGCGGGCTGTAAAACAGGCGTCCGACCCGCACCTGCCTTGTTCCCACCGGTTGGTTAGGTTAAAAAAAATCAGAGCTCAAGTTTCCATAATCTTTGTTTGTAGCTCATCCCCCTTATACTTGGGATCAGTCTTGTAACTCTTCTTATGTATATATGTATGTCTCTTTGTGGCACAGTGTGACCAGAATTAACACACTGCTCCAAATGCTAAATGTGCTCAAAATTTCATTCAAATCACAGAACTAAAGTTATGGAGCACTGTAATAATTATATACAATTGTGAGTTACCTATCAGATCTCCAGAGCAAATGGACTGCCCAGTTAACTAACACCTAGTTAAAATGATGAAAGTAAATAATTATGACGCTTATAGGTGCAAACAGGCACATACAAGGGCATACCTAGTCAGGACTTTGCTATGTTTCCTAAAAATCAAAGAAACAAGAGAAATAAATCAATGCTAGCACATTAAACTTTTGTGGAGTAAAACCATTTGTAAGTTGGAAAGCATCTTTTGCTCTAAAATTATTTAAAAAACATAATGTAAAAAATTAGGAAGGTAGTGTAATGATCAGTAACATGTCATTCTAGAATGGTACACTAGGTGGAGCTGTATGTTTAGTAGGGGGTTACCCACAAGGCAGTAGTGAAGATGGATGCCTGTACACTAGTCCACATGGCTGAATAAATGGCTAGCTCAAGCTAGCTGTTCATAATGAAAACGTCTATTTATTTATGAACGTAACATGGTACCAGGATTGGTAATATCTGCTGAATATTGTGAAATGCGACATGGAGAACTTGAAGCCACCGGAGGGTTTAAACTCATGGGGAATGTCGACTGCAATTGGCGGACTTTCAAACAACAATTCTAACTCTACATTGCTGCCATCGAGTTCAGTACGAAGCCAGACGCAAGGAAAATAGCGTTACTGCTCACGGTTGCAGGCCCGCAGGCGATAAAGGTATTTATGACGTTTGTATTTGATCAAGAGGAGGACAGAGAAAAAATGGACGATGTGCTAAAGAAGTTTGATACACATTGTTCTCCAAAAAAGAACGAGACCTATGAGAGGTATGTGTTCCATTCACGGACACAGCAGCAAAATGAGACTTTTGATAGCTTTGTGACTGATCTGAAACTGAAAGCACAGACATGTAATTTCTCTGAACTGAAATCATCCATGATTCGTGACCAGATTGTGTTTGGTATTCATGATAAAAAAGTCAGGGAACGTTTGTTGAGAGAAACCGAACTAACATTGGAGGATGCTGTGAAAATATGCCATGCCAGTGAGCTAGCTCAACAGCACGCAAAGACTTTCAGTGAAATTAATAATAATGCGACTGTAGTAAGTGATAGTGCTGCTGTCGGTGCTGTGTCCTACAAGGGGAAGAAACATGGGCAGAACAGAAATGCAAAGCAATTGGAGGATGGAATTTTAAATTGTAAATGTTGTGGTTACCAGCACCAGTCAAGACAATGCCCAGTGTTTGGAAAAATGTGCACAAAATGTAATGGAAAGAATCACTTTGCCAAACAATGCTTTTCAAAAGTAAAAACAAAGAAAGGGCAACAAGTCAATGTGATTGAGGACACTGATTTAAGTGAGACATTTTTTGTAGGAATGGTGTCATGTGACAATATCGAAAAGGATACAGAAAATGTGCAGCCCTCAGGAATGGACAATGCTGAACATAAAGTTAATGTAGTAAAAGAGGACAAATGGATAATGCCACCACAGGTAAATGGAGCATTAGTTACATTGAAACTAGACACTGGAGCAAAAGCAAACTTAATCAGTATGAATGACAATAAAAATATGAAAGAAAAGCCCAAATTACAGAAAAAGTCAATACTACTGAAGAACTATAATGGACAGAAAATAGATAGCTTAGGTGTATGCACACTCAAAGTGACAGTCAAAGACAAAGTGCATCATCTCATGTTTTCTGTTGTGGCTGAAGGACTTGATTCACTACTAGGTGACAAAGCTTGTGAGGACTTAGAACTGGTCAAGAGAGTCTACCATATAAACTGTGCCACAAGCAGACCAGATGACTCAGTGGATTCTGTAGTGAGTAATTTCCAGGATGTGTTCAAAGGATTTGGAGTTCTACCATTCACTTACAAGATCCAGCTAAAGGAGGATGCTCAGCCAGTGGTACATGCTCCATGGAGAGTTCCAGCACCCCTGTGTGACCGGCTCAAGTAAGAACTGGACAGAATGACCACACTAGGAGTCATCAGGAAAGTCAAAGAGCCAACAGACTGGGTCAACTCCATGGTATGTGTAAAGAAAAAGAACAATGATCTAAGAGTATGTATGGATCCAAAGGACTTAAATGCAAACATAAAACGTGAACACTACCAGATTCCCAAGCAAGAAGAAATCACCAGTGAAATGTCAGGTGCCAGATACTTCACAAAGCTCGATGCCTCACAAGGATTTTGGCAACTAAAACTGGATGAAGAGAGCACCAAATACTGTACCTTCAACACACCATTTGGCAGGTATTGCTTCCTCAGAATGCCTTTCGGGATAATATCTGCATCTGAAATCTTTCATAGAGCGATGGAACACATAATTGAAGGTCTGGAAGGAGTTCAGGTCTATGTTGATGACATCATCATCTGGGGCTCCACACTGAAAGAACACAATGAGAGACTGACTAAAGTGCTACAGAGCATACGCCGGAATGGACTGAAGCTCAACAAAGACAAGTGTCTGTTTGGCGTCCAGGAAGTCACTTTCCTAGGAGATAATCTATCTGGTAAAGGAATAGAGCCAGATATGGAAAAAATAAACGCCATACTCAACATGCCCCGACCCACTGACAAAAAAGGAGTGCTACACATCATGGGGATGATAAACTTCATTGGAAAGTTCATTCCTAACTTGTCAGCCAAGACAGCCTGTCTGCGAGACCTGCTACATAAAACAAATCAGTTCGCATGGACAGAAAGACATTACCAAGAGTGGATGAACCTCAAAACAGTGTTGACAACCACACCTGTACTCACCTTCTTTGACCCAACAAAGAGAATCAAAGTGTCAACGGATGCATCAAAAGATGGCCTAGGCACAGTCTTGCTACAAGCAGAGGGTGAAGATTGGAAGCCTGTTGCCTAGGCCTCCAGGTCTATGACTGATTCTGAGTGTCGATACGCACAGATTGAAAAGGAATGTCTAGGCTTGGTAGTTGGACTAGAAAAGTTCCATGGCTACATATATGGACTTCCCACCTTCACAGTTGAGACTGACCACTGCCCACTGGTTGCAAATCTGAATGAGATGTCTCCAAGGATTCAATGACTCATGATGAAGCTGCAAAGATATGACTTTGAACTGATCTACGCACCAGGCAAACACATAGGCCTAGAAATTCAGTATGGCCCCGCCAGCTCAGTTGCGCCCAAAAGTTTGCGCAGTGCCCGGAGCCCGTTGCGCCTGACAGAAATTCACTTTTAGCGCCCCAAGTCGGAACCGGGCGCTGTTCCGGGGTGTGCCCGCCTCCGCTTGGGGCGCTGAAAGTGAATTTCAGCGCTCCAGCTGCCGCTGCGCCACCCGATGCGGTGCGGCAGGCTGGGGTACTGCAGGCCTCCTCCTTCTCTTAAGGAGGAGCTGCCTGCAGCCGTGAGATCGCCGCTGGATTCTGCCGGCAAATGAGCCCGGCACCACGGAGAAGTGCCGGGCTTGCGGGAATCAGCCACCAATGCCGCAGGGGGGGGTTGGTGTAGGAGGCCGGGGAGGGAGGTGCGGGCAGGCGGCCGCCGAAAAAGCGGCCGGCCGCACCTCCACCTTTATGCGCCCCACTAACGCTGCATGAAGGCCGTGTTTCACGAGCGTTGTTTGCGGCCGCTGCAGAAGAGGCGGCCGCAACTGAATATGGGCGTCAGGCCGGCATCGGGGCGGAACCGGGGCGCTGCGCACACCGATGACGTCATTGGTGCCAGCGCAGCGCTACCGGCTACCGCCGCCATTAACGCTGCACT
This sequence comes from Somniosus microcephalus, assembly GCF_052327205.1. Lineage (NCBI taxonomy): Eukaryota > Metazoa > Chordata > Chondrichthyes > Squaliformes > Somniosidae > Somniosus > Somniosus microcephalus. Next base: position 128,784,658 of record NC_140991.1, read on the forward strand.
CAATTTCCGCGCTACCAACCCCGCCGGCGCAGAAGACCTCTTTAGGCGCCAAGTGGGCGCAAGGCCCACTGAATTTCTAGGCCATAGTGTTAGCAGATGCACTATCCAGAGCACCCACAATGAGTCATGTGAGCTCTACTGAGGAAGACGTGAATGTTCATGTGAGTATGGTCACTGCTGCGCTGCCCATGTCAGACACAAAATCAAAGCAAATAGCAGAAGAAACAGTAAAAGATACAGTGTTACAAACAGTAATAGAGAACATTCATCATGGTTGGCCAAAAGGTTCCTGTCCAAAGTACTATCACATCAGGTCAGAGTTGAGTGTCGCAAGTGGACTATTACTAAAACAAAACAGAATAGTCATTCCACAGGCTCTATGTCAAGACATGCTCAAAAGGATTCATGAGGGACACCTCGGAATTGAAAAATGCAAAAGGAGAGCAAGAGACACTGTTTATTGGCCTGGCATAAATAAGGACATTGAGAACATGATAGGTGAATGTGAGACATGTCAGAAACACCAAAACAAACAAGCAAAGGAACCAATGATAGTAGCTGACTTACCAACAGCACCTTGGCAAAAGGTTGGTATGGACCTTTTTAATTTGAATGGTAAAGACTATCTATTAGTGATTGACTACTATTCTCACTATCCTGAGATGGCGCTGCTCTCAAGCACATCAGCAAGCAGTGTCATAATGCATGTTAAATCTATCTTCGCCAGACATGGAATTCCCAGGATTGCCGTTAGCGACAATGGTCCGTGCTTCAACTGTAAGGAGTGGCAACAGTTTGCAGCACATTATGACTTTCAACACATCACATCCAGTCCTCTGTATACTCAATCGAATGGTAAGGCAGAGAAAGGTGTTCAAGTTCTCAAACAGCTGCTGAAGAAAGCAACAGAAAGCAAGTCTGATCCTTATCTCGCCCTGCTGAGCTACCGAACCTCCCCTTTAGACTGTGGTTCTTCACCTGCTGAACTCCTAATGGGTCGCAAGTTGCGCACCACACTACACTGCTGTGCAAAAGAAAAGCAGAGTAAGGAACTGAGACAGAGACTTCAACTGTTAAAGCTGAAACAGAAATCACACTATGACAAGTCATCCAAAACTCTGAAACCATTGACAAGGGATGATGTTGTCAGGATTGAGGATCCAGATGCATGGAACAGGAAAGCTAAAGTTCTTGAGGCAGTAGGACCAAGGTCATACACTGTTAGAACTGAGGAAGGACAGATTCTCAGGAGGAACCGCCGTTCCCCCCTGAAAGCACAAGAAACTATCCAAGAGCAAATCGATGACAATGCCGCAACTGAATCTTGTCACTCACCACCAGAACAATCTAACACAAACACACATACAGGCTCTCATGAAAATACATCAGACTTACCTGTGCTGAGAAGATCCACACGTGAAGTAAAAAAGCCTGATAGACTTAATCTTTGAGTACAAAGAAAACTATAATAAAAGAATGAAAAGCTTAGAGTTCATCAAGTAAAGCTTTGAAAATGTGTTGACTGTTGTGAAGATGTTTATGTCGTTATGATTGATTGATATTGATTTTGTTTAACCTCTAAGGAAGGGGGATGTAATGATCAGTAACATGTCATTCTAGAATAGTACACTAGATGGAGCTGTATGTTTTAGTAGGGGGCTACCCACAAGGCAGTAGTCAAGATGGATGCCTGTACACTAGTCCACATGGCTGAATAAATGACTAACTCAAACTAGCTGTTCATAATGAAAACGTCTATTTATTTATGAACATAACAGGTAGAATACCACAGAATATATTATATTACAAAACATAATTCTGTGAGGCATGAAGAGCATTTACCTGTGGGAATATTTGAACAAAGTCCCATTTTGTGACCATGTCAATGTGGTAACAGAGGGATTCACTCCAAACCATACACCCTGTAGCTGGCATTAGAGGCTCAAGGAACCCATTGAAACAGTCTTGTAGATTGTGTTGAATTATTTGTAAGTGGAGAATTGAGCTGAAGGAAAGAATTACACAATTTTTAGTACTGTTGTATGTAATAGGAAAAGTCTGCCGTTCCTGATAAAGTTTCAACGTTGTGGTAAAAAGACTTGGCAAAACTCATTGTACTAAAGAATCATAGCACAGTATTATTACAGGGTGCCTCCATAACTCAGTATTTTGCAATGTATCAGTACAATTTGGTACTTTTAGAGAACACTAGTATGATTCAGTACTAATTTAGTATTTTATATAAAATATCAGAACAAAAAAGAAAGAACTTTCATTTATACAGCATCTTTCATGTCTTCAAGACATCCCAAAGTGCTTCGCAGTCAATGAAGTACTTTTGAAGTGTAGTCACTCTTGTAATGTAGGCACACATGGCAGCCAATTTGCACACAACATGGCCCCAAAAATAGCAAAGACCAGATAATCCATTTTAGTGGTGTTGTTTGATGGATAAATGTTGCCCTGACACCAGGAGAACTCCCCTGCCAATAGTGTATGGGATCTTTCATATCCATCTGAGAAGAGAGTTTAACATCTCATCTGAAACTCAGCACCTTTGGCAGTGCAGCACTCCCTCAGTACAACACTGAAGTATCAGCCTAGATTATGTGCTCATGTCTCTGGAGTGGGGTTTGAACCCATGACTTCTGACTCAGAGGCGTAAGTGCTACCATTGAGCTACGGCTGATAATTCACCATTCAAAAGGCTACAATCTTCCAATCCTCCTTAGATATGGGAGTGGTACCAGAGGACTGGAGGATTGCAAATGTTACACCCATCTTCAAAAAAGGGGAGAGGGATAAATCTGAGAACTACAGGCCAGTCAGCCTAACATTGGTGGTAAGGAAACTTTTAGAGACACTAATCCAGGACAAAATTAATTGGCACACGGGTTAATAAATGAAAGCTGGCATGGATTTGTTAAAGGCAAATCGTGCCTGACTAACTTGATTGAGTTCTTTGATGAAGTTACGGAGAGGGTTGATGAGGGTAGTGCAGTTGATGTTGTGTATATGGACTTTCAAAAGGTGTTTGAAAAAGTGCCACATAATAGACTTGTTAGCAAAATTGAAGCCAAGGGGCAATGGCTGCATGGTTAAGAAATTGGCTAAGGGACAGAAAGCAGAGAGTAGTGGTGAACGATTATTTTTCAGACTGGAAGGAAATGTGCAGTGGTGCCCCCCAGGGATCGGTGTTGGGACCACTGCTCTTTTTGATATATAAATAATATAGACTTGGGTGTACAAGGCATAATTTCATAGTTTGCAGATGACGCAAAATTCAGAAATGTAGTAAACAGTGAGGAGGATAGTAACAGACTCCAGGAGGACATAGACAGACTAGTGAAATGGGCAGACACATGGCAGATGAAATTTAACGCAGAGAAGTTATTCATTTTGGTAGGAAGAATGAGGAGAGGCAATATAAACTAAATTTTAAAGGGGGTGCAGGAACAGAGAGACCTGGGGGTGTAAGAATCTTTGAAGGTGGCAGGACAAGTTGAGAAGGCTCTTAAAAACTCATACAGGATTCTTGGTTTTATAAATAGAGGCATAGGGCTCGAATTTCACAGGGCCATGGAGGCGGGAATGGAGGCGTGTGGGGTGTTAAAATTGCAAAAAGTGGTGGGCGGGTGGGCCCAACCCTGCCTCCAAGCAATTTTCAAGAAATCGTGTTTACTGCTCCCGTCTCCGTCCCACCTCCAAATGGCGGGATAGGCCCTTAAGGCCCTTAACAAGCACTAAATTGCCTCTTTAATGCCATTTGATAGGCCTTGGTGATTTTAACCCTTTTCCGACGTGAAGCACGCCTGCTGTGAAACATGACAGTGAAACCTGGCGGGAGCACAATTGGATTGCTGACTATTAGCTGCAGCTCCACCATTAAATAGGATATTTGATCAGCCATCATTTGCAGGTGGCACGACTTTGTTGTCTCAGGTCTGGGGGAACTTTTAGAAGGCATAACCACAGCTGTGGAAGTTTGGAGCCTGACACCCATCTCCAGTGTGACCTCCTGGGAAACCCTTCTCACTACCTTCACTGAGCGCTTCCTCAATTGAGGCATATACCAAGTAATCCTAAGCCCTCATTGTGGAAGTCCCATTAGCGAAATGACACACGCCACAACTGCAGCAGTAACCATCAGATTTTTTATTTACAGTAACCATCTGATGGCTTTTTAACATTAAACATCAAATTTCACCCAAGTGACTACTCTTGTGACTATTTGCGCAGTATCTTTCTCTTCCGCATGCTCCTACGTGGTGCTTCCCCTGTGGATTCAGCAGATGTGGAAACCCCTTGCTGACTTTCTTGCTGCTCCTGTCTCAACACCTTTGGCGGGCATCCTCTGGGGTTGCGAACCTGTGAGGGCTCGGCAACAGTCTGCTGCTCCTGCGGCTGTGCAGGGGTTGAGACGCCGATCTCAGTTGGGTGTGGACTCTGGTGGGGCTCTGACCGAGGGCTCTGCAGTGGCGTGGAAGTGTGAGCGCTTGGAGAGGAGCCCCCACTTCCTTGATATCTGCCACCAACTTCCCTCTCATGGGTCAGGTCCCCCTCAGCGCTTGCAAGTGGCTTGAGAGCACCTTGCTACACATCAGGGGGGCCATGGGGACCCATATCTGCACTGGCAGTCCTACTCAGAAGGACTTCCATGAAGGTCTGGTTTCTCTGTTCAATAGATGCCCATCGCTCCTCCAGACATGTCATTCTATTCAGAACACTCACCATGTTTTCTGCACTCTGGCGACTTATCACCTCCATGGAGGTTGCCATCCTTTCCATGGTGATGCGTTCATGCACCAATGACTCCTCAAAGGCTCTGCTCATGTTCGCAATGGACTCCTCCATTCGCTCCACACTCGCAGTGACCCTGGAGACAAAATTTGCCAGACTCCTGCATCTGTTCCTGGAGTTCCAGCACCGCTGATCTTGTGGATGGACCCAGAGGCAGAGGGTCGACATGCAGCTGAGCCGAGCTGGCAGAGTCCTACGCCCTCCGACGAAGACTCTCCACTGCTGTCCCTGTCTCCACCATCTGCTGATGCTCAATTGTGAGCTGTGATACACCAGGTGACAACACTACTCTATCTCGCGAAGGTCCCACCGAGGTGTGAGTGTCTGCGCTGGTGCTGGCTGCACTGAATTCTGCTGACGCTGCACCCTCAGAGCTTGCAGCTTCCTCTGAGGAGTCTGGATGCTCAGGCTCTTCCTCCTGGCTAGTGGGGACATCGATGGTCCTGTGGGGGAGTAAAGGAAAGAGTCAGAGATGTGATGCCAAGGTTACATGCACATTGCATATTGCAGATGATCATAAGTCCATTTGTTAGAGCTTCAGAATCATTATCAGCGACTCATGCAATGTCAATGAGAGAGATGGAAAACTATTCTGTCACCAGCTTGCTGTGATGCACCCGTCTGTCCGTCCCCCAATTGCGCATCATCCTCCACTCCCATGATCTCCGAGACTGCATCCTCCAAGGGGGTGAGCTGGGCTACTGAGAGTGGCCCTCCTCCTGTCCTCGCTCTTTCCCTCTTATTGAGAGCTCTCTTTTCCTGCAATGAGGGAGACAAGTGGAGTTTGAGTGAGAATGAAGGAGTGAGTGTAGAGAATCCACAGCATAGAAGCTTAGAAGGAGACAAAGATGGAGTGAGGTGGCAAGACCAAGGGCCCTCCCTGTGTGTTGTCAGTTGTTTTCATAGCATCACAGCGATAGGGAGTGTGAGGGCTGCATACTCGAATAGTTAGGTGAATGTGACCATAAAGAGAGAGGGAATGGGTAAAGGTGCATGAATGTCAGTGTCAAGTGGGATGTGGAGGAAGAGATTGCTAAAGCTGAGTGCTGGTGAGGAGAGGCAATGGGGATCAAATTGAGGGTGATGGGGAAAGTCATACTCACTTTTCCAGTGCGCAGAAGGTCATGAAACCTCTTCCTGCACTGAAGCCAGGTTCTGCGGGTTATCAACAAAGAGTTGACCTCCTGGGCCACCTGGATCCACACAGCCTTGTTCTGCTGGGGAGGCTTCTTCCTCCCTGAAGAAGCGAAGAGCACCTCTTTATTGGCTCTTGCTCCCTCCACTAAAGCTTGCTGGGCAACGTCATCAAACCTGGGAGCAGACCTAGGTCTCTCGCTGGTCATTCTGCCTCCAGGTCCCTCTAACATGAAAGGCCAAAAGGTTGGCAGTCTGCAGAAGAAGCAAGGCTTCTTGCAGACCTTAAATGCAGCAGCAATGATGATGTCATTGGAGGCGAGTTTCAGACTGAAAAAACTAATTGGGCCATGGGTTCCCACACGCTGGAACTCAATTGCCCACTTAAGTTAAAATCGCTTCATTCTCCCACATCGATTTAGAATCGGGTGGCTAACACAAAAAGCGGATTACACGACCCCAGTCTGCCCCAGTAACAAAATCGAGCCCATAGAGTACAAAAAGCAAGGAAATTATGCTCAACCTTTATAAAACACTGGTTAGACCCCAGTTGGAGTATTGTTTCCAATTCTGGGCACCATACTTTAGGAAGGATGTCAAGGCCTTAGAGAGGGTGCAGAGAAGATTTACTAGAATTGTACCAGGGATGAAGGACTTCAGTTACATGGAGAGACTAGAGAAACTGAGGCTTTTCTCCTTAGTGCAGAGAAGCTTAAGGGGATATTTGATAGAGGTGTTCAAAATTATGAAGCGTTTTAAGGTAAATAAAGAGAAACTGTTCCCAGTGGCAGAACGGTTAATAACCAGAGGACACATTGGCATTGGCAAAAGAACCAGAGGCTACATGAGGTAAACATTTTTTACACAGCAAGTTATGATGATCTGGAATGCACTGCCTAAAAGGGTGGTGGAAGCAGATTCAATAATAATTTTCAAAAGGAAATTGGATAAATACGAAGGGGAATCATTTACAGGACTATGGGGAAAGAGCAGGGGGGTGGCACTAATTGGATAATCTTTCAAAGAGCCAGTATAGGCACAATAGGCTGAATGGTCTCCTGTGATGTATCATTCTATGATTCTTTGACTAAATCAGTATGATTCTACAGAATACCGATACAATTATGTACTTCCATACAAAGTACCAGTTTAATTCCAAGGACATGGGTCCAACAAGGAAAGATGTATAATCAACCTGATGTGGCTAATGAACCAGGACAAGTAAGCGACCTAAAGGTAGGAGAACATTTAATGGCCAATGATTATAATGTAAGTAGGTATACAGTCAGAATTGATGAAAGAAAAAGAGAGTTAAAAACAAAGTCATTGGCCTGGAATATAGCAAATTTTACATTGATGAAAGGAGGCCTATCCTACATTAATTTGATAGAAAATTAGATACAGCAGTCCAGTAGTGAAAAATAGATGTAAGTGTGAGATAGATAGGGCAGAGACTAAATGTATCATCACTAGGATTAAAATCCATTGTTTCATTGATGAAGCAGGGCATTAAAGCAAATATAAAATTTAAAAGGCATACAATAAAATCTAATCCAGAATTACTGAGAACAGGTAGAAGCTGTACCAGAAGCAAAGAAGTAAAAAGAGGGATTGTGAGGGCTAAGGGAGACTATGAAAAAAGACTGGCAGTCAACATAAAGGGTAATAATAAAAACTTTTATAAGCATAGCTAAAGACATGGATAGAGGGATGGTTGAAGCGTTGAAAGCAGAGAGTAGGAATAAATGGATGTTTCTCAGATCAGAAAGTGGTAGTGGAGTACCAGAATAACTCAATACTTGGTCAAGTCTATTGCACAATACCAGTTTAATCCAAAACGAATTCAGTACTGTTACAGAGTATCACTACTAATTCAGTACTTTATACAGCGTACCAGTATAATTCAGTACTAATTCACTGCTATTACAAAGTGCCAGTACTAATTTAGTATTATTACATTGTAGCAATATAATTCAGCACTGCAAAATTGTTTAATTACTAATTCAGTACTGTTACACAAAGTGCCAGTACAATTCTGTAATATATTAAAAAATCTTACATCTGCATGTACTTCCTGTCTACAGAATGTTACTTCCTGGTGTCATGTTCTCGTCACACCTTTTGTCAACATCTCCCATTATAAATTCCTATGCCTAAATTTATAATGGATACTGCCTATGTAAACTTGTCATGCTGTAATGCAGCCTCCCACCAGTTGTGGCACTGTAGCACTTCAATTTTGCATCTCCCAGCCTGTAGTGTAGCACCAAATCATGGTGCAAGAGCAATTTTAAACAGAATCGCTAGCTTCCATCGAATCCAAAACCAGATGTGTACAGAGCATTGTAAATAAATAGTATGCATGTAGGAAAAGCATCTGCTTGTGCGAGTTTTAAAGGGAACTCTTGAAAACTGGACTGGGATAGTCTGATCTTTGGTCATCAGAATTCCCAGGCAACTACGCCTGAGACTGGGCTGCCCGGTTCAAAAAAATGGTGATTGCTATACCATAGCAATACGGCTCAATTGTGGCATAAAAAAGTCATATGCCCAAAGTGAAATGACTTTAACATTTTGATGCCAAGGCTCCATTTCATCTGTTTTAGAACTTTCACTATTACAGCTGTTTCATTCCCTGGCTGTTCTTGTGAGAACATTGGATGGATCCTGTAAGCTGAGAAGGATCTGGTGATCGAAAGTTACAATGGTTACCAAGACCTTGTGATCTGTAGGGGTGGATTGTTAGTACCGATTGGTCTCACTATTGGAGCAATGACCCTGAGCGTATAGTTTAGGATGACCACCTCCAGAATCACTTCAGGATTGATCAAAGCTCTTGTGCAATCTTGAGTGCTCAGATGTCACTTTGCTCATGCTTAGAGTCTAAAGTCAGCAGTGGGGTTGCTTTGGGGTAAAAAGGACCCTGAAATCTTCATCAGTAGATTAAATTGTAAAAAAAAAACTGTCATTGATCTGTGTCTAAAAAAAGTTGCAAACAATCAAACGTTATTTGTATAGTACATGAAATCTATGATAGTCTGCAAGCAAGGTCTACTGATAATTCAAAATTATTTTTTGTGCTAAAAATTTGGATTATCCAATAATTAAAATTAAGATGCTTTGAATTAAGAGTAGACTGTATTGTGCTTTGTTTGCTGTATTTTGTACTGATTCAGAATGGTTCTACAGTGAGCTTTTTTGCAGTTAAGTTTTTTTTATTTAAATGAGTGTCAATCATTTATGCATTTTTATATTTCTGTTATTTAAAAAAAATTGCAATCTTGTAGATGACCATTATCGGGATCTCTGGTGACTCACACTCCTAATGGAGATTCCTTTGAATTCAGTGATGGATGGGTTCAATTACCTTCTTTATGTACATGGCAGACAGTACTACTACTGTTGTAACTTACACCCCTATCTGAGTGAATTACATGTTCACTGAATTTTAACTTGGGAGTAACATGAGCTTGCTTGCTGGTGTAACATCAGTAGTTAACATAGGAACATACAGTACCAGAAAATGCAATTTTGGTCCATCTGGCCAACCCCATTACAAAAAACAGTTCAACAATTATATCCTTCAAATAATTTTCTTGTTAAATTCCTGTACAACTCCCTCTTAAAGTTACAGATGTTATAAGTTTCATCACATCCTTGGACAGTCCAGTTAAAACATTCACCACCCTCTGTGTGAAGTAATTATATCGGATCATCTTCACTCTTCTGACCATCGCATGCCCCCTTGATGTCATTCTCAGGGCTGTGGTAAACAGTTTCTCAGGGTTCAACTTGTTGATATCCTTCAGGATTTTTAATACTTCAATTAGATCCCCTACTCACTTATAAGAGCAAATAAGTAGCTGAATGAATTCAGAAGAAACATATAACGGGCAGCTGAATTGATATCAGTCATGTTACACTATCACCCAAAGTCACAGTTACCCCTGATAACTGGTGTTTAATATCTTATGTATTGGGACTGAATTAAAGGTATAACTATCCGACTAAAACAACGTTTATTTTTTGTCACACTCCCTGTTTGTGAATTCATGCCGACTGTAGTGTTTACCCATTAGCTCTTTCAAAATCTCACCTGTAGTTTTTTTCTTTTAAGTGAAAATTGAATCTTATGAACACACACTTAATTTAACATTATAAAGCCAAACAAAAGTACACTTAAAGGTATTTACTACTCTATCACCACACTTTATACTCTAACACTAATTAGATGCAGCCAAAAAACAGGTGTTTTGTTTGCAGCTCCCCAATGCAACAATGCCATGCCTGTCTCTTCAGGAATGGGAATGGCTAGCTAGTGAATCACTCAAACTCACAAGATGAGTCAAACATTTAGGATTTTGTAATCTATATAATTGCTAAACTTTACATTTAAGACACCATCTGAATTGGCCTTTCTATCCCATTGAGGAACTATAATGCAGTTACAAACTGCTGCAACACCAGAGTGCTTAGAAGTTGAGTCAGAAGGTTGTGGGCTCAAATCTCACTCGAGACTTGACCACGTAAACTAATCTGACAGTTTACTGCACTACTGAGGGAGTGCTGCATTATTGGAATTGTCATTTTTCAGCTGAGATGATAAACCAACACGCTGTGAGCCTGTTCCGTTGGATGTAAAAGATCCCATAGTACTGTTCAGAGAAGTGCAGAGGAGTTCCTCTGATGTCTTGTCCAATATTTATCCCACAACCAAACCATAAATGGTAATTTATCTCATTGTTGTTTGTGGCCCTTGTTTGCAAATTGGCTGCTGCATTTTCCTACATCACAATAGTGATTACACTTCAAAGGTACTTCATTGGCTGTGAAGTGCTTTGGGGCTATTTGTAGTATTTTAACAGGTTTAAGGTAAATAACACTCAAGTAAATGAAATAAGTATCAGACTCTGTTGAGGACAACTAAATCTGCTACCAGATTAGCTAAAAGGGCAACGGAGGAGTGGATAGCTAAATTAGGAGCCACAGGGCCATTAAGGACATTGACATTCTTCACAGCAGATCTGGGTGGAGTCCCAAGATATCGCTAAGGTTTTAAATGGCTACTTCGCAACAATCTTCATTAATGAAAATGACACTGAGTCACTAATGCTGCAGCATAGAGTTGCTAAAATTGAACTTGTAGGTGGATACAGATATAGTCCTCACTAGAATTAGGCCTCTTAAAAGCAGATCAAGCTGCTGCCTATGCTGGTATTCACCAAGATGCTAAAGGAAATAGGGCTGTGTTATGTGAATCACTGACTCACATATTTAGCAGTTCACTTATATGTGAGATTGTTCCCATAGACTTCAGAGAGGCCCATGTGGTACTAATATTTAAAAAGGACAGTCAGAACCAGGAAACTATAAGCCTATTAGTTTAATTTCAGTTGTAGGCAACTTGCTAGAAGGTAATATTAGAGAATCGTCACATGATCTTAAAAGGGCTTTTAGGGAATTGGAAAAGCTGCTGCCTCTGCAACTTGATCGGAGTTTTGAGGTTAAAGTTGGTGGATGATGGAAACCAAATGTTGAGGTAGAATTTCCACAGGGAATTCTTCGATTTTCAGCCACAACTTTGCCAGAAACTAGAGAAACTGCTTATATGGCTGTTAATGCCGTTTCTCTGTGTTTCCACCAAAGTTATGGCAGATCAGGAGAACCTCTGTGGAATATACTTATTTTATGAGATTAGTGGGCAAATCTTAGGTTGGATAGAGAATTGATTGCATTCATGTAGAGCGATATTATTGGTAGTGGTTGTGTAGGGGCCAGACACTAATAAGATCAGTACAAAGACTATTGCTCTTCACTATTAATGATCTGGACAAAGAAATCAGGGGAACAATCCCCAATTTTGCAAATGAGATGAAAATATGTGCTGGAATTATGACCTTGGATGAAGCAGACAAGGAGTGGGGGAGAGGAATAGCCAGACCTATTATGTAGATGTCTTTCACTGTTGACAAGTACAGCATTATCCATTTGGGCAGGAGCAGTTTCAAGCATGCATGCAGCCTGCATGGTTGCACACAAGGCTGCTGAGCAGGACTGGGTTATAATTCATGAATTATTGAAGATCCAAGACTGGTTTAAAGAGACTGTTGCAAAAACAAATAGGGTGTTCGCGATATATCGCATATATAACTAGAACAATCCTTTATGGCCTGTTACATCTAGAATATGTCTAGTTTTAGTCCCCTCAAAGTGGGGATATTGAGGCACTGGAAAAAGTTGAGGAAGGCTACTCCAACCTAGTTTAAGGGCACTTAGTTATCAGGACAGGGTTAGAGAACTGGGCATCTTTAGAAAAAAGTGTGAACTTTGAAGAGATACGATTGAAGTCTTCAAAATAAAAGTTTCAAAGTAGATGGGATATTAGAACTAGATAGGGGAATGTAATGTATATACCTTTAAGGGGGGAACTATCTTTTACAGCTCATGTATACTGCAGTACCGGCAGTGACCACACCTGTATATAGCCCTGAGTAGTAATCTGTACAGATCAGTTCCAGTGGCCACGTTGAGTAAACACCTGTTATACCGTTCTCCTGCAGTCTGTGTCTTATTATACACAGACACAACATTGGCGACAAGGCAAGTTCAAACCTACCTGCAACTCTGCATCACCTCCCGGGGATTCGTTCCTGGAGATCAGTGGATTGGAGGTCAAGGCCAGAGACTCGGGCGTCGACCACGGGCAACCGCCCAGTCATCCAGCAGAGACTCGAGAATTGCGGGGGAGGCTGTCGAGAGCCAGGCTTGGCTTTCCAGTCGAGGTGGTCCAGCGAAACGGGCTGGCAACAGGTAGTGCGCAGACCCTTCCCGGACAGCGGCGGGCTAGAGCCCGACCGAGCGGCACAGCAAAGGGCCAAGCAGTGTCGACGGGGGAGAGAGAGGGCAGAGCGCACAGGGCGCAGCCGGTGTTCAGGGGCCGAGCAGCGTCGAAGAGAGGGAGAGAGAGACGCGCAGAAACCTGTGAGGCGCCACCATTGCCACGAGGACCGCCAAGAGCGGATTTGGCAGCAGCGCAGGAGAAGCGAGCGAAACCTACAGGGCGCCGCCATTGCCACGAGAACCGCCGGAAGCGGCGTTGGCAGCAGCAGGGGAGGAAGGAAAGCGCGGGAGACGCCATTTTAAGCCATTGGGAGACGCCATTTTAAACCACACCCAAAATGCTGAAGAGTGGCAGTATCACCGCGTTTGACAATGAAGTCGAAGATTGGACTACATATGTCGAACGAATAGAGGTATACTGCAAGGCAAATGAGGTGTCAGATGACAAGAAAGTGTCGGTATTGTTAAATTTAATGGGTGCAAAGACGTATGGTTTATTACGAAATGTAGTAACCCCAACGAAGCAAATGGAAAAGAGTTTTGAAGACATAGTAACGATACTACGAGAACATTTAAACCCCACACCGCTGCTGATAGCAGAAAGATTCAAGTTTCACAAATGGAACCAGCATAAGGATGAAAGCAATGCTGATTATTTAACAGAACTGCGCAAACTATCGAAACACTGCCAGTTTGGAGTGGGACTGGCAGATACCTTAAGGGACAAGTTTGTGTGTGGGCTTCAAAGTGAAGGAACCCAGAAATGGCTTTTATCTGAAAAGGACCTTACACTGGAAAAGGCTTTCAGCATTGCGGTATCATATGAAGCAGCAGCACGGGGCGCTGCAGAGATACAACAGAGACCGCAAGGATATGGCACAAACGAAATGTCATATGGAACAGAGAAGTGCTATCGTTGCGGCAGAACAACACACGACCAGAATGATTGCTGGTTCAAAGACAAAGTGTGCAGACAGTGTGGAAAAGTAGGACACATAGCACGAGTCTGCAGGTCGGGAAAGAAAACCAGCAATAAGAAACCTACCAAAGGAAAATACAAGAAGGTACATAAGATGACGGAGAATAGTTCAGACGAAAAAAAGAGTGATAACGACTTCGAAAGCAGGGAACTGAGTTGTCTGAAACTATATAATGTGATCACAACGGAGGATCACCGAACCATTTGGGTCACTCTCAAGATAGCAGGAGTCCAGGTAAAGATGGAATTGGACACAGGATCAGCCCTAACAGTCATTAACCGACGGGACTATGAGCGGCTATTCTCACACGTACCCTTGAGAGACACAAAAATTATTTTGAAGACGTACACGGGGCAAAAAGTCTACCCCAAAGGAAAAATAAGGGTGACCGTTATATATAACGGTAAGGAAACACCAAAACTAGACCTGTATGTATTGCAAGATGGAGGACCACCATTACTGGGACGTGAATGGATCCGGAAAATACAACTGGATTGGCATTCCATACAGGCACTGACTGTGGCTGACAAAAAGGATGAGGACGTCACACCTGGGCGACTGTCAAAGATCCTAACTGACGTGAAAGAAATGTTCCAGCAAGGACTCAGAACACTAAAAGGCATGACAGCGACGATTAAAATTGAAGAAAATGCAAGCCAAAATTTTTTAAGGCCTTATGCGATCCGCCCAGCCGTCGAAGCAGATCTGGAGAGTCTGGAACGTTCAGGTGTACTGTCCAAGGTAGGCTGGAGCGAGTGGGCTACACCCATCGTCCCTGTGATGAAAAAGTCATTGAGCAGCACGCCTGGGGAACCAAGGAAGGTTCGCATCTGTGGGGACTTTAAGGTAACAGTGAACCCGATCCTTCACACCGTACAATATCCATTTCCGCGGATTGAAGATATTTTCGCCTCGCTACCTGGAGGGAAACGCTTCACTAAGATTGATCTGGCCCAGGCGTATCTGCAAATGGAGGTAGAAGAAGCATCAAAAAAATACCTCACAATCAACACCCATAAAGGTCTCTACCAATACAACCGGCTGGTATTCGGGGTAGCATCAGCTCCGGCTATTTGGCAGAGGGCAATGGAACAAGTCCTGCAAGGGATCCCAGGGACCCAGTGTTATTTGGACGACATCCTGGTCACGGGCGAAAATGACAGTGATCACCTTGCCAACCTGGAGCAGGTGCTCACTAGATTGCAGGAATATGGGCTCCGAGCTAACCGCCCCAAATGCGAGTTTTTTAGAAAACAGATCTCGTATTGTGGCCACGTTATCGATAAAGAGGGGTTACGTAAGTCCCCAGAGAAGATTGAGGTAGTAGTCAAGGCTCCAGCACCAGAAAATGTGTCACAACTGAGGTCGTTCCTCGGGCTGGTAAACTACTACCATAAGTTCTTGCCAAATTTGTCTACAATACTACACCCACTGAACACCCTACTGCAAACTGGGGTGCCATGGAAGTGGAGCGACGAATGTAGACGAGCTTTCCAGAAGAGCAAAACACTAATCACATCGAAAGAGGTATTGGCCCATTACAACCCGGCATTACCAATTCGGTTGGCATGTGATGTGTCACCCTACGGCATTGGAGCGGTGCTGTCGCACAAATTCTCGGATGGCTCAGAGAGGCCAATAGCCTTTGCGTCACGATCACTAACCTCAGCCAAGCGTAACTATGCCCAGATTGACAGGGAGGCCCTCAGCCTAGTGTGGGGAGTGAAAAAGTTCAATCACTATCTGCATGGGCAGAAATTCACCTTGCTGACTGATCACCAGCCTCTTGTCTCCATTTTTAATCTGAAGAAGGGCGTTCCGGTGATGACTGCGCAACGACTACAAAGATGGTCACTTTTTCTAGGGGCGCACCAGTATGAGATTGAATATAAGGGCACGAAACAGCATGGAAATGCTGATGGGCTATCGCGCCTGCCACTGCCTACTGCGGAGGAAGCACCAGCAGTGGATCCTGTCGAAATATTCCATTCGACTATAGTTGAATACCTATCGTTAACTAACGCTTATATCGAAAAGGAAACCCGAAATGACCCGACACTGTCTCGGGTATATGATTTGATGGTGAAGGGATGGCCAGCACATGGCGACTCACTGTTGCCAGCATTCTCGACAAGGAGAGAACAGCTGTTAGTGTGCCGGGGGACCTTGATGTGTGGATTCCGAGTGGTAATTCCACCCAAGTTAAGGGATAGAGTGCTCAATGAGCTTCATGAGGGTCATCTGGGAGGGATAAAAATGAAAAGCCTAGCCAGGGCTTATGTGTGGTGGCCGGGAATCGATAAACAAATTGAGGACCTGACCAAGAGCTGCTCAGGAGGCCAGAAAGTCCAAAATGCACCACAGGCCCCTCTACACCCATGGGAGTGGCCCTCATCTCCATGGCAACGGGTGCATATTGATTTTGCTGGTCCATTCATGGACTCAATGTTTTTAATAGCCGTGGATGCGCACTCAAAATGTCCTCCACCACCACGGAGAAAACTATTGCAGTCCTACGGACCATTTTTGCCAGGAATGGCTTGCCAGAACAGATTTGCTCAAACAACGGACCACAGTTTGTGTCCGAAGAGTTCTGGAGGTTCTTGAAAAAGAATGGGGTAAGGCATTACACATCCGCCCCGTATCATCCAGCCACAAATTGATTGGCTGAGAGGTTCGTACAAACCTTTAAGGCGGCAATAAAGGCTATGTGCAATGACAACATTCCGCTGCAGCACAAGGTGGACAATTTCCTGTTCGCCTACCGGAATGCGACATATGCAGTCACCAACCAGGCCCCAGCCATGATGTTCTTTAACCGAAGGTTAAGATCTCGCCTGGATTTGCTCAGAGCAAACGTACGAAGAGATGTTGAGAGTAAGCAATTCCAGCACACCCATGAGAAGCCAACAAGGAGCTTCAATGTAGGGCAACCAGTCTTGGCCCACGACTACTGAACAAAAAAATGGCAGCCAGGAACGATATGCACACGGCAGGGCCCACTAATGTACACAGTGGACGTTGGGGAGAGCATTGTGAGACGCTATACTGTCCAGATCCTAGTCACAGGAACAAGTCAACCCCATGCCTTGCCCATACGTACCTGGTGATGAAACCGACGTACAGGTCGCATCTACCCCAGAAACAGTAGCATCGGAAGCTGATGAACCAACCGACGACAGGGGGCCAGAATCGCCTCCGCACCAAGAGCAAGACACTCAGGAAAGGCGCTATCCAGAAAGGATCAGGAAGCCTCCCCAAAGACTGAATATATAAAGACTATTATCAGCTAATGTTGCATGTTAAAAGTGTTAATTGTAATTAGTTTGATATTTAATTGTTAAATTAGTGTTATGGTACTGTTAATCTAAAAGGGGAGGAATTGTAATGTATATACCTTTAAGGGGGGGGAACTATCTTTTACAGCTCATGTATACTGCAGTACCGGCAGTGACCACACCTGTATCTAGCCCTTAGTAATCTGTACAGATCAGTTCCTGTGTGAGCCACGTTGAGTAAACACCTGTTGTACCATTCTCCTGCAGTCTGTGTCTTATTATACACAGACACAACAGGGAACAGTGCAATTTATGAAAGCATAGAATTAGATTAAATTTTTGTAAATATTTCTCTTCACAGAATCATTGATCTCCGGAATAGGTTGCCAGTACTCGCAGGCATTCAAAAAGGTGAAGTTCTGGGAGTGAAAAACATCAAATTGTAGAAGGTAGGTGGGTGGGTTAACAGCCACTTGTGATTATCAGTTACCATGATTTCCTGCAGCTTATCTTTGGGAGTCAGAGAGGAATTGCCCAGTTTCTAACCCCCTCCCCACCAACTTAGCCCAAGATATTTTCCTGTGTAATTGCTTCTTCTTGGCGATTGTGGTGTTGATCATGCATGCTGCACCATATTGGGAGGGGACAGGCTTGGTGGACCCGTTGGTCTCCTTGCCTTTTTCATATGTATGTAAGGGACATCAAAGGCACTATATAAATGCAAGTCTTTATTTTTCTTTCTATTAAGTTTCTTGATGAGACTCTACAGTTCATTCTAGTAATAGTCTTTAGTTTATTCTGGCACATAAAAGTTGATGGCCAGAGTTTTCTGCTTCTTTACTCGTCAGTTGCAATTTTCCACCCTTTCACTTTAATGGGTAGAAAAATCACAGGTTGGCAAGCGCAGAAGTAGAAAATGTCAGCTTCTAACTCCATTCAGCTACTTATAAGTGCATTCGAGTGACCTGTTAACTGGCATAACTCAATTCACATTTTATTCTGGCCAGCTGAAATATTTGCTACCGTCTTAGACCAGTGGAATGTGAAACCACTGCTGTATTCAAGAATTAAGTGAAAAATAAGCCAGAAGATGGTACAAGTAAGCTTTTTATTCAGTTCTTTTAAGCAAATACATGTAGCTTACAGTGTTATGCAAAAATAAATAACTGAACAGAAAATGGAGTACACAAATTGTGGCATATCCCACCACTCCAGTCAGTGAAGTTGTAGCACATCTATTCCTGCATTTCTCCAGGGCACCGAATATCATCAATTTTCAAGATCATTTTCACTACTTGGGTAGCCAAAGAAATCTGCTGCTTCTTTCCAATTAGAGTCTCTATGACATGCTGTTTTTTCATATCTAGAGGGAACAGTCAAGGAATTAGTAGACTGATTCAAACTACACTGTTGCAATGAAACATTAAAAATGAACAGTTTCAGTATAACTAGTTAAGCCCACAACCTTACTGTGTTCGTCACTTCACACCAAAGCAACTCAATGGCATTTTGGGGCGGAACGCATTGATTCAATACATAATACCTCAGCATCGGAGTAATATGAACAATTCTTTCACTACTTCATTGTAAATCAGAAGGGGGGGGGGAAGTAGTTTATACTACTAAATGTTATACCAGGAGATTACTTGCCTGGTTCCCACATTCTTTGCAGTCAGGGTCCACTGTATACCAAAGTAACAACTGCCCTACCATCCCCCAAAAAGGTAATGTTAATATTGGTGCAAAAACCATGGAGCTTTTATTCATTAGTGTTAAAATTATAACACTAGCCACAGCATGCTGCTGTCTATTAAAACTAATAGTCTACATTAATGTCTATTATAATGGTTAACTGCAAGCCCAAATAAATGCAATATTATCAAAGAAAAGAAATACAAATATACAAGTTCAGAACTAAAAGTTTTATGCCCATTCAATGCACCAACTGAAGCTCAGAACATACTAAGCCAGGCCCATACAAATAGTCTGTAACACTGTCAGAACCAGACGATGTTCTTGTCCTGGTTCTGATGAATGGTCGTACACCTGAAATGTGTCAAGAGTTGTTATCTTTTGGATGAGACATTAAACTGAGGCCCTGTCTGCCCCCTCAGGTGAAGGTAAAGGATCCCCTGGTACTATGTGAAGAGCTCCATGAGTGTCCTGGCCAATATTTTTCATTCAACCAACACCACACCAAAAAAATGAGCACATCATTTATTTAATTTGCCGTGGGCAAATTGGTGATACATTTACCTACAATTTTATTTTTAAAAAGCAATTCATAGGCTAAGAATGCATTGGGGTAGAAAGTTCTGTCCAAAACCAACATGAGTTGCACAAGACCAGTATAAATGCACCGTAACGCGATTTTTCCTATTTGCTTTCTTAACGTAATACAGACCCTATTCCCACTAAACTGCTGACCACCCAATTTCTTTCCTGGCCCCCATGCCAGCTGATACTGTAAACTGTTCCCTTTCCCCAGGTACTGCCCCCTTTATTGCAAATCTATCCACCCCATCTCAAAAAGCACACCCTTGATCCATCTTTTCAAACTACAACCACATCTCCAACCTTCCTTTCCTCTCTAAAGCCCTTGAACATGTCGCCTCCCAACTCCGTGCCCATCTTTTCTGCAACTCTGTTTGTACCTCTTTAATCAGGTTTCCACCCCTACCACAGCACTAAAACTGCCCTAATCAAGTCAGAAACAACATCCTCTGTGACTACTTTCCATCCTCATCCTTCTTGATCTCACTGCAGCCTTTGACACAGCTGACCACACCATCTTTCCCCAATGCCGGTTGTCCACCTGAGTGGTTACTGGATTCCATTCTTATTTATCCAGAGTACTTCCTGCAATGGCTTCTCTTACCGCAGTTACCTCGAGTCCCCCAAAGATCTATCCTTGGCCCCCTCCTATTTCTTAACTACATGCTGCCCCTTGGTAACAAAGACATACTGTTGGCTTCCACATGTATTCTGACGCCATCCAGCTCTTATCACCACTTATCTTGACCTATCCACTGCCCATGTTGTCAGACTGCTGGTCCGACACCCAGTCCTGGATGAGCCGCAATGACCTCCAATTAAACTTTGGGAAGACTGAAGCCATTGAACTCCATTCCAATGCCATCAATCTTGCTGGCCACTGTCTCAGGCTGGACCAGATAGTACACAACCTCGGTGTCCTATTTGACCTTGAGCAGAGCTTCCGACCCCATATCCTTTCCGTCACAAAGACCGCCTACTTCCACTTCCACATCGGCGGCCATCTCCGCCCTTGCCTCAGCATATCTGCTGCTGAAACCTTCATCCATGCTTTTGTTACCTCCAGGCTCGACTGTTCGAATTTCTCCTGGAGGGCTGGCCAGCCATTTTCCACCCTCCATAAATAAGCACATCTAAAATTCAGCTACCCATATCCTAACCCGAGCTCATCTAAAACTCACGCTACCTGTATCCTAACCTGCAGCAAGTGCAGCTCACCCATGTGCTTGCAGAGCTAGATTGGCTCCTGGTGCACCAGTGCCTTGATTTTAAAATTCTCACCCTTGTGTTCAAATCCCTCCATGGCCTCACCCATCATCTCTAACCTCCTCCAGCCCTACAACCCTCCAAGAACTCTGTGTTCCTCCAACTCTGGCCTCTTGTGAATCCCCACTCCCTTCATCCCGCCAATGGTGACCGTGCCATCAGCCGAATAGGCCCCATAAGCTCTGGAATTCCCTCTAACCCACTCAGTCTCTCTCTCCCCCTTTAGGATCCTTCTTAAAAACTCAACTCTTTAACCAAGCTTTTAGTCACCCCCTCCCACTATCTTTCTTTGCCTCGGTCAATTTTTGTCTGATTACACGCCTTGGGATGTTTTTCTACATTAAAAAGGTACTATATAAATTCAAGTTGCTGCTGAGATTGGGATAAAAACTACATAGCACAGCTACAAAATATTGTTAACAATGAATAAGGCACCCTTAATAAACAGTAACTAAATTTTAAATCATTGGTTAAATTTATATATGCCAGTACAATTTAAAAACGGGTTAAGAAAAAGCTACCTACCGTTTGTCTCCTTGTGTAAACAATCTATACCCAGTGCAAAGTTGTTCTCCTTCACCTGTCTAGCTCGAACCTCTGTCATTGTCTGGATTGGATTATAACCACTGTTTTCTGCCAGTGACATTGGAATGACTTCCAGGGCATCAGCAAAAGCTCTCATTGCATACTGTTCTAAAGTAGGACACTGTACAGAGACAGAGATAGAACCACAGCAATATTAAAATTGAATTACTAATCACAAGTAATAGATACATTACAAAGCACAAAAAAAGTGACTGGCCACATTAGTTGGTGGCACATTTTCTCCAGATGCTACCCAGAATGCCAAAACTTGGGATTTTTTGGCATCTTGGCATCAATCTCTATACAACAAAAATATACTAAATGGGAAGTGAATCCTCAATCCCCATAAAACTAAAACGTACAATCACACAAACTGCACAGAATTTTTTTTTTTTTATTGGCATTTTACCTTATCTGCTGCCTCATTGACAGCCAAAGCGCAAGCAATCTCTGCAGCACCACCACCATATACAATGCGATTATCTTTCACAAGGTTGCGTATTACACACAATGCATCATGAAGTGCTCTTTTTGCTTCTTCAATGATCTGGAATAAAAATATAATTACTAATAAATCTATGCAGATACTAAACTTCATGCACATATATACACACACAGTATCAACATCAAAACCTCATTTACTTTGGCTTAGACAACACGGTGTTTAAATGTAAGATTTGAATCATTTAATCAAGAAACTCAAAGGAATTGTGCAATAACGTAATTTGTTTATTCAGAGTCTATTCTGCAGACAACAGATAATGACAAAACAAGCATTATTGTTGATATATTTTTCGGTTATATAAACATAACAGCCGGTGTGTCATGTGTCAAGATTATTTGATCACAGAAGGATTTTGGGGGGAAAAAGTTACATTTGCTAGTTGTTTTAAAGCAAAATGTATTCACAAGTTTAAAAAAGACACCGAGACAATAGGTGGTTAAAATGCTAATTAGTTATGTGAAGTTGTTTCCTCAGACTGCAAACAATTTATTCGCCTAGCTCAGTAAATCGATAAAATTCTCTCATCCATCGTGTTGGGTGGTCCCTGGTCCTGGGACCTTGCTTCTGTTTATGATTTTAAAAAAGTGAAGCTCAGAAGTATGCAGGAAGATAGTTAATGATTTTGTTTAATTCAAGCAAGATGATCCACTGATGTGGGAAAGCATGAAATGTTCATTATTATGCAAGGATTATTACTGTATTACTGACTGAATTGAGTTTGATCTTATCTTGCTCTGTGTTCCCTTGTGAAATAAATCAGCGTAACAATTCACACCTGGCCTCATCTTATCAAGCAATGTTATGGTCCATCTCTATGGGCAATGTCACTGATGGGCAGCATGTGGATATGACAGGGAGACAAGAAGATCGATCCTTCATGGAACGCAGAGGTAACAGAACGAAAGAGAAAATAGAAGCCATGATTGGAGATACATTCTTATCTATTCAAGCCCAGGTAGTGTAACTCCCATGCAGCTAGATGACGAAGAGATCTTGACAGAGGATGGCGCTGTAAACTGAACTGAACACTTCAGAAAGGTTGAGGAAGACAAAGTGGGGTATTAATCCTGCTTGGTCAGCTACAGAACAGGTCAGTCATGATTTTGGTTAAGACTAGAGACAGACTGGAGATCTTTGAACAGAATGTTTCGGCAAAGAGGGACACGAAGCTGGGGGAAGTTTCAATACATTTGAAGACCGTAGAGAGGAAAAGGAGGTTGGAGAGAGAATGGTTGTTGGAGGATGGCCAGGGATTTTTTTTTTGATAAATAAAAAGGATGAGGTGGGGAATATGATGATTAAAAACATCAAAAGTTTTGATGGGGTGAAGCAATTGCCTGAAGAAAAAAAAATCACTGTCAACTAACGTTGTGGCCAGGAGAGTTTAGTGGAAGTGGGGCTCGAAGGAAGAGGAAGGAAAGAAAGATAGGTGATGAGCAACTGTAAAACGATTGGAAAGGTCTTGGGCTTGTCCTGACTAAAACACTGAACTCCGTTGACTTGAGATAACTGCATGGTGCAAGTCCATGAAGTTTCTCATAATTAGTCCTGCAGGTGAGGGCATATGGGGTGGGGGGGGGGAAAAAGGGTTTAAAGCAGCAGTTTGGTCATGGAGGAAACAACTGGGGTTCTCTTTACCCGCCAAGATGAACCTGGAGTAAATAGGTGGTTTCGGCCAAGGAGTATGAAGCACAGCAGTGCCTGACATCACCAAGCCAAGATCTAGCAAAATGACGACTAGGATAATTATGTAATAAAAACAGAAGAAGCTGGAAATACTCAGCAGATCAGGCCGCATCTGCTCGCCACAGATGCTGCCTGACCTGCTGAGTATTTCCAGCATTTAATGTTTTATTTCAGATTTCCAGCATCTGCAGTATTTTGCTTTTGTATTAGGATAATTATGTGGTAGGTACGTTCCAAGCCTGCACCCTCCGATTTGAGGGGGGGGGGGGGGAAAAAGGCGAGACACAGTAATGGGTTGAGCCTAGTGCTACTAGCATTACTACACAAAATACAGCACATACCATCAGAATAATCAAGCTTTGATTAAAGTACAAGTTCCAAACAAAATCTGAGAAGTCTCATTCTGAAGTGTTGTCACATATAAAACATCAGATCTCAGGAGAAAGACTCTAAAGGAAAGCTGATTAATATCTGATGAAATACATCTCATATTATTCACAAGAAAAACAAAGATATATAGACAACTGATGAGAAAACCCACATTTCATCTGAAAGAAAGGTTAATTCAAACTTAGTGCTCAAATACTGCACATACCATTTTGTTTCCACCTCTGATGAAAATAGTCACTGCCCTAGAGTTCAGGCACTCTTCAATCACAAGCATCTTATCCTTGGTAGTTCCAAAAGAGATTTCCTTGACGATACCAGCACTGCCCAGCTTCTCAGCAGTAAGTTCTGAAAACCGAGGAACAATGCGTCCTCCAGTGGCAATAGCAATCAGCTGAATCACAAAAAAGTGTTAATGGTGCCTTGTGCTGTAAACGACGACACCCTGACAAACCCACATAATTCATACTAGAATCTGATGTAATCACACTCACCTCAATTTCAGGCCCACCAACCCAGCGTATAGCAGGAAGCTTATTCTGGAGAAGCAAATGGTTTGCTTCATCATCAAACCCCCACTGGCAAATAGCCAGATTAGCACCAGTGTCTTTTATCTTGAATATAAAATAAAATTCAACCATAAGACAATACACGAAGTCCATCATTAAAATTCTAGTAATAGTAGGGGGCGGTCACTGACCTGATTGATCATCTCCTCAAATTTATCCTTTTCATATTTTTGCAAGGCTTTGTAATCTTCCACTGAAGTTACATCAAGCTTATGCTTGGTTTTGGGTTTTGGTGGTTCAAAGGGGCATGTCAAAATTGCAAGCTTTGCATCTTTTACCATCTAGTAAACAAAAATTATTTAAAAGTTAATGCTTTTGGAAGTCTTATTGATGTACAGATTTTGGTAGCTACATACAAAGCTTAATACCATTAGAAATGCTAGTTACCATTTCAATATTACAATTGGAATAAATTTTAAACTGCCTGGCAAGTTATCATTTCTGAACACAATTGTCAGAAAAAAATCAGAAATGTTAACTAAATTGACAATTTGAAGCTATGCACATAAATAAGATGTCATATACTTTGAAATGGACTTTTACAATGCAAAAAATCCTACCTTTGGCATTTGTGGATGGCTGAATTCTTTGTCCACCACAACTCCTTTAATTAACTGTGTGTCCTCTAGTTTTCCACCCACTTTACCTTCCACTTTCATCAGCTCAAAATCTACATCCTTGCGCTCCATATCAGCAACAGTTAAGACAGCATTTACTGCTATTTCTGCCATTTGCCTATGGCAACGATTAATACTGTAATAAATAATTTTTAAAAATGAAAAAAGCAGGGATGACTACTGCAACAATGGGTTACAACATTTGACTATTCAGCTCTTGAACCTACATCATAAATTGATGGCGATTAGGATACCAAGTTGGAGCAGATTCTATCCAGTTACTGACTGGCTCAGGTCCATAGTAAAAAGTTATCCATAATTGAATACAAATCAACAATTTCCTTGGAGGTCAAAAAAATGGTCAAATTGAAAAATTCCTGCCTGACCAAATTTATTGAATTTTGAGGAAGCAACAAGTGGATTGTGGTAAACCCTACAATGTTAAGTGTCTGGACTTTCAAAAGACATTTGATAAAGTTCCACACAAAAGGTTATTTAGTTAAGTTCAAAGTTATAAGGAGTCAGGGTAAATCTTGGGAAGGGATAATAAATTGACTAAAGGTTAGAAAATGACAGGTACTTGTTGAATTGGGAGTTTTTTTTTTTGGGGGGGGGGGGGGGGGGGGGGTCGGAGAGAAGGGAAGTACAGTGAAGTACCAGGGCAAAGATGTACATTAGAAATTGTAGCAATTCCATCAATGAGTTGGAATCAAGCACTCAGTACAAATTGGTTAAATTTGCAGGTGATGACTAGAAGGGGCAGTGAAATTGAAGGCAGCTCAAAAATAGAGAGTACTAAAACGTGAATGGACAGAACAATGGAAGATGAAATTTAATGCAGACAAGTGTAAAGTATTGCACATAGAAAGGAAAAACAAGTGACACAAATACACTAATGGTGTCGAAATACCTAATAGATTCAACAATCAGTATGTCCAATCAATGCATAGAATTACATAATATACAGCACAGCAACAGGCCATTCAGCCGAACTAGTCCATGCTGGCGTTTATGCTCCAATCGAGCCTCCAGCCAACCTGCCTCACCTAACAATCAGCATGACCCTCTATTCCCATCTTCCGAATATGCTTATCTAGTCTCTCGTTAAATGAATCTATACTATTTACTTCAACCACTCCCTGTGGTAGCGAGTTCCACATTCTCACCACTCTCTGGGTAAAGAAGTTACTTCTTAGCTCATTTGATTTCTTGGTGACTATCTTATATTGATGATCCCTAGTTTTGCTCTTCCCCACAAGTGGAAACACAGTCTACTCTAGCAAAACCTTTCATAATTTTAAATACCACTATTAGGTCACCCCTCAGCCAGCTCTTCAAGAGAAAAAGAACCCCAGGCTGTTTCATCCTTTGGTAGTTCTGGTATCATCCTTATATTCTTCTTTGCACCCTCTCCAGTGTCTCGATATCCCTTTTATAATCATAGAAATTTGCGGCACAGAAGGAGGCCACTTGACCCATCAGGTCTATGCCAGCCTAATCCAACTTTCCAGCTCTTGGTCCGCAGCACTGCAGGTTACAGCACTTCAAGTGCATATCCAAGTACTTTTTAAATGTGATGAGGGTTTCTGCCTCTACCACCCTTTCAGGCAGTGAATTCCAGACCCCCACCACCCTCTGGGTGAAAAAAATTCTCCTCAGATACCCTCTAAACCTCCCACCAATTACTTTAAATCTATGCCCCTTGGTTATTGACCCCTCTGCTAAGGGAAATAGGTCCTTCCTATCCACTCTAAGGCCCTCATCATTTTATACACCTCAATTAAATCTCCCCTCAGCCTCCTCTGTTCCAAAGAAAACAATCCCAGCCTATCCAATCTTTCCTCGTATCTAAAATTCCCCAGCCCAGGCAACATCCTCGTAAATCTCCTCTGCACCCCCTCTAGTGCAATCACATCCTTCCTATAATGTGATCATAACTGCATGCAGTATTCTAGCTGCAACCTAACTACTGTTTTATACAGTTCAAGCTCTTGTATTCTATGCCTCGGCTAATAAAGGCAAGTATCCCATATGCCTTCTTAACCACCTTATCTACCTGTCCTGCTACCTTCAGGGATCTGTGGACATGCACACCAAGATCCCTCTGATCCTCTGCACTTCTCAATGTCCTACCATTTATAGTGTATTCCCTTGCCTTGTTAGCCTCCCCAAATGCATTACCTCATACTTCTCTGGATTGAATTTCATTTGCCACTGTTCTGCCCACCTGTCTAGTCCATTGAGATTTTCCTGCAATCTACAGCTTTCTTCTTCATCATCAACCATACAACCAATTTTTGTATCTGCAAATTTCTTAATCATACTTCCTACATTCAAGTCCAAATCATTGATATACAGTAGATCACAAAAAGTAAAAGGACCCTGCGGAACCCCACTGGAAACCACCTTCCAGTCACAAAAACACCCTTCGACCATCACCCTTTATTTCCTGCCTCTGAGCCAATTTCGGATCCAACTTGCCACTGTGCCTTGGATCCCATGGGCTTTTACTTTCGTGACCAGTCTGCCATGCGGGACCTTATCAAAAGCCTTGCTAAAATCCATATAGACTACATCAAACACACTACCCTCATCGACCCTCCTCAAGAAATTCAATCATGTTAGTCAGACATGACCATCCCTTATCAAATCCATGCTGACTGTTCCTGATTAATCTGTGTCTTTCTAAATTAAGATTTATCCTATCCCTCAGATTTTTTCCCAGTAATTTTCCCACCACCGAGGTTAGGCTGACTAGCCTGTAATTACTCGGTCTATCCCTGTCTCCCTTTTTAAACAACGGTACCACATTACCAGTCCTCCAGCACCACAGCTGTAGCCAGAGAGAATTGGACAATGATGGTCAGAGCCTCTGCTATTTCCTCTCTTACTTCTCAACAGTCTGGGATACATTTCAACTAGGCCTGGGGATTTATCCACTTTCAAAGATGTCAAACCCCTTAATACTTCCTCTTTGTTTATTTCATCTAATATTCCACTCATCCTCCCCAATTGCAATTACTGCATCGTGAAAACCGACGCAAAGTATTCATTAAGAACCATATTCATGTCTTCCGCCTCCACACACAGGTTACCTTTATGGTCCCTACTCTCTAGTGATCTTCTTGTTCTTAATGTATTTATAAAACATCTTTGGGTTTATTAAAATGATTAAATATGTGTAATAGTGCAATCTATCCAGGCCAGGGTTTCTATCCTCTGAGTTTGATTAGTTTATTTAATATTTCTCCTCTATTTTAAATGCATTTATAGCATTGCTAATCTCATCTTCCAATGTCATGTCCACTTGATCCGTCTACCTGGTAAATACTGAAGCAATACAATGATCTAATATTTCTGCCATTTCGCTGCCTGTGATTTTATCCTGACCGTCTTTTAGTGGCCCTATTCCCATTCAGACTTTCCTTTTTCTATTTGTGCCTGCAGAATATTTTACTATTTTGTTTTATGTTTCTTGATAATTTAATTTCAGTCTCCTGTCTCCCCAATTGCTTTTTTGACTTCTCTCCTAGTCGCTTCGTATTCTCCCTCGTCATGCTCTCCCCTGCTGTCCTTGTACAGGAAACTTTGTGTTATCCGGAGGCTAAGTGTCCGGCAAGCTCAAGCCACTGGCAAAAATCAGGAGCCGTGGTTAGGTTTTTTTTCTTCTCGTGGCTTTTTTCCCCCCCAACAGTCAGGCTCTGGAAAGTCTCTCTGAAGCTGTTGCTAAGCTACAGAGACACTTCCAAGGTACGGGCCGACTGTTTAGAAGCTGTTGCCAAGCAACAGTGTTTGTTGTCAGATACGGAGATGAAAAGCTCCGTATGCTTCAACATTAACACTGGTGTGTCCGGCAGTTTTGAGGGAACGGCAACAGCTTGGTCCCGTCGGTGCCAGATAGCACAAAGTTTCCTGTACTTAGTGTATGTCGCTTTCCTTACCCTCAATTTTTCCCCTTATGTTTTTATCCATCCATGGTATCTCAGTGTTTAGCTTGTTTTTGTTTTTTAGCAGAATATATTTTTTCTGGGTTCTGTTGAACACCATTTTAAATGTCTCCCATTACTGTTCTACATCATTGTTTGCCAATAATATTGTCCATTTTATTTTCCCCAAGCTCTATTCTCAGCCCCTCAATCAGCTTTTTTCTAATCTACAGGAAACTTTTGTTTAACCAGAGGTTAAATGTCCGGAAAGCTCTATCTACCGGCAAAATTCAGGAGCCGTTCCCTATAAGTATTTTTACTTCTCGTTGCTTTTTTCCCCCCAGTCAGGCTCTGCAAGGTCTAGCTGAAGCTGTTGCTTCGCTACAGAGATGCTTTTAAGCTGCGGCCGACTGTTTTGAAGCTGTTGCTAAGCAACAGGGTTTGTTGATTCACACGGAGCTCAAAAGCTCCGTATGTTTTAACATTAACGCTGGTTTCTACGGCAGTTTTGATGGTACGGCACCAGCTCGGTCCCGTCAGTGCCGGATACCAGAAAGTTTCCTGTATTACCTTGGTCTTTGTCACGCTTATGTCCTTCTCAATTATCCTAAATTGTATATTATGGTCACTATTGCCTAGATGTTCCCCATCTTTTACTTTTCTTATCTGCTCTGGTTCATTCCCTATTACTAGATCCAGTAGCGAATCCCCCTTGTTGAGCTTCGGGTTAAAAAGTCCTGTACACATTGTCAGAACGCCATTCACTTATCCCCTTTACCCACCTCTTCTGTCCAATTAATTTTGGGGTAGTTGAAACCCCCCCCATGATTATTATTCTAAGTTTTTTTTTTACTCATACTCAGGTGGGCTGTAGACTACCCCTTTAGTGTGATTGATCCATTTAAAAAATATTTTATCTCTATCCACGTGGATTCTATTTGTCTTATTGATGACTGCATGTTTTTTTTCTACTGCCAATATGCTATCTCTACTAAGTAAAGCTACTCCACCTCCCCTTTTCCCCCTTCGCTATCTTTTTAAAAATGTTACACCTTGCAATGTTTAATTTCCAGTTCTGATTTTTCTGCAGCCATGTCTCAGTAATACCTACTATATCTGGTTCCTTGCAACGTATTATTACCTCAAATTCCCATTTTATTATGGACACTTGTGCGCATTGCTGTACAGACAGTTGAACTCATTTTTAATAGCCATTTCATTTTTAACCATCTTCTTACACTCCTGTTCTACAACTGTTTATTTCCTGGCCATTTATGTCCTCCCTTAGATTAGTCTGTCCCATGCTCTACTTTCCTGTTTAGTTTATATTTAAGCTTGTTTCATTTCTTGTAGATCCCTTCTCCCACCTTACCAGTTTAAAGCGATTGCCACCTCCCTATTTACCCTTTTCGCTAGGACCCGGGTCCCATTCTGGTTCAGGTGGAGCCCGTCTCATCGGTACAGCTCCTTCCCATCCCAGTACTGGTGCCAGTGTCCCATGAAAGGAACCCCTCATTCCTACACCAACCCTTCAGCCACGTGTTAACTCTCTTAATCAGTCTGTGTCTATGCCAATTTGCACATGACTTGGGCAATAATCCAGAGATTAATACGCTTGTGGTCCCACTTTTTAAATTTAGTTCGTAACTCCCGATACTTCCGGACACGGAGCTCCTCCCTGTTCCAACATGGACCATGACAACCTCCCTTTCCAAATTCCTCTCCAGCTGCCTCAAGGTATCCCTTACCCTGGCGGGCAACACACACTTCTGGACGCTCTCTCGTGGCTGCCGATGATGCTATCTATCCCCCTAATTATAGAATCCCCTGTCACTACCATATTTCCATTCTGCTCTCAGCCTCCACTCCCCCATTGGGCAACCTTCTGAGCCACGATGCCCTGGTCTGCATTGTGGTTGTCCTCCCCACAATCTTTCTCCTTGTCCTCACAGGGTAGCGAATACATTGTACATGTTGGGACAGGACCAGTGTCTGCGGGACCTCCTTTTCAACCTCTCCCAAGTCCCACTACCTGGCTTCCTGACAGTCACACCCTCCCCCTTCCTGAACCTGTGCCTTCCTCTGGGGGAGTGACTGTGTTCCGGATAAAACTATCCAGAAATTCCTCCCCTCCCTCATGTTTTGGAGTGTCTCTAACTCACACTTCAGCTCACTGACTCTGAGCCGAAGTGCAGAGCAGCAAACAAAGTCAACAGAATGATGGACTACAGAACCAAAGCAGTAGAATACAAGTACTGCGTCCAGTTCTGGTCATCGGGAAACACTAGATGCAGCTCAAAGACCCAAGAGGCTAATCTCTACTGTCAGGAGGACTGAATTATCAGGAAAGGCTGGAGAAACTTAAATCTTTCAACCTGGAAAGGAGGCATTTGAGAGGTGGTATTAGAGGTAGATAAGATAGTGAAGGGGGGGGGGGGGGGGAAAAAGGTAAATCCAAAATATTACTTTGTTAAATTATGAGCGTGGAACAAGGAGACACAGGATCCAACTATAGAAGGTAAATTTGGTAAAGATATCGGGAAGTTCTTCTTCACACAAAGAGTGATCAACACTTGGAATGGATAGAGTAGTAAAGGCAAAAACACTGGAATCATTTAAGGAACAATTAGGTATAGCAATTGGGTCATTCCAAAGTCCAGAAACTAAGTACATGAGCAGCTCTAAAACCATTACCAATGCCAGTCTTGGACTGGCCACTAAATGTTCCACAGCCAGAGAAGATTCATCTACCAATTTAATCTTCCCTGTGGTAAGGTGCCGAGCTATAACCTCTCCCTTTTAAAACGGCCACAATTACAAGCTGCATTTGGGAAGTCTGCATAAAACTACAATATTGTCTCACCGCCAGCAATCTATACAGTGCATGCAATTTATACTTACACTTTAGAGCCAAGTGTTGTCATAGCTGTTTGAATAAGGGGCTCCTTGTTGTTTGGATCCACAGGAAAACTGTCACTAATCTTGTCCAATTGTTCAATAGCATTGCGAGCAGCCAGCTCGTAACCATCAGCTATGCGTATTGGGTGAATACCACGGTCCAGTAACTGTTCAGCTTGTTCCAACAGGGCACCAGCAAGAACTGAAAGAGATTATGCAATTCATACTCCTAAAAGTGTAGTTCATATAGATTGATTCAGATGAATCATCATTTGGTTTTGGGGGTGGTGGTGGGGGGAAGGAGGGAGGGGGAATGGAAGCAATGTTCCCTTTAAGCTGCGCGGCCACGTATCACACCGGAAGACCCGCACAGTCGGCTCACTGGCTTCTAAATGCAAAAAACGCACATGCGTGGATTTTTGAATGGGCCACGCAGCCTGTTAAAGGGACTGTGCAGCCCCCAAAAAATTACAGGAAACACTGGATGGAAGGTGAGGGAAAAACTAAAACCTTAGTGCAGCAATTCACAACTAGATCATTTTATGATTGTGTACAAAAATGATTGTAACTGTATGTAACATATTAGACAATGTTAAGGTGTCAGTCTCAGAATAAGGGATTGGCCATTTAGGACTACGGTGAGGAGAAATTTCTTCACTTAGAGGGTGGATAATCTTTGGAATTCTCTACCCCAGAGGGCTGTGGAGGCTCAGTTGTTGAGTATATTCAAGACAGAGATCAATAGATTTTTGAATATTAAGGGAATCAAGGATATGGGGATAGTGCAGATGAGGTAGAAGATTAGCCATGATCTTATTGAATGGCAAAGCAGGCTCGAAGGGCCAAATGGCCTACTCCTGCTCCTATTTCTTATATTCCTGTGAGAATACAGATTTCACCAAATAGCCAGGATTTGCCTATTTTCTTTTTGCTTGAATCCTACTAAATTCTTAAGTGTTTTGCAAACGATAACCAAAGTTTCAAAAACTCAAATATACGGATGGCAATATATGTACGCAATTATAAACGTGTACACAAGCAGTCTCCAACTTACCAACTACACCTGTGGTACCATCACCAATTTCATCATCCTGAGACTTGGAAAGCTCCACCATCAGTTTGGCAACTTGATGCTCCACATCCATCATACTCAGAATAGTTGCGCCATCATTGGTGATCGTCACTTCTCCATCCTTGTCCACCATCATTTTATCAAGCCCTGCAATGGAAGAATGACAGCAAATTTATGACCACCAGCTTTTAATGCAACATCATGTTTAGCTTATATCGCCAGTGCAGATCATCACTCAGTGTCTACTAGCTTCTGTAGTAGATACATGATGACAGCTACATTGAAAAATTATCAATGAGATAATCCAGTTAATTAACTGGAAATTATTGTATATTGTATAAATTACCACTTGGCATTGGTGCTTCCAAAAATCAGGCCAAGATAGAAATTGGAGGTTGGTTCGGGTTTAGTAAAATGACAGCAATTGTTGGGCGTATTAGGAACAGAAGTAGGCCATTCAACTATTCGAGCCTGTTCAGGTCATCCAATGAGAGCATGGCTGATCTGTATCCACCTACCTTGGCTCCATATCCTTTTATACCCTTATCTAGCAAAGATCTATCGATCTCAGGATTTAAAATTATTAATTGAGCTAGCATCTACTGCCTTTTGAGAGAGTTCCACCCTTCTACCACCCTATTGAAGCTCAAAGCACATAGTATGCAACTTCTAAAGTGACAACACATCCACACTCCAATTCTCTTTCTTTATCCCATCTAGACAAAATACATTTTCACAGGTGATGTTAACTTTCTAGTGTCCAGCCCAAATGACCATTCTTCATTTGATAAACTAGAAAATGAGTGTTGCCAGGTTATTCATTGCAGCCACACTCAGCCATTTTCTCAACTGTGCACCTCAAGCAGAGAAAGGCAGCAATAAAGAGCAGAAACTGTTGCTAATTTCTCATTTCCCTAGCCCAGGGACAGAGAGGCCAACCACGTGGCTGACATTTGCCTAACTCAGTAGGGATTATGTTTTTTGGGTTGAATAACACATTAATACTCCACATAGTGCATTTTCCCCACTAAGCCATCAGGGGAGCCGTTGACATCACTTTCCACTTGAGTTACAAATTGCACTAGCTTTCTTTTCATTCCAAGGCATTGTAAAATATCAAGACAGACAAGAATATTTGCAATGCCATATTACTGATGTACTCAATTTCTACCAGTAAATGGTCATATTTCTTTACACAGACCGCAAACAACATGTATGTGCAATTACCATAAAATTGCTGAGTCGTGTTAAATATCTGAATGAAGTTGTCACTTATGCATCACACACCAGTTTTACACCAATATCAATGGATGGCAAAAGAGTTTCTTAAATGCAATGAAAGGTTTAATGCAGCAATGTGTGTAAAGTAAGCCAATAAATGGGAGGGGGAGGGGGGAATGGCTCAGTCAGAAACAACAGTAAAAATTGTAGTTCTAAGGATTTTAAAAAGGGGATAAAAGCAGAGTTCAGGTCAGTGATATTATACTCCAGGTGAAGGGAATACTAAAATAACAAAAGTAGTTACAGCAGGGGTGACAAATAAGAACCGTGTTAAGTTAAACAGTGTGAGAAAGACAGCACCAGGGCAGTAAAGAGTCTCTTGCCCAAAAAGGAGTTTCACATACTAATGCACGGAGTCTAAGAAATAAATTGAGTGAATTAGAGGCTCAAATATCTTAGAGGGCATGACATGGTGGCCATTATTGAGACATGGCTGGGAGTTAAAT
This sequence comes from Somniosus microcephalus, assembly GCF_052327205.1. Classification (NCBI taxonomy): domain Eukaryota; kingdom Metazoa; phylum Chordata; class Chondrichthyes; order Squaliformes; family Somniosidae; genus Somniosus; species Somniosus microcephalus. Next base: position 128,819,202 of record NC_140991.1, read on the forward strand.
ATTGCGGGTTATAAGGTCTTCAGAAAGGGTAGGGAAACTGGACGATGAGGAGCATAGCCTTATTGATTAAAGATACCATTACAACATTATCAAGAGAGGATATAGACAAGGGAAGGCAATCAGCAGAAACTCTATGGATAGAATTGAAGAGCAGAGGATTTAAAAACTGTAATGGGAGTTGTCTACAGACCCCCTGATAGCAATGAAATGGAAGAATGTATTAATTCAGAGATTAGAGAAGCTTGCAGCAAAAGCAAAAGTTGTTTTAATTGGAGACTTTAATTTTCATTTAGATTGTAAAGAGCAGAGTAGCTTAAGTCAGAAAGGTAATGAATTTCTTGAGTGCATCAAGATAGTTTTCTGGAGCAATATGTTCTAGAACCAAGAGGGCAGGCCATACAAGATTTAGTAATAAGCCAGAATTAGTTAATAATCTTACAGTAACAGTAAGGGGACATTTATCTAACAGTGATGATATGATCAAATTCAATGTTAAGTTTAAAAAGGAGAAACATAACAGATATCAAGATTTTAGATTTTGGTACAGCTAACTTTAATGGGATGAGACTGAGGACAAGAAAGGATATATGGGCCTTGGAAGGAGTGCAGCACAGATTCACCAGAATGTTACCAGGACTCCAAGGGTTCGATTATGAGGAGCGATTACAAACTGTATTCCCTGGAATATAGAAGGCTATAAGGAATAATTTGATTGAGGTTTTTAGGATTTAGAAAGGAATTGATAGGGTAGAGAGAAACTTTTTACGCTGGTGGGAGAGTCTAGGACAAGGGGACATAGCTGTAAAATCAGACTCAGGCCATTCAGGAGAGAAGTTAGGAAACACTTCTAAATTTGTGGTAGAAGTGTGGAGCTCTGTCCCACAAAAAGCAACTCAATTAATAATTTTAAATTTGAAATCGATGGATTTTTGACAAAGGTATAAAAGGATATGGAGCCAAGGCAGGTGGATGCAGTTAAGATACAGATCAGCTATGATTTAATTGAATGGTGGAACAGGCTCGAGGAGCTGAATGGCCTACTCCTGTTCCTAAGCAGAGCATGCAAGTAAATGAAAAGCTTGAGTTAACACGTAATAGAATCTTATTTGCTCCAGGCTCTCAAGTTCCAAATGAAGCTGTCTGTCTACCCTTATGTTTCAAAATTGAGATTTTTCTAAAACTAAATTTGTGAGCTTACCCATTGGTCCTAGGGATGTCCTCAGGGTGTTTGACACTGCTTTTGCTGCCATAATATGTGACTGTAATGAAAACAAAAATATTAGAATTCTGTTTCAAAAAATGACTTAAACACCCGTCAAAACCCTAGTCTTTTGAAAGGACTCCAAGTCATCCTGCATATAAAAGGAAATGGTACTGGCTTTCAGTACTGCATTAATTCAACATTGCACATAGATTGCCTAGATTTCTCAGTTGGTATTTGCCCATTTTAAAGGCGCTAATGCTGGTGTTAAAATGATACAAACTGGAAAATCTGTTATAGCATCAAGAAACAGTAAATATTACTGTGCAAGACGCAGCTGTCAGAATAGTTGCATCAATTTTTCAACATATATTCCCTGCATTTTAACTTGGTGAATATAGATGCAGAATAAAGTGCAGTTGCTGAAATTACATTTAGTGACTTACATAGTTTCTACAGCACAGAAACAGGCCATTTAGCCCAAATGGTCTGTCGGTGTTTATACTCCACAGGCCTGCTTCCACTCCAATTACCTCTTCCCACCAGCCCTCTATTCCCTTCTCCCTCATGTATGCATGAAGCCTTCCGTTAAATGCTTCAATCCTATCTGCTTACTGGATTTTTTGGGAAGGGGGAGGAATTGAGGATGATTCACAATCCAAGGATGTATATATATTTTTTTATAAAGGATAAAGTGAGAAATATTTTCAGTAAGTGCTCCACTATCAAAAAATAAATGTAGGTAAATGCACATCTATGTGTGACTAGAGTGCAGATTAGGAACCTCATGCTGAGTTAGCTGATCTCAGCTGTGCTATTACAATTGCCCTCAGCACTCCTAGGCTAACAAAGGGCAAAAATTCAGCCAAGGTTTCCATTTGCAATCACTACTTAGCATTTCCAGCTGGAAAGAGAACATGCATGAATACCTGCCGAGGATAGAACCAGGTTAATTATTATGGTCAAACAGCCTTAGAAGACAGTTAGGCTTCTATGAACAATGGCCAGTTGGACAAGGTACTATAGCGCTGCCAGCAAGAGTCAACGGCCCGTAATTTGCGGTCAGCGGCGAAGCAAAGGCGCTCGCCGCTGGCCCTGAAGAAAGCTTCCCACAGAGATCTCGCAATCACTATGGCGAGAAGTTTGCCTTTTTCAACGTTCAATTGATTGCAGTGCTGTGAATAAGGGATTCCTATGGCGATGCTGCAGTGACACCAACAAGCTGTCTAAGCAGCTAATCACACTGAAGAATTCTCAGACAGGAAACGAGAAGCTGCTTTTATCTGGACAGTCTAAAAATGTTACAGAAAGTGAAATAAAGATTGGGACTTTCACATGGGGATAAAGTAGAAGCTGAAATATCATGAACAAACTTTAAAATTCACAATGGAGAAATATGACACCCCACAAATATAGAAATTATTAGTTTTTCAGTGCCAGATGTTTGGTTACCAGTAAATACGCTGTTAAAACACCTATTCCAACAAGGCTTAATATTTAAATCGGGTTTTATTATTATAGCAATATTACCATGGAAAAGCCCAAGTTTTTGTCAGTTTCACTGATTGCCTGCTGGGGGGGGGGGGTCCACGGTGCAGCCAGTATCAGAGCAGTGAATTTCAGAATTGCTGTGTTTAGATGCGCATGGCTAAATCCCAAAGTTGTGATCAGTTTCAGAGGGGTAACAACAGTGAACGCCAACAGTTTGCTGCCATTACCCACCGCAAATTCCAGGCCTCAAAGTTCAAGAGTGGAGCAATGGAACTAGGCAATAAGTGACCTAGGTAACTACAGGAAACTCTTTCTTATCCGGCACCGGTACAGGACCGGCATGGTGCCAGTTGATCAAAAAGTCCGGATTACAGGGAGGTATACTTACCAAGGTACGAGAGCCCCGTACACGGCCACAGGTGCAGGAGTCCCGGTTACACGGCCAGAGATCCAGGAGTCCCTGTTGCACGGCCACAGGAACCCCGGTTACACGGCCACAGATCCAGGAACCCCAGTTACACAGCCACAGATCCAGGAACCCCAGTTACACGGCCACTAATATATAGTAAAATTAACTGGCAAAATTCAGGAGTAGGTTCAGGTAAGAGGGGTTTCTGGATATTTAGGTGTCATTTTAGATCTCAGCTCCCACCAAAAATAGCTAGCCAATGTGCAGGCTGGATCAATTCATTAACAAGGAAGTTAGCACATCAAACCAAGCTGAATTATGACCCAAAAGTGTCCAAGCTGCAAAAAAAAAAAGAGATACTCCTGCATATTCAGCCAACAGTACAAACCTCTCCCAATTTAGTCGCGTCCAGGTCAGTCTGAAGTGCCAACTTCTAAGTTAATGAATGGAGCCTTTCTGGGACATGAAGAAAGTCTAGGTAAATCTAAGTAACGTTTCATGAGAACAGCAAGAGTTGAGTGGCGAGCTAAACGTCATGTGTCTGAGAATGAAACTAACTGACTAAACTGAACGCATTTCCAACCAAATCATTCTTTTTCATAGAAAATGCATTGAAACTACTCTCCTGGGATTTTGTTCTCCTTTAACAAGGCAGTAAGCAAACCTTTTATTGATGCCTTTATCCAGACTGAGATTTATGATCAAAAACATGTGTGCGAATTGGAATGGAAACTACAACTGCTCGCACTCTATTACGACTATATGTCCAAGTATAAAGTCCCACGTTACCAACTATTTCAGAATATTCAATCCCTGACTTAAACAGAAGCTGCTAAATTATTAAACGCGGTTCGGTACACTGGGTTGCGAACTGGCGAGTCTTTACCCGCCGGGGGATTTCTCCGAATGGATAAAGCGGTCAGGATGAGCCGGCGATCCACCATTTTACATCAGCGGTGTGGGAGTGAAGCGCTCACTGCCCCCTTTCCCCACCCCGCAGTGGAGTGGAGTGGAGCGAGTCGCCGCGTTACAGCGAGAGCCGCGTTTTTGTCCCGTTTCCAATCAAAGCCACGGGGTTTCCCACTCATTAAATACAAACTGCGGTTCAACTGAGGCGCCGGAATAACCGGCTTCAGTGCGGGCCTCAGATCACAGGAGGCTGGGGAAATCAGCGGGGCCGAGCGCCACGGTGCAGGAGTTCCGGGCATCGAAGCACGGCTTTGATGCAGCCACATCCCCCGTTAATGACAACGGAACCGCGCCGGCGCTGTGGGCCGCCTGAGCCGACAGCACATGGGTGTGAGCAACAAGCGGAAGCCAGGCCCAGGGCCTTTTAGGTCTTTCCCGTTACCTTCAGCGCCTCCAGCCCGGTCAATCGGGACTTCGTGTCCTGATCCTTGATGATGATGAAAGGCCGGCCATATTCGTCAAAAGCGAGCGTCCCGATGGCAGACATGTTGGCGATCGGACCGCAGCCACGGAGCTGAATCACTGGGCGGGACTCGGGCTTCTAGAACCGTCCAACAGACCGCACCACTCACCAGTGAGGGAGGCACAATGACGTATGGTCAAATACAACCAGCTTCAAAACTATCTATTTCTATTACTAACGAATACAAAATCAATATTTAATTGTATAATTAATAGTTGAGGATGCAAATAATCATTTCAGCAAATAATCGTAACTCCGGGGGGAATCATAATGGTTTGCTCTCAGGGCCTGCTGGTTCTCGCGATATTAGCGGCCTCTGGCGCCTGCTTCCTTCCATTGATTCTGAGGAGAGCGCTGGGTCGTCCCGCGCAAACACGTGGCCCTTTGTTTTAAGGAGGTACAATAAAAAAATAATTTAATCAAAGTCTCAATTCAACAAATCGAAAAGGACGCTGCTAAAACAAAATCATAATGTTATTGTGTGAGTGTCTAGCGGAAGGCCTCGAGTGCCCTGGTGGACACAGCATGCTCCCTCTCCAGGGCAGCCCGGGCATGGACAAGCCAGCGGAAGAGAGGCAGCCAGCTCACCAGAGCAACCCGTCACCTGTGGGCACACGCAGAGGCTGCTGAGTGTTTTTAGCATTTTCTGTTATTATTGTGGATGGCGGCTGGATTTGGGCTTAAATTGGCAACGCAGAGAGTGGAAATTAGTGCTGGTCATTTTCAACATTAACAACAACTTGTATTTATATAGTACCTTTAACATAGTAAAACATCCCAAGGCACTTCACAGGAGTGTTATAAGACAAAAAATTGACACCGAGCACCATAAGGAGAAATATAGGCAGATGACTAAAAGCTTGATCAAAGAGGTAGGTTTTAAGGATTGTCTTAACGGGGGATGGAGAGGTTTAGGCAGGGAATTCCAGAGCATAGGTGTTCTGCCTTATAATTGCAGGAGTTTCGTTTTGTTGCCGCCAGTAGGTGGCAGTAAATGGAAATGGCCAGTAGGGTCACTCAACAGGAAGTAGTATAGTGATAGCAAACAAAGAGGTCACATCAGCATGGAGCGTGCTGCAAGTTAATCCGCTGTAATCTTACGTTGTTACGCCTTCGAAAGCATTGCCTGTGAGTTGAATGGTTTCATTACATATTCATGTTTAGATGTTAGTTGTGATAATAATAATAACTTCCGGGAAGTTATGTCATCACTTCCTGTGAACTATGAACTATGAACTGTGTACATACCTCACGTCCTGTCATATGTCACTTCCTGTTGGACCGGTATAAATACTGGACTGTTCAGTATTGTAAGAGGCTTCTACCAGAGGCATAGTAAAGACCTCTCTTGTATATAGTGTGTTTGTAAGTTGCTTAAAGCTTACCTTAAAGTTACTTGATGTGTAAGACTCCTTTTCTTACATCATTAGTTATATCTCATGTATGTAACAAGGTGCATTTCTTTCTTTTTTCTTTCTCAGTTTTACTCCAACCCAATGCAACTGATTTGTATTGTTTCATTGACCTCATGCAAGTGTGGCATTATTAAACACCGGAGCTTGGACGCTACATCCTGACTCCCATGTCGTTATTGAAAGGAGTTTGGCTGGCTGTCTAACTGCGTACAGACACATACACGGAGGGAGGACAGTACAGTAAAAAGGCAAGTCATCAGCTGGCGCAACAAGCAACATTCGCAGTGCAGCACGGTGCAATCATGGACAGCAAGAGCTTCCAAGATGAGCAGAGATCTGTGACCAGCTCAAGAAGTACACGCTCATCTAGATCATCAACAGCCAGTGTAGCGGCAGCTAGAGCCTGGGCTAAAGCTAAAGCGGCACAGGCTCGCGTGACCTTTGCTAAACAGGAACTGGCTGTGAAGAAAGAGAAGGTCCGACTACAAGCAGAGGCTGCTACATTGGAGAAAGAGAAGGTCCGACTACAAGCAGAGGCTGCTACATTGGACGCCACGCTGGAGGCACTACACATTGAGAAAGAAGCAGCTGCCGCTACTGCTGAGGCGGAGATATGGGAAGCGGCACTAGAAGCAGAGGTGGGAGAGCACCGCAGCATTGCTCGTCCTGCATCACCTCAAAGCACAGAGGCGGACAAGCGACTATGTCCAGGAGCAGGCTAGGACACGCACAGACATCTCCTCCTTCCCAAACTTTGAACCATTGCACGAGAACACGGAATCGCCATCACCAGCCCAACATGAGGTCACTCAGGTGGATCGTTCACGCTACACTGATGACGACCCCTTCCTTGTTATTGACGACTGGTCACATGAAGGAGAGTTTGCAGCGCTCCCAAAGAAACCTGTGCCTCAATCCGCCGCTCCCAACCACTTGGAAGGTACTTAAGCCAAAACTCCACACATCAAAAAGAACCCTTTTCAAAGGTTAGAACAGGTCACCCGGCATGGCAGTCTCCCATCCAATCGCAGCCCTTCCGATGCGATCATACTCTGGCAACCCATGCACAGACTCCTAATATGACAGGCATTGCCCAATATTTGGCACGTAGAGAACTTGTAAGGACAGGTCTCACAAAATTTGACGACAAGCCAAGAGAGTTTTAGAGCATGGCAGTCATCCTTCCTTAATGCCACTGGCGGCTTGAGCCTGAGTGCTAGTGAGGAGTTGGATTTATTGTCATCATGGCTGGGCAAAGAATCGTCAGAACATGCCCGTAGGATCCGGTTTGTGTACACAAATGACCCAAGCACAGCCCTTAGAATGGTCTGGGCAAGACTCAGGGAGTGTTACTGCGCTCCTGAGGTGATAGAGAAAGCCCTCTTCAGTAAGCTGGAAAACTTTCCTAAAATAGGTAACAGAGACTACCTTAAGCTTAGAGAACTCGGAGACCTTTTAATGGAGTTACTGGCAGCCAAAACAGACGGATACTTACCTGGGCTCTCCTATTTAGATACTGCTCGCGGCATCAACCCAATAGTGGAGAAGTTGCCCCACCCTCTCCAAGAAAAATGGATCAACGTAGGCTCAAAATTCAAAGAAGACAACCACATGTGGTTTCCCCCATTTTCCTTCTTTGTGAACTTTATCTGCAGAGAGGCCAGAATTAGAAATGATCCAAGCTTTGCCCTGTCCAGCTACTGTAGTGGACTCTCAAAGTATGAGAAGCCCATGTCAAAGTACGTAGGCACAAGAATGCCTATATCTGTGCATAAGACGGATGTCACTGCAAAGACCGACATCAGCATAGATGCAGCAAAGAATGAAGACGATCCCAGAAAACACTGCCCCATCCATCATAAGCCTCATCCGCTCGCAAAATGTAGAGGCTTCAGAAACAAGACCATAGATGAACGCAGAGCCTACCTCAAAGATAATAATGGGATATGTTTTAGGTGTTGCGCCTCCGTTTCCCACACTGCAAGAGACTGTAGGATAGCGTTGAGATGCAGGGAGTGTGAGAGTGACCGCCACAGCACAGCTATGCACCCAGGTCCTACCCCCACAACGGAAAAGCCAACCATCAAAGACTCTGAGCCTGGAGACGAGAGAAAGGGAACCCATACCACTGCACCAACGGTGAGCTCCATATGCACTGAGGTGTGTGGCCAAGGCCTCACAGGACGATCGTGTTCCAAAATATGCCTTGTAAGAGTCTACCCACAAGGACAGCGCGACCGCTCAGTTAACATGTACGCAATACTCAATGACCAAAGTAACCGGTCACTCGCACGGTCAGACTTTTTTGACATATTTGGCATCGAGAGTAGCCCAGTCCCTTACTCACTGAGAACCTGTGCCGGACTCTTGGAGATGGCAGGAAGGAAAGCAGATGGGTTCTGTGCCGAGGCAGTGAGTGAAGGGGTGAGCATAGACTTACCGCCACTGATAGAGTGCAGTGAAATCCCGAACAACCGATCGGAGATACCAACGCCTGAGACAGCACTTCACCATGCCCACCTAAAGCCCATAGCATCACGCATCCCAGCATTGGATCCGAAGGCCCAGATTCTCCTCCTGCTCGGGAGAGATGTGGTGAGGGTGCATAAGGTGAGAGAGCAAGTTAACGGACCACACGATGCCCCCTTTGCCCAAAGACTCGACTTAGGCTGGGTGCTCGTGGGAGAAGTGTGCTTAGGCCAAGCTCACAAGCCCAACGTAAGCACCTTTAAGACCAACGTGCTAGAAAGCGGACGACCCTCTTGCCTCACTCCCTGCCCAAGTCACATCCACCTGAAAGAGAGAGCGAGCTACGGCGGGGAGCAACAAGGTGATTTCTCTCACACAGCATGGGGGTGCTCGGCTGACACCAGAGCTGTCGACAAACTGGGGCACACCGTGTTTGAAAAGACAAAAGATGACAACAAAGGTGCTCTCTCCTTCGAAGACGAAGCTTTCATGAATATTATGGAGAAAGAATTTCACAAACATGAGGCGAACAGCTGGGTTGCGCCTCTCCCCTTCAAGGTACCCCGGCTTCTTCTGCCTAACAATCGCGATCAGGCACTGTCACGCCTCGCATCACTGCGGCGCACATTAGATAGAAAGCCCGAAATGAAGGAACAGTTCATTGCCTTCATGGAAAAGGTTTTCGAGAGTAACCATGCTGAATTAGCACCTCCACTCAAAGAAGGAGAAGAGTGCTGGTATCTCCCGATTTTTGGAGTTTATCACCCCCAGAAACCTAGTCAAATAAGAGTAGTTTTTGACTCCAGCGCTCAGCACTGTGGCATCTCACTCAACAACGTTCTGCTCACGGGTCCAGACCTAAACAACACCCTCCTTGGCGTGCTGATTCGCTTTAAGAAAGAGCTCGTAGCAGTAACCGCAGACATCCAACAGATGTTCTATTGCTTTGTGGTGAGAGAGGACCATAGGAACTATCTGAGGTTCTTCTGGTATCGCGACAACAACATGTCAAAGGACATCACTGAATACAGGATGCGGGTCCACGTTTTTGGTAACAGCCCCTCCCCTGCAGTCTCCATCTATGGGCTCAGAAGTGCAGCCAAAGAGGGAGAACACGAGCATGGAAAAGACACAAGACAGTTTGTGGAGAGACATTTTTATGTTGATGATGGCCTCGTATCCTTACCTTCAGAAGCAGAAGCCATCAACCTGCTGAAGCGAACTCAAGCTTCATTAGCACAGTCCAACCTGAGGCTGCACAAAATTGCCTCAAACAGTGTAGCAGTGATGAAGGCCTTTCCAGCTGAGGATCTCGCCAAGGGCATTAAAGACTTAGACCTCAGCGACGAAACCATGCCAGCCCAGCTAAGCCTTGGTTTACGTTGGGAAATTGAATCTGACACCTTCACCTTTGCAGTGTCTGTAGGTGACAAGCCATTTACACGCCGTGGAGTGCTGTCAACGGTCAACTCGCTCTTTGACCCTCTCGGCATGGTGGCGCCCGTGACTATTCAGGGAAGAGCCCTACTATGAGAACTCTGCACAGACACGAGTGACTGGGACTCTCCACTCCCCGAAGGCAGGTTAACAGAATGGGAGACATGGAGAAAGTCTCTCAAAAATCTAAAAAATCTTCATATCCCACGCACCTACTCACCAGACACACTCTCCAAATCCAAACGCACCGAGTTGTGTGTATTCTCAGATGCGTCCAAGAAAGCTATTGGCGCAGTAGCCTACCTGAGATCCCTGGATGGTGAGGGCCAAAGCAACGTGGGATTTGTCCTGGGAAAGGCAAAGTTGACACCCCGGCCAGAGCCCACCATACCACGCCTGGAGTTATGCGCTGCAGTATTAGCGGTGGGGATGGCAGATCTCATGCTGGATGAGATAGATTTCAAGCTTGATGCAGTGAAATTCTACTGTGACAGCAAAGTTGTGCTCGGTTACATCTCCAATGAGTCAAAGAGATTCTTCATATATGTACACAACAGAGTTCAGCAAATAAGACAATCAACATGCCCCGACCAGTGGCACTATGTGCCCACAGAGCTGAATCCAGCTGACCTTGCCACCAGGTCAGTGCCTGCCTCCCAGCTCTCCAATACAATGTGGTTTACCGGGCCAGCTTTCTTACACAAACCTGACCAAGCTGACCATACGGCACAAGAATCATTCAAGCTCATCAGCCCAGATCTAGCTGTGGAGGTCCGTCCTCATGTGATCAGCTTAATGACTCACACCCAAGAGAGCCTACTTACCTGTGAGCGCTTTGAATGCTTTTCAACCTGGCGATCGCTCGTTGGAGCCATAGCTTTCTTAATCCATGTGGCTCGCTCTCAAGTCCGATCCTGGCAGCTCGTCAAACAAATGCAGAGGTTGGCACTGGTGCAGGAAGCCTCGCTCCCCAGACGAGTTGGCTGCAGCTGAGAACATTATCATCAGGTCAGTTCAAGTTCAGGCGTACTCAAAAGTACAGAGCACTTGCTGAAAAAAGAACCATTACCAAGACCAGTTCACTGTGGAAACTGAATCCAGTTTTGAATGACGGCCTCATCAGAATTGGAGGATGGCTGACGCATGCAGAACTGAGCTTGCAAGAAAGGAGTCTTGTTGTCCTGCCACATCAAAGCCACATCACAACATTGCACACAAGACACCACCATGAACTGATAGAACACCTAGGCCACTGTTCAAGGGACGGTCAAAAAGTTCTTCAGACCCATCTCAGAGGTCGTACTCCTCTTACCTAAAGAGGACTGAGTGTTATTGATTCCACAGTTCTGTATGTTTTATAAGTAGTGGCATCTAATAGATGCCAGGCGGGGAGTGTTCTGCCTTATAATTGCAGGAGTTTCGTTTTGTTGCCGCCAGTAGGTGGCAGTAAATGGAAATGGCCAGTAGGGTCACTCAACAGGAAGTAGTATAGTGATAGCAAACAAAGAGGTCACATCAGCATGGAGTGTGCTGCAAGTTAATCCGCTGTAATCTTATATTGTTACGCCTTCGAAAGCATTGCCTGTGAGTGGAATGGTTTCATTACATATTCATGTTTAGATGTTAGTTATGTAGTGTATGTGCCTTTAAGAGCCCCCTGTGTACTGTAATGCCGGTAATGGCCACTCGGGCTATATAAGCCTGTATATTGTGTTGTATCAGTTAGTTCACCTCCAGACTTTGTTCAGTAAACACCTGTGAATCCAACTCCTGCCTTCAGTGTCTCTATTAACACACGGACACAACAGTGGCGACGAATTGGAAAAGGACTTACCTGCAATTCGGCAGCACCTCAAGGACATCGATTCCTCAGACGTCCAAAGTCGAAGAAAAGCAAGAAAAAAAAAAGCTGTGGTTTCACCAGCTAGCCGAGCTGGTGGCAGGTACTGCAATAATCCTTCCTGGGTGGCGGGCTGGGGCTCCATCGGCTGGCTCTGCAGCGAGGCCAAGCAGCGAAGGCGGAGGCAAGCAGAAACAGACGGGGGGGGGGGAGCACTCTGGAGACGGCCGGCGCTGCAAAGCAGGTCGGCGTTCAGACCTAGCAGAGAGAGTCCAGCGGGATCGAGTCTTCACCTGTAAATAATTTTTTTTTTTAAACGCGGAAAGCAGCAGCAGCGGCGGGAAAGCGCGGGAAGCGCCATATCTTTTCTGCAGGAAAGAAAGAAAAGCGCGGGAAGCGCCATTTTTTTCCCAGGATGCCTAAGGCTGGCAATATTGATGCTTTTGATAACGATATAGAGGATTGGACCACATATGTGGAAAGAGTGGAGGTATATTGCACCGCAAATGGAATAGAAAATGGTAAAAAGGCGTCAGTACTTCTAAATCTAATGGGCGCAAAGACATACGGGCTGTTACGAAACTTAATCACTCCAGCCAAACCAAAGGACAAGAATTTTAAGGAAATTGTTGATACCCTACAGGAGCACTTAAACCCAACACCGCTGCTGATAGCGGAACGATTCAAATTCTTCAAGAGGAATCAACACAAGAATGAAAGTAAAGCTGATTACCTCACCGAATTAAGAAAGCTATCAAAGCACTGCCAATTCGGGGCAGGACTGGCAGATTCTCTGCGAGACAAATTCGTCTGCGGTCTCCTAAGTGAAGGAACACAGAAAAGGCTGCTTTCTGAGAAAGATTTGACACTGGACAAGGCTTTCAGTATGGCTGTATCATACGAAGCAGCCGCAAGAGGAGCTGCAGAGATACAGCAAAAGACACAGGACTTCGGCACCCATGAAATGACACAGGGTTTCGAGAGATGTTATCGCTGTGGCAGATCCACCCATGACTAGAGGGACTGCTGGTTCAAGGACAAAGCATGCAGGCAATGCGGAAAGATTGGACACATTGCACGGGTATGCCGATCTGGACAAAAAAAATCCACGGACAGGAAAAAAAAAATCAGTAAAGAAAAGTACAGAAAGGTACAAATGATGATGGACAGTAGCTCCGAAGACCAGAAGAGCGATAGCGACTCCGGAAACAAGAGACTAAGCTGTCTCAAATTACATAATGTAATTGCCAAAGAAGATTACCAGACTATTTGGGTTACCCTCACGATAGCAGGGTCCCCAGTTAAAATGGAGCTAGATACAGGATCAGCTCTGACCGTCATAAATCGACGGGATTAGGAGTGGCTATTTCTGCATATACCTTTAAAAGACACATCCATTAACTTGAAAACATATACGGGCAGAAAGTATACCCCAAAGGAAAAATAAGGGTGCCTGTTGTATACAACGGCAAGGAAATACAGAAGTTGTATTTATACGTTCTACAAGATGGTGGTCCACCGCTGTTGGGACGTGAATGGATCAGGAAGATACGTTTAGACTGACACTCCATTCAGGCACTGACGGTGACCAGTAAGTAAAAAAATGATGATGACGTCATACCTGAACGATTAAAAGACATCTTGGCCAACGCCAAGGAAGTGTTTCAAGAGAAACTAGGAAACTTGAGAGGCATCACCGCCTCAATAAAAGTGGAAGATGCGGCAATTCCCAAGTTTTTTAAGGCAAGGCCGGTGCCATACACAATTCGTCCAGCAGTCGAGGCAGAGCTGGAGAATTTGGAAAAGGCAGGCATATTATCCAAGATAGATTGGAGTGAGTGGGCAACACCCATCGTCCCGGTCATGAAGAAAACGTTGAATAATGATAAACCTGAAGAACAGAGAAAAATTCACATCTGTGGAGACTTCAAGGTGACTGTAAACCCGGTCCTTCACACGGTACAGCATCCTCTTCCAAGGATAGAAGATATTTTCGCCTCACTATCCGGAGGGAAACGTTTCACCAAAATTGACTTGGCACAGGCATATCTACAGATGGAGGTTGAAGAGGCCTCTAAAAAGTATCTCACGATAAATACACACAAAGGCCTGTACCAGTACAATCGACTGGTTTTCAGAGTAGCATCAGCTCCAGCTATCTGGCAAAGAACTATGGAGCAAGTCCTCCAAGGGATTCCAGGGACTCAATGCTACCTAGACGACATCCTTGTAACAGGAGAAAACGACAACGAGCACCTTGCCAATTTGGAGCAGGTGCTCACTAGGCTGAGAGAACGGGGCCTACGAGCAAATCGCCCCAAGTGCGAATTTTTCCAGAATCAAATATCAGATTGTGGCCACATAATTAATAAGGAAGGGTTGCATAAGTCACCTGAAAAAATTGAAGCGGTCATAAAAGCCCCAGCACCTGAAAATGTTTCACAATTAAGGTCATTCCTGGGATTAATAAATTACTATCATAAATTTTTACCAAACTTATCAACTCTTCTGCACCCTCTTAATGAACTGCTACAAACAGGAGTAATTTGGAAATGGAGCGAAGACTGTAAACGTGCCTTCCATAAATGCAAAGACTTAATCACGTCCAAGGAAGTTTTGGCTCATTACAACCCATCACTGCCAATCAGACTGGCGTGCGATGCATCCCCTTACGGCGTAGGAGAGGTATTATCGCATAGATTCCCTGATGGCTTGGAACGGCCGATAGCTTTTGCGTCACGCTCATTGAACTCAGCTGAGCGTAACTATGCCCAAATCGACAGGGAAGCACTCAGCCTGGTATGGGGAGTGAAGAAATTCAACCATTACCTACACGGACAAAAATTTACCTTGTTGACTGACCATCAACCCCTCATCTCCATATTCAACCCTAAAAAGGGTGTTCCCATTATGACAGCGCAAAGGCTACAGAGGTGGTCCCTTTTTCTAGGGGCACACCAATATGACATAGAATACAAAGGATCAAAACAGCATGGGAATGCTGTCGGTTTATCGCGCCTACCGTTGCCAACGGTAGAAGAGGCACCTACAGTAGACCCAGTGGAGATGTTCCACTCCAGCATAGTCGAATGTCTACCAGTAACAAATTCTGCCATTGAAAGGGAAACGAGAAATGACCCGACTCTCTCTCGAGTCTACGATTTAACAGTGAAGGGATGGCCAGCACATGGCGAACCACTGTTGCCAGCATTCTCGCAAAGAAGAGAACAGCTGTCAGTGTGCCGAGGAACCTTGATGTGTGGATCCAGAGTGGTGATTCCACCCAAACTCCAGGATAAAGTTCTAAAGGAGCTTCACGAGGGGCATCTGGGTGGAGTGAAAATGAAGAACCTAGCCAGGGCGTTTGTATGGTGGCCAGGTATCGATGGAGACATCGAAGAAATGACCAAGAGCTGCCTAGGATGCCAGAAGGTCCAAAACGCTCCACCACAAGCCCCTCTACATCCATGGGAGTGGCCCTCATCTCCATGGCAAAGGGTACACATCGACTTTGCTGGTCCATTTATGGACTCAATGTTCTTAATCGCGGTTGATGCACGCTCCAAGTGGCCGGAGGTAATAAAGATGTCCTCCACCACCACAGAAAACACCATCACAGTATTAAGTACCATATTTGCCAGGAATGGGCTGCCTGAACAGATCTGTTCTGATAATGGACCGCAATTTGTGTCCGAAGAATTCAGGAAGTTCTTAAAAAACAATGGGGTTAAGCACTACACGTCCGCCCCATACCATTCCGCCACCAGTGGATTGGCTGAATGGTTTGTCCAGACCTTCAAGAAGGCCATAAAGGCCATGGGTAATGAAGACATAAAACTTCAGCATAAGGTGGATAACTTCTTGTTTGCATACAGGAATGCAACACATATGGTTACAAACCAAACTCCCGCCATGAGGTTCTTCAATAGAAGCCCAAGATGCCGGCTGGATTTGATCAAGCCAAACATCAGAAGGGACGTGGAGAACCGGCAATTTCAAGGCATGAATGAAAGGCCAACTAGAACCTTCCAGATAGGTCAACAAGTTTTGGCCCGGGACTACTGTACCGAGAAATGGCAGCCTGGAACTATTTGCACACGACTAGGACCGCTGATATATACCGTGGACATTGGAGAAAGCATAATAAGGCGCCATGCTGACCAAATCATAGAGTCATCCGAAAAGGGACAACCTACACCACAACTCTCTATGCCTAATGATGAAGTAGAGATACCCATAGTATCTACCTCCGATCCGGTGATACTGGAACCAGATGAACCCGACACTGGCATTCAAGCCGAATCAGCCTTGCCAAAAGAACCTACTACAGCACCAGAAACTACTACACCACCGAGGCGTTATCCGGACTGAGTCAGGAAGCCTCCAGAGAGACTGACTTATAATTGATTAACTGCAGCAATGTGTAGATTATTGTTCTTGTAACATGTAATTAATGATTACTTAAAATATTATGTACTGGTTGGCTAAAAGGGGAGGAATTGTAGTGTATGTGCCTTTAAGAGCCCCCTGTGTACTGTAATGCCGGTAATGGCCACTCGGGCTATATAAGCCTGTATATTGTGTTGTATCAGTTAGTTCACCTCCAGACTTTGTTCAGTAAACACCTGTGAAACCAACTCCTGCCTTCAGTGTCTCTATTAACACACGGACACAACAAGTTATATCTCATGTATGTAACAAGGTGCATTTCTTTCTTTTTTCTTTCTCAGTTTTACTCCAACCCAATTCAACTGATTTGTATTGTTTCATTGACCTCATGCAAGTGTGGCATTAAACACCGGAGCTTGGACGCTACATCCTGACTCCCATGTCGTTATTGAAAGGAGTTTGGCTGGCTGTCTAACTGTACAGACACATACACGTAGGGAGGACAGTACAATAGGGCCTAGGCAATTTTCAAGACGTGGCGGGTGGATTGGTGGGATTAGTCCAAGGACCAGCAAAGCAGAAAGAACTTGCATTTACTTAGCACCTTTTGTGACCTCTGGTTGTGAAATGCTGTGGAACATCCTATGAAATCCTTTTTAAAGTGTATTCATTGTTGGCAAATGTGGCAGCCAAATTGCACAGAGCCAAATCCCACAAACAGCAATGAGATAAATGACTAGATTATCTCTTTTAGTTCTGACGAAGTGTCGTCGACCTGAAACGTTAACTCTGTTTCTCGCTCCACAGATGCTGCCTGACCAGCTGAGTATTTCCAGCATTTTCTGTTTTTGTCTCTTTTAATGATATTGGTTGAGCAGTAAATAGTGGCCAGGACAACGGGAGAACGCCCCTGCTCTTAAACAGAATGTTGGACATCTTCAGTAAAATGCTGGAAATACATAACAGTTGGTTTTGTGTCTGAAAAGTGAAAAGTCAGTTTAACGTTTCAGGAGGAGAGCCTGCGCCAGAACTGTTGTTTTTGATAAAGCAGCTCCACCTAAAACAATGGTCCAGAATTTGCGGTTGGAAACCGTCACCAATCACCGTCATTACTGTGTAAAACTGGCAGCAACTTCTGGCGTCTGCACATGCGTAGTTAAACCTGGAAATCTGGAATGATCCCCTGCTCAAGGGAGTATGGCACAAGGGAGTATGGCAAGGCTGGATGGCATTTATTTTAATGCAAGGAGTCTTGCGAGTGAGGCAGATGAATTGAAGGTGTTGATGAACACATGGGAGTATGATATTGTTGCTATCACAGAGACATGGTTGAGGGAGGGGCAGGACTGGCAGCTCAATATTCCGGGGTATAGAATCTTCAGGCGAGACAGAGGGGGGTGTAAAAGAGGAGGGGGTGTTGCAATATTAATCGAGTCAATTACTGCTCTAAGGAGGGATGATATCTTAGCAGGTTCCTCTAATGAGGCCATATGGGTAGAACTTAAAAACAAAAAGGGGGCAAGCACTTTGCTGGGAGTGTACTATAGGCCCCCAAACAGTCAGGAGGAGATAGAGGAACAGATATGTAGGCAAATCTCAGAGAAGTGCAGAAATAATAGGTAATAATAGTAGGGGATTTCAACTTCCCCAATATTAACTGGGATAGAGTGTGAAAGGCTTAGAGGGTGCGGAATTCTTAAAGTGCATCCAGGAGAGCTTTTTGAGCCAGCATGTAGAAAGTCCTACAAGAGAGGGGGGCGGTACTGGACCTAATTCTTGGGAATGTAGCCGGGCAAGTGGTAGAAGTGTCAGTAGGAGAGCATTTTGGTGACAGTGACCATAATTCAGTGAGATTTAAGGTATTCATGGAAAAGGACAAAGATGGACTGGAAGTAAAGGTTCTAAATTGGGGGAAGGCCGATTTTAATATGATAAGGCAGGATCTGGCCAAAGTGGACTGGGATCAGCTACTTGTAGGAAAATCCACATCAGAGCAGTGGGAGTCTTTCAGAAAGGAAATAGAGTACAACGCCAACATGTTCCTGTAAAGGTCAAGGGTGGGACCAACAAGCCCAGGGAACCCTGGATGTCAAGAATGGATTAGGAAAAAAAGGGAGGCTTTTGGCAGATACAAAGGACTAAAAACAGTGGAAGTCCTAGAGGAGTATAAAAAGTGCAGGGGGGTACTTAAAAAAGAAATTAGGAGAGCGAAGAGGGGGTATGAAAAAACACTGGCGGGCAAAATGAAGGAAAATCCTAAGGTGTTTTATAAGTATATTAAGGGCAAGGGGATAACCAGGGAAAGAGTAGAGCCCATTAGGGACCAAAGTGACAATCTTTGTGTAGAGCCAGAAGATGTAGGTGAGATTTTAAATTAATATTTTGCATCTGTGTTCACTATGGAGAAGGACCATGTAGGCATAGAAATCAGGCAGGGGGATTGTGATATACTTGACCAATTAGTATTGAGAGGGAGGAGGTACTAGCGGTTTTAGTGGGCTTAAAAGTGGATAAATCCCCAGGCCCAGACGAGATGTATCCCAGGCTGCTGTGTGAGGCAAGGGAGGAGATTGCAGGGGCTCTGACACAAATTTTCGGAACCTCTCTGGCCACAGGGGACGTGCGAGAGGACTGGAGGACAGCTAATGTAGTACTATTATTCAAGAAGGGTAGTAGGGATAAATCAGGTGAATTTATAATGGGGAACAAAGAAATGGCAGACCAATTAAATACATATTTTGGTTCTGTCTTCACAAAGGAGGACACAAATAACCTCCCAGAGATGTCGGGGAACATAGGGTCTGATGAAAGGGAGGAACTGAAAGAAATCAGTATTTGTAGAGAAATGGTGTTAGGGAAATTGATGGGATTGAAGGCCGATAAATCCCCAGGGCCTGATAATCAACATCCTAGGGTAGTTAAGGAATTGGCCCTAGAAATAGTAGATGCATTGCTGATCATCTTCCAACATTCGATGGAATCTGGAACAGTACCCATGGATTGGAGGGTAGCTAATGTTCACAGAATCACAGAAACCCCACAGTGCAGATAGAGGCCATTTCGGCCCATCGAGCCTGCACCGACACATATCCCACCCAATCCCCACACCAACACATATCCCCATTTAATCCCCCTAACACTAAGGGTCAATTTATCATAGCCAATCAACCTAACCCGCACATCTTTGGACTGTGGGAGGAAACCGGAGCACCCGGAGGAAACCCACGCAAACACGGGGAGAATGTGCAAACTCCACACAGACAGTCGCCCGAGGCCGGATTCGAACCCGGGTCCCTGGCGCTGTGAGGCAACAGTGCTAACCACTATGCCACCGTGCTGCCCCACTATTCAAAAAAGGTGGTAGAGAGAAAACGGGGAATTACAGACCGGTACGCCTGACATCGGTAGTGGGGAAAATGCTAGAGTCCATTATAAAAGATGTAATAGCAGAGCACTTGGAAAACAGTGACAGGATCGGACAAAGTCAACATGGATTTACAAAAGGTAAATCGTGCTTGACTAATCTACTGGAATTTTTTGAGGATGTAACTGGTAAAATAGATAAGGGAGAACCAGTGGATGTGGTGTATTTGGACTTTCAGAAGGCTTTCGATAAGGTCCCGCATAAGAGATTAGCGTGTAAAGTTAAGGCACATGGGATTGGGGGCAAGGTCTTGACTTGGATAGAGAACTGGTTGGCAGACAGAAAGCAAAGAGTTGGAATAAATGGGTCTTTTTCCGAGTGGCAGGCAGTGACTAGTGGGGTACCGCAGGGATCGGTCCTTGGACCCCAGCTATTCACAATATATATTAATGATCTAGACAAGGGAAGTAATATCTCCAAATTTGCAGACGACTCAAAGCTGGGTAGGCGTGTGTGCTGTGAGGAGGGTGCCGAGAAACTCCAGGATGATTTGGACAGGTTGGGTGATTGGGCAGAAGCATGGCAGATGCAATATAACGTAGATAAATGTGAGGTTATCCACTTTGGTGGCAAAAACAGGAAGGCAGATTATTATCTGAATGGCAATAGATTGGGAGAAGGGGAAATGCAACGAGACCTGGGTGTCCTTGTGCACCAGCCACTGAAGGTAAGCATGCAGGTGCAGCAGGTGGTTAAGAAGGCAAATGGTATGTTGGCCTTTGTAGCGAGAGGGTTTGAGTACAGGAACAAGGATGTCTTGCTGCAGTTGTACAGGGCCTTGGTGAGACCACATCTTGAGTATTGTGTGCAGTTTTGGTCGCCTTATCTGAGGAAGGATGTTCTTGCCATGGAAGGAGTTCAGCGAAGATTCACCAGGCTGATACCTGGGCTGGCAGGAATGATGTATGAGGAGAGATTGGGTCGATTGGGCTTATACTTGCTGGAGTTTAGAAGAATGAGAGGGGATCTCATTGAAACTTATAAAATTCTGACAGGACTGGACAGACTAGATGCAGGAAGGATGTTCCCGATGGTTGGTGAGTCCAGAACCAGGGGTCACAGTCTAAGGATAAGGGGTAAGTCATTTAGGACAGAAATGAGGAGGAATTTCTTCACCCAGAGCGTGGTGAACCCGTGGAATTCTCTACCACAGAAGGCAGTAGAGGCCAATTCATTAAATATATTCAAGAAGGAGTTGGATATATTTCTTAAGGCTAAAGGGATCAAGGGGTATGGGGAGAAAGCAGGGACCGGGTACTGAATTTGGATGGTCAGCCATGATCGCATTGAATGGCGGAGCAGGCTCGAGGGGCCGAATGGCCTACTCCTGCTCCTATCTTCTATGTTTCTATCAGGGAATTATAGGCCTAACATCAGTAGTAGGGAAATTATTAGTAAAAATTCTGTGGGACAGAATTAGTCTCCACTTGGAGAGGCAAGGATTAATCAAGGATAGTCAGCATGGCTTTGTCAGGGGAGATCATGTCTAACCAATTTGTTTGAATTTTTCGAGGGGGTGACGTGGTGTGTCCCACTTGTTAAAAAGTGAATGATTAAACCTGCTTTTTACTTCCTGGCTTGCTGTCTGTGAGAATTCTTCAATGTGATTGGCTGCTCAGCATGCTTGATGATATCACTGTTACTGGACGCCACAGATCCCCTGTAGATGGTACCAGATGAAAGTCACTTTGGAAAAGGGAAAATTGACGGCACAGAGCCCGCTAAGTCTTTGTGGACAACTTTCTTCGAGGTCAGCGGCGAGCGCCGTCACTTCACTGCTGACTGGAAAATCCGGCATTTGGTATTCATATTGGAGACTAGTTTGTTTCCTGTAGCATAGCTGGCTGACAAAAGGAAATTAACCTCTGTTTCTCTTCATGTTATTATGTGTCTATCTCCCATTGTATATTTTTTGTCATGCATTTTTATGTGAAAGTTGCAGACTTTCTTTATTCATCTCTCATTTTGTTTTATTTTACCTTTTGAATTAACTTTTATCTTTCTGATGTTTTCATTCTTTCACTCTCTTTTTTGTAAATCCATTTCTTCTCATTTATATTTCATAGAATCATAGAATGGTTACAGCACAGAAGGAGGCTATTCGGCCCGTCGAGCCTGTGCCAGCTCTCTGCAAGAGCACTTCAGCTAGTCCCACTCCCCTGTCTTTTCCCTGTAGCCCTGCAATTTTTTTTCCTTCAGGTACTTATCAAATTCCCTTTTGAAAGCCACGATCGAGTCTGCCTCCACCACCCTTTCAGGCAGTGCATTCCAGACTCTAACCTAACATATAAATGTTACTTTTACTATTTAAATGTACTCATGCTTAATTTCCCAGATCCAACTCCACAGCCACATTGAAAGAGGATTGGAAATGTGGATCAGGTCAAGTCTGGCAGAGCAGAGAGGCTGAGTAGACGAAGAACTCATTACATACTTGTGCTGTGAGGGAGGGGGAGATTCGGTTTAGACACAGGAGAGGGGCTGAGCAGGCCAGTTCTTTGGCATCCAGCCACACTCAAAGAGATAAGTTTGGCTGAGCTTTGCCCTACAGGACATTAATTAAAAACAAAATAAAAGTGAAATAAATAATTAAAAATTGAAAGAAGGTAAAAATAATGCAAAATGTGGACAGTTTTTAAAAAGAAAAACAGAGCAAAATAATGCAGATGCTAGAAGTACTCAGCAGGTCATGGAGCATCTATGGCGAGAACAGACAAGTTATTGGCCTGTAATTTGTAGTTGGGATGGTGGCGAACTGGCAGCGTTCGCCATCATTCTGCCTTTGAAACTGACCGTAACTTTGTGATTTGGCGCAGACGCATGCAGAAATCCTGAAGTTGCGGTCTGTCAATGACAGCTCTGAAACTCGCTGCGATGTGGCCCACAGATCTGGCAATCAGTGAAATCTCGTAAATCATTGAAACTGACGGAAATTTTGCCTGTTCCACAGTAAGTACACTGTTAAATTCCCCACTAAAAGTTAAGGCCCAAAGGGATTAGGTGTAACGGGTTTTAACAGTGTACTGACATGTTAAGGGCCTGGAAAACTAATTTTAATTTTGTGCAGTGTGAAATTTGTCCATTTTAAGAATGTAAGAATTAGGAGCAGGAGTAGGCCATACGGCCCCTTGAGCCTGCTCTGCCATTCAATAAGATCATGCCTGATCTTTGACTGCAACTCCACTTTCCTGCCGATCTCCATATGCCTTGATTCCCCATGAGTCCTCTAGAGTCCTCTATCTCAGCCTTGAATATACTCAATGACTCAGCATCCACAGCCCTTTGGGGGTAGAGAATTCCAAAGATTCACAACCCTCTGAGTGAAGAAATTCCTCCTTATTTCAGTCTTAAATGGCCGACCCCTTATCCTGAGACTATGCCCCCTAGTTCTAGACTCTCCAGCCAAGGGAAACAACCTCTCAGCATCTACCCTGTCAATCCAACTCAGAATCTTACATGTTTCAATGAGATCACCTCCCATTCTTCTAAACTCCAGAGAGTATAGGCCCAATCTACTCAATCTCTCCTCATAGGACAACCCTCTCATCCCAGGAATCAATCTAGTGAACCTTTGTTGCACTGCCTCTAAGGCAAGTATATCCTTCCTTAGATAAGGAGACCAAAACTGTGCACAGTACTCCAGGTGTGGTCTCACCAAAGCCCTGTACAATTGTAGCAAGACTTCCTTACTCTTGTACTCCAACCCCCTTTCAATAAAGGCCAACATGCCATTTGCCTTCCTAATTCCTTGCTGTACCTACATGCTAACTCTCTGTGTTTCCTGCACGAGGACACCAACATTTAATAGTTTCTCACCATTTAAAAAATATTCTGTTTTTCTATTCCTACCAAAGTGAATAACCTCACATTTCACTACACTATACTCCATTTAATATTATAATAAAAATTAAAATTTTTAAGAAACTTCAAAAACATTTTGTTTTAAGTTTGTCCATCTTTATTTCAGGTTTGCCTTTTCCCCATGTTAGAGCCCCAATCTTTCTTTTGCTCTCTTTAACTATTTTTAAAAGTTAGAATTTTAAGAGCTTACTCACTTTCTTGTTTGCTGTCTGTGAGAATTCTGTGTTTTGATTGGCTGCTTAGACAGCCTGTTGATGTCACAACAGTTCGAACAAGGGAATCCTCACTACAGTCCGTTGAATTGAAGGTTGGAAAACCCAAACTTCTCGACACAGGGATTGTGAGATCCTTGTGTGGAGTGTACTTCGGGGTCAGCAGCGAACGCCTTTGCTTCACTGCTGACCGCAGATTCCGGGTCAATGTTTCAGGTGGGACCCTTTGTAAAAATTGGAAGATAGAACAGCATTTAAATGGACCAGAATAAAGGGAAGGGGAGGGAAAACACTAAAATAAATAGAATGACCTATAATATGCTTAAGTAGAGAACAGGAGATGGTTAAATGGGAGAAGTGATAGTAGCATGAAACAAAAGGAGGCATAGTGAGAGAAATCAAAGAAACAAAAGACAAATACAAGACACAGAACAGCTTAAAGAGGTGGGGTGATAGGCAGGTTAAAAAGGAACAAAATATACTTGCAAAGTGGAGAAAGCTCCAGCAGCTCAGCTTCCTAGAAGAAAAAAAAAGCAGGTTGATACCTAGGGTACAAATCGCATCGGCAGCACCAACCCGTTCCTTTTCGCTCTCCCATCTTACATTGCCAACAATTCCTGCCGAAGAGAAACTGAGAGCTATAGTTAAGGTGTGAAGATAGTATTAAGGCTTCAAAGTATTTTGTAGACAGATAAAGTGCTGTTCTCCACCTTGCATTCAACTTCAATTGGAACTGTGTAGAAAGGCAAAGACAAGGGAGATCAAAGTGGGAGTGAGATGGGGAATTGAAGTGGCAAGTGACGGGCTCAGGGTTGTAACTTGCGGGCAGAACAGAGGTGTTCAGCAATGTGGTCACCTAACCTGTGTTTGGTCTGCCTGATGTAGGGAAACCTTACAATGAGCACCGGATATAGTATGCCAGGTTGGAAGAAGTACGTGTAAATTGCTGTCTGGATTGGGGCCCCGGTGTGGAAGGAGGTTTATGAGCAGGTGTTACATCTCCTGCGCTTGCACGGGAGCGTGCCGTGGGAAGGGGAGGGTTGTTGGGGGTGATTGAGGAATGGACTAGGGTGTCGTGGAGGGTACGGTTCCTTCGGAATGCTGAAAGCGGAGGGGAAGATGTGTTTTGTGGTGGAATCATTCTGGAGCTGGCGGAATTTGCAGAGGATGATCTGTTGAATGTGGAGTTTGGTGGGGGTGGAATGTGAGGACAAGGGGAACCCTATCGTGGTTCTGGGAGGGAGGGGAAGAAGTGAGGGCAGAAGTGCGGGAAATGGAACAGACACGATCAAGGGCCCTGTCAACCATGGTGGAGGGGAATCCTCGGTTGAGGAAAAAGGAAGACATATCGGAAGCACTGGTGTGGAAGATGGCATCGTATGAACAGATGCAACGGAGGCGGAGAAACTGGGAGAATGGAATAGAGTCCTTACAGGAAGCAGGGTGAGAGGAAGTGTATCAAGGTAGCTGTGACAGTGGGCTGATAGTGAATATTGGTCGATATCCTATCCCCAGAAAGGGAGACAGTCCAACAATTTCAGATCATAACTTCTGCCCCCATTTTTTTGGATGGCAACTGTTGATGATTCTGCTATTCTATTTACATCTCTTCTAGACCTATCCTTTGTTCCTTTACTTGTCCTATTACCATCTCCTTTTGCCTTGCACCATCATCCCTTTTGCCTTCTAATCTCTCCTGCCTTCCATCCTATCATAGACTTTCCCCTTTGTTCTTTCCTCCCCTCCCCCTTTCCCCTGCCTCTGCACTTGCTTAAAACCTGTTATATCTCTAACCTTTTTCAGTTCTGACGAAAGGTCATCAACCTGAAACGTCGTCCCTCCTTCCACAGATGCTGTCTGACCTACTGAGTCTTTCCAGCATTTTCTGATTTTATTTCAGATTTCCAGCATCTGCAGTATTTTGTTTTTTTACCTGCTTGACTAGTGTGTTCTTGTGGCATTGATTGTTGAGTTTGATTTTTCCATGGTGACTAAATGATCAAGTGGCAATCATGGACTAATCAGTTTGCTGGAGGAACTACATTATTACTGAGACCATTTAAAAAAATAATATAGATAGATGATTTAACACTAAATGGAAAATGTGGGATGGTCGAGCTGTTACTTTCAAGGCAGACAACAGCTTTAGGATGCAGAATGCAATATTAGTTAGTTATTCTGGAGCAGTCTGCTTGATTGTCATCCCTGCCATTGGTCTCAATATCTAACTCCACCACCATCAGAGCACTCTGGCTGCAGTATGCAACACACCAAGTTTACTTCAACAGTAACTCCCTTGTCTACCACCAGGAAAAACAAAAATTCAGCGGGTTGGCATCAGGAGCTTAGCTGTTAGTTAAGAAATGGACAATGAAAAAATTAATTCCAATTTAAGTTTAATCAGAAATAAAACTAACTGGGTATTTTAAAACTATAGTAGCAACTTTTAAAATTATATTGCAGGGAGTAACTGTCAGTGATGCTTTGCAAAAATATTTTTAATGCATCTGGCATCTAGCTTTATTGAGTTTGAAGGATGTACAGCAATTACATTTTTTGTCACAAGTTCTGTTCTTGATTTATTGAATATTTTACTGTTAAATTTTTGAATGAGATTACAATTTTGATTCACAGTTACTTTGTGTAAAATGTATTAATTGACCTTTTGTCTATCTCATACCATCATTTCATGGTTTGTAGAGCTGTTACATATACAAAATAAAAATTCTAGAGGACCTGGTATCTGTCCATAAGAATAAAAATGTAAAGTAAAATGCCCAGTTGGGTTCCATAAATATGTAAATATAAACATACTGCCAAGATTTTTAAAAACTGGTTCACCAAATATATTGGCAGAAGACTTTACAGCAGTGGCTATGGATGCTACTGGCTCAGTATTATATTTCTACATCTCTATCCCATGACTCATAGATCTACTGGAGTAGAACACACTTTCAGATTGGAGGCAAACAGATTAAATAATGTTACCATCTGCAATGAACTCAAGATACCATGCTCAACTAGCTTGTATCTACTTCAGTGGTGCCCTGCAAGCATTTGTGGAGATAATTACAATGCACCTTACCCCAAGCTGTATTCTGGTACTTTGGGCTATTTCTCAGTATCTTGAATTACATTTTCAAAATAGTATCATTTACCCTTTTCCAAACTTGCAGGGGAGAGTGCATAATACATAGAACAGCTGAGCATATCACAATTATTTCCTAAAGAACGATGTAAGTAGTCTGACTGTTGTAGTAAGTAACAGAAAGTGCTGCAATCACTCAACCGGTCAGACAGCATCTGTGGAGAGAAGAGATGAGTTAATGTTTTGGGTATGGACCCTTCATCAAAGTAGTTAGTGAACTAGATTTTGACTTATGAAGGCGAGGTCATAATCGTAATGCTCACACACACGAAGATTAGTCACTTGGGTAAGATAACAGCTGAAATCGTGTTCTTCAAGAGCATGGGGGAGTAAATTGTGGGAATGATCATCTCTACACAAAGAAACAATACAGTATAAAATTGAAATCATGCCTTAGCATGATGCTGTTTTAATATTAAAAACAAAATTAGCAGATGTGCACCAAATTACAAGTTTTGCAACCGCATCTGCAGCTCATCAAAATATATTGCCCAGGGTGCTTCCTGAAATAAAGCGATCACCAAAGGAAACATCTTAAAAATCCTAGTTTTGGAAGGTTTATAACTTGTCATCTTGATTCCTGCAGAATGTAAAAGTAAATGAATAGTAGGGCTCTAATCTGCATTTGAATTAAAATGGTTTTGAATTATAAAGTCAGGTACAAATATAAGAAAACAGCTGTTTTAACATTCCCTGTTCTAATTCATATTATTTTGAAGCGTATTCATCATAAAACAGGTTTCAAACAAAGTCATATCAGTGTGATTGTTACATGATGTGGAAGGGTCAGTCATGTCCCCATGACACCATTTAAATGTGGCGGAAAGGCTTGTGGCCAGTCTTAATGGTAGTGGAGGCTTTTAGGAAGGAGAATGCAGTTGCAATTTGTTATGATATATTTGAGGTAGTAGCCTTTTAGTTGCATTTTCCTGTTTACCGCCTCAAAATGTGTGGTAATTCAGAGGAAAATACAGGCCTCCATCTTTGGTGAAGTGATGGTTAGCTTTTTTATAACATCCTGACAGAAGAGGGCATACATGGCACATGAATCTTCTAAGACATTATTACTCCATAGATTATGGTACAAACTGAAAGTAGCAACCAAATATTATTCCTGATGTCATGGATGATTTTAGTTTATGTTTTTAAATGCACTTCATTTTCAAAATCACAAGTAAGGTATCCTGTAAAAGCATTTATGGAGTCAAAATTCCACAGGGTTGATTCAAGCGTTTCTAATATAAATATATCTGTTTGTAGGGTCATCTATAATAAGAATCTTTGCTAAGCTTTGAAAACATTGGGGAAAACTGTTTGGTGGATATGTGATAGGACACAGCAGCAAATAGTTACAGAATCAGCTGCTCTTATTTTCCAAAGCTGGTGGTAAAGGAGCTATTAAGTTGCTTAAATTTAGTGGACAGCCCTACAACGAAATGTGCAGTTTTAACAAAAGTAAAGATCTCAGACCCTTTACAAGACATTGATATAAAACATTCAAAATTTGATTTTGGATTATTTACCTTTTTCTCATGTGTTTCACTTTTAATTGAAATATATGTTGATCTTAGGCCAACATGCCCCTTCTGATGCAATATTAATAGAGTATATTGAAGTATAAGGATGTTGGTATAATGGCGAGTTTCCAAAATCATTATAAATGACTATCTTTTGATGTTTCTACCATGTATTTAGTTATTACTTCAATGTGCACCTTGATATAATGACAAACAACTACATGCAAATGGCCCACATAATTACCTCCAAATTGACCACATAGGAGTGCCTGTCTGTTAAGACAGTTTAGCCAGCCAATTCCATCCCTTTAATTTGTATATTATGCACATTTTGGCACTCATACAGAGTCCACAGATATTGATGAAGAAACAATGGCCCAGAAATTCCCTACCTTACCCCCACAAGTTACTGTCGCAATCCTGGCGAAAGATGGCGGCCGCCACTCTAATGCCCTTCTCTGGTGTGGGACTTGGCGGCTGCCATTTTGATGAGGTCCTTAGCGCTGCCGATAGCAGCGCTGGCCCTGGAGATGCAAATATGGAGAACGTGACTTTGTACGCCGACTTGACGTCACACTCTGTGAACGTGGACCTTAGTGCTGAGTTTAGCGCTTAGTCCTAAGCTCGCTCTGAAAAGCGAGCGTGCAGCAGACTGATGCATGCTGTCAGCACTTTTTAAAGGGACACACACATCTTTCAGGTAAGTTTGCATTTAAGCTTTTGGACTGACTAGATTATTTTTGGGAAAAATTCAGTTGTTTGCGCCTCCCGTTAGCACCTTAAGGGCGCGGCGATGTTTGTGCTGCTCGCGAAATTAACTAGACATTTTGCGGCGGCACTAAACACTACCACCACGATCTCCTGCGCCGGCAGATTGTGACATCATTCGAGTGCACAACGCCCTGGATCGGATATTGAGTGGCGCCTCCTGCCTTACCGCCTGCCACTAGCAACGACAGGTTGAGGGGAGCGTTATGCTGTCAGAAAGGGACGAGGGGAGCGCTATTTAAAGGCGACCACTTCCTGCCTTTTTTGTCGGTGACATTTTTGCACCACGCAGTCAGAGAGAGAGAGACTTCTGGAGAGATTCAATGCTGTGTGAAGGAGTTTTGAGTACTGAGCAGCACTTTGCAGGTTTATTTTGATTTGCCCTTCCTTGCTTCGCCAGCACTCTGAGGTAGCGCCTCACTACTCGGCGTTTGCGCCTTAAGACAGGTGTGAAGCACCTGATTTAGCGCTCCAATCACCTCCAGGGGCGATAAAAGCCAAGTTTGCTGTCGGAGGCGATAATTAGCGCCAGGCGCTGAACTTTGCGCATGGCCGACAACGGCGCCCCAAATGGGGCGATACCGAATTTTTCCCCCTTTATATTTTATTGAAGTAGTGGCTTGGTGCAATACATGTTAAAAGTTTTTTTAAGTGTGCAGGGATGCATGCAAGGCCTCAGATGGTAAAGGAAGGCCTCTGAGAAGACAGATCATGCTGGAAATACTCAGCAGGTCAGGCAGCAGTTGTGGAGATAGAAACAGAGTTCATGTCTCAGGTTGCGATGCTGCCTGACCAGCTGAGTTTTCCCGCATTTTATGCTTTTATTTCAGACTAGCTGGAGTGCCCGGTGGTGCCGAGGGTTTTTTTGAGGGCATGTTGTTGTTGGAAGAGAGAGAGAGAGAGACTGGGGGGGAGAGAGCGACTGGGGGGAAGGGGGGGAGAGAGCGACTGGGGGGAAGAGAGAGAGAGACTGGGTGGGGAGAGAGAGACTTGGGGGGAGAGAGCGACTGGGGGGAAGAGAGAGAGAGAGAGGCTGGGTGGGAGAGAGAGAGAGAGGGAAAGAGAGAGAGGGAGGGAGTGAGAGAGACTGGGGGGAGAAGAGAGAGATGGGGGGAAGAGAGAGAGAGAGACTGCTGGATTTAGTTCGGGATTAGCCTGGAGAGAGAGGGGGGGAAGGAGTGCCTCAGGCCTGGCCCGATGGACCCCTGCGAAGGAAGGAAGGAAGGAAGGAAGAAGGCGAGCTCTCCCTCCCTCTCCCACCCCCTCACTCTTTCCCTCCCTCACCCTCTCTCCCTCCCCCTGTCTCTCCCTGCTTTACTCTCTCTCCCTCCATCCCCTCCTCTCCCTCCCTGCCCCTCTCCTCCCCCTCCCTCCCCCTCTCCTCTCCCTCCCTCCCCCTCTGCTCCCCCTCCCTCCCCCTCTCCTCTCCCTCCCTCCCCCTCTCCCTCCCTCCCCCTCTCCTCTCCCTCCCTCCGTCCCCCTCTCCTCTCCCTCCCCCTCTCC
Organism: Somniosus microcephalus; assembly: GCF_052327205.1. Classification (NCBI taxonomy): domain Eukaryota; kingdom Metazoa; phylum Chordata; class Chondrichthyes; order Squaliformes; family Somniosidae; genus Somniosus; species Somniosus microcephalus. The sequence goes on from NC_140991.1 coordinate 128,849,718, forward strand.
TCTCCCTCCCTCCCCCTCTCCTCTCCCTCCCTCCCCCTCTCCTCTCCCTCCCTCGCTCTCCCTCCCCTCTCTCCCTCCCCACTCTCACTCCCCCTGCTTTACTCTCTCTCCCTCCCTCCCCTCTCCCTCTCTCCCTGTCCTCTCCCTCCCTCCCCTCTACTCTCCCTCCCCCTCTCCCTCCCTCCCCCTCTCCCTCCCTCCCCCTCTCTCCCTCCTCTCCCTCCCCCCTCTCCTCTCCCTCCCCCTCTCCTCTCCCTCCCCCACCTCTCCTCTCCCTCCACCCCCTCTCCTCTCCCTCCCCCCTCCTCTCCCTCCCCCCCTCCCTCCTCTCCCTCCCCCCCTCCTCTCCCTCCCTCCCCCCATCTCTTCTCCCCCTCTCCTCTCCCCCCCCTCTCCTCTCGCTCCCCCTCTCCTCTCCCTCCCCCTGTCTCTCCCTGATTTCCTCTCTGTCCCTCCCTCCCCCTCCCTGTCTGCTTTTCCTGAGAGCCCGGCCGCGGTGAGCCGAAGCCCCCATGTGCGGATCATCGCCTCAGGGCCGGCCGGTGCGCGGCCTAGCGCGTGAGGCCCTGCCGGACTCACCTTAGCTGAGGTCGCACTCCGGGCTGCCGCCGACGTTGACACACATGCTGACTCCCGCCCCGCCAGCCTTTACTAAGATGGCGGCTACGGCTACGCTCGGCTCAGTCCCGCTCCGCCAGCCTTTACCAAGATGGCGGCGATCACGGGGCGGGCCCAGCAGGACGGGCGGTGCCTAGCTCGGGCATGGCTGGCGAGGAGAGGCCGAGGCTTCAAGGCTTGCAGGTAGGGTAACCCTCCAAGGTTGTGACACCCGGCGGAGGCAGCGAGTCAAGAGAAAAAAAAAGGGTGAAAGGTAGGAAAATTAATCAGCTTAGAAAAAATATTTACAAATTAATTTACTTTTTTAAAAAACAATTTCCCCTCCACACACACAGAAAGTGGGAAAAATAAACACACAGAAAGTGGGAAAAATAAATCAATAGTTAGAAATCAAGATGGCGGCCACTCACCTCAGCTCAGAAGGATTAGGCCCGCCCACACACACAATGAACCCCCCCCCCTGTGATGCACCAATTGGTCAACCATCAGGTCACTCAAGTGTAGGATTGGTCAAGCATCACGTCACTCAATGCTATCCCCTGTAGGATGCCCCGCCCACACACGCAATGAAATGCCCCCTGTGATGCACCGATTAGTCAACCATCAGGTTAATCCCCTGTACGATTGGCCAACCATCATGTCACTCAACGCTAATGAGCGGAATGTTGCCGTTTTTTGAACCTTTTTGTATACTGTCTGACCAATTTTTGTCTGACCAAAAAGTAAATATGCCTATTAAGAGTCCCCTAATGATAAGCTTTCTTTTGATATAACATATATGTAGGTACGCTCTATAACTTTTGATTGTATAGCCGGACAGACAGACAGACAGAAAGACAGAAAGACAGACAGACCAACCGTTTTATATATATAGATAGATTTACAGCATCTGCTCGCAGAGGGAAGAGGAGGAAGCAGAAGAGGAGGAAGCAGAAGGAAGTATATAACCCAGATAGCCTCTTTCTGGCCGGGATGGAATCATCCACCTGCGGTACCAGTGATCACAACCCCAATTCCCCTTTCAACATTTGTCCCACACCTTCCCTTCCCTCTGTTACTGACCATCATTGCGTCCTCTTGGCCATAATGTTGAAATAAAAGCTACCACAAAGCAAACTTTCCAATCCAACTTTATCCATCTATCCATCCAAAATGACATCAAGAAATCAACTCATCACCCTTATGCATTCCCTTAGTGACTGTCTTGTGTGTGCCTTTGCCTATCAGAACTGATGTCACACAGTGTTACCCCAGTGGCTGCAGCATGGCTGGTGGAAGGCTTATGACTTTCAGTGGGGGGACACTGCAAATGGCCTTGCTGGTCGACCATGAGGAGCTGGTGGCTGGGAGTGTCAAATCAAGTGATGATGTTTCTTCACTCTCCTCTCCCTCTTCTTGGTCAACCACTGGCTGGGCAGGCTGCATTTCTTGGGGGTGTGAAATGAGGAAGGCACAAGGGTGGAGTTGTGAGGGGAGGGTAGGAAAGCAAGAGGTGCACACAAGAAGGAGGATAACGTATTTCATTAAATATATTCAAGAAGGAGTTGGATATATTTCTTAAGGCTAAAGGGATCAAGGGGTATGGGGAGAAAGCAGGGACAGGGTACTGAATTTGGATGATCAGCCATGATCGCATTGAATGGCGGAGCAGGCTTGAGGGGCCGAATGGCCTACTCCTGCTCCTATCTTCTATGTTTCTATGTTTCTAAGATACCAGCATCTTGTATCCTTTCAGCCCTACCGTTGGCCAAAGGCTCAGCCATGCCCTGCCAAGAATGGCCAACACCGTCTCCTCCAAGGGGGTGAGGTGAAGCTAGGAATGGGAGGTGTGCCTCATGTTTGGTACAGATGGTTGGTAGGTGAGTGACTGGAGGCGGGTGGGAGGGAGTCATTGAGAAGTGTGTGAGGCCAGTGGTGCAGTTGGTAGGACGTGGCTTTTGATGACGCATTCACTGACCTTGACCACCGGTCTGAGGTCATGAAGCTTCTTTGGGCACTGGAGCCAGGTGGTAGGGGCGACACTGCTGGCAGTGATGGCCTCAGCGACCTGGTCCCACATCCTTCTTTCAGGAGTGCCTTCTGGCCCCTGTGGGTAGAGGACGTATTGTGCAGTGTTGACCCCCTGCACAAAGCTGGAGTGCTGCATGCGAGATGCTGGGTGCCCTTTCCCTGGCTTGCTGAGCCATTTGTGTTAGTGCTGAAGCACTTTTCCCATTTCTTTAGGTGCAGAAAGGAATTCAGCTTTATGAGCTGAAGACTCTGGCCCAAGGTGGCACTGGCAGGTTTTTTGGTGATCTCCAATTTCTAGGCCAATAAAAATTGGAAAATATATCAGCTTTAGTCCAATAAGAACAGATTTGGCATAAGATAAACCTCAATGCTAAATCTTGTTCTGGTGGGCTAGATAAACAAACCTTCTCTGTGCATTATTACCATTGATAATGTCATTTTGGCTTGTTTTCTTTTTGATTTAGGCTTCCTCATTGTTCTTTTTATTTCCATGCTTTCACTGTTATCTCTAAGGGCCCTATTGAACTTGGCATTTCATTATCAGATTTAGCTTTGATCTCAGTCAGTCAACAAGCTGCATCATGAATACTCAAAATTGAATTTTATGGAAATGTTTTGCCTTGCACTTAATGTATCTACTAAGAACTGACTACTAAATCAAACATGGTATTAGCTGGCAAAGAAGGAACAATGGCCTAGAAATTCAATTGCACCTGAAAATGGACACAGGGACCATGTGAAATTGATGCTGGGAGGTCCGTATCATGGGTCAGGCATTCAGCCAGTGCTACCTGCACTGCTTATTCAGTGTGTGCCTGTTAAGGTGGGGTGGGAAATCTCATAGGAACACTAGGAGAGATATTATTGAGCACACAAGATAGGGCAGTAAGGGATTGCACAAGCGTGATAAGAACATAGGAAATAGGAGCAGGAGTAGGCCACTTCACCCTTTGAGCCTGCTCTGCCATTCAGTAAGATCATAGCTGATCCTCTTCCTCAACTCCACCTTCCTGCACTATCCCCATATCCCTTGATTCCCTTAATATCCAAAAATCTATCAATTTCAATTTCAATTTTATTTGTCACATAACCAAATACAACAAGTGAAATCCAGTCAGTGAAATGCTTTTTTCTTAACGAGCCGAGCGCACCAAGCAGCAAAGGACACTTAGCTGCCTGGTACGCACGGAGCCCGCAAGGACGGCAGCCATCTTCATCGGCGCCATCACAATAGGGTCCGCTCTCGCCTCGCTCTGCCTTTCCCGCACTCCTGCCCGACAATCTTCAGCCGCCGTGGTACCGACGTCTCCTCTGCAAGATTCTAGAGATGACAAAAGAGATTCACTTAACAGAGCTGTTAGAAAGCATGCTTCAGAATCGCCGGTTCTATGTTGAACTAGGTGGGAAGCACAGCAGGTGGCGTATTCAGAAGAATGGTCTTCCTCAGGGAAGCGTGCTTGCACCGCTGCTGTACAACATCTACACGAATGACCAACCTATAGACGGTGTTACACGCCGTTTTATATATGCTGATGACTTATGTGTCACTGCCCAAAGCACTGATTTTAACACCGTGGAGAAAACGCTTTCTGAGGCCTTGGAGGGACTAAAATCCTACTATGAAGAAAACCACCTTCGCGCAAACCCATCAAAGACGCAAGTTTGTGCATTCCACCTCAGAAACCGTGAAGCCAAACGCCAGCTGAAAGTAACCTGGTGTGGAGCAACACTGACGCATTGCGAGCACCCTATCTACTTAGGAGTCACCCTTGACCGATGCCTCACCTTCAAGAACCACATCGAGAAGACAAAGGCAAAAGTGAGCGTACGAAACAACATCCTGAATAAGCTCACTAACACAAGATGGGGAACAAGCCCGAAAACATTGCGAACCAGTGCACTTGCTCTTTGCTATTCCACTGCCGAATACGCCTGCCCTGCATGGGAAAGGTCTACTCATGCCAAGAAGATGGATGCCGTTCTGAATGCAAGCTGCCGATTTATCACAGGTTGCTTAAAACCAACAAACACCAACAGCCTATATATCCTGGCAGGTATCGCTCCCCCTGATATAAGAAGAATGGTAGCCAGCAAGAAAGAATGACTCCGTCAAACATCAGATGAGAGACACCCTCTGCATTGTCATACACCTACACCCAGCCGCCTAAAGTCAAGAAAGAGCTTCATGAACAGTGTTGTTCCATTACAATCAACCTCATCTGAAGCCCGCATCGCCTTGTGGAAAGACCGGCTCGCCAGTCTTGAACAACCCCCAGCGATGGAAATTTTACTTGATGAAAGCCTTCCCCCAGGAGCTAATTGCAACTGGGCAACCTGGAAGTGCCTTAACAGACTTAGGACCGGTGTAGGTTGCTCAAAGGTGTCACTAAGCAAATGGGGATATTCAACCAGCCCGACAACTTGTGAATGTGGAACTGAGGCACAGACTATGCAACATCTCCTGCAATGTCCATCGTTAGAGGAACCCTGCACTGTTGCAGATCTTGCTGAATTCAACAACAAGGCGCAAAAATGTGTCCAATTCTGGCTGGGCTATGTATAGACTGTCCGTGGACACGATAAGAAGACCCTATCCAGCCCTGTAAGAATTGTATATGTTTCAATGAGATCACCTCTTATTTTTCTAAATTCTAGGGAATATAAGGCCTAGTCTCCTCAAGCACTCCTCATAGGACAATCCCCCCATCCCAGAATCAGTCTGGTGAACCTTCATTGCACTCTCTCTAAGGCAAGTATATCCTTCCTTAGGTAAGGAGACCAAAACTGTACACAATACTCCAGGTGTCTCACCAAGACCCTATATAATTACAGTAAGACGACTTTACTCATACTCGAATCCTTTTGCAGTAAAGGCTAACATACCATTTGCTTTCCTAATTGCTGCTAAGGAAACTGGTGGTCGATGCTGCACCTGCTCTTTCTCTTCTATCTCCTCCACTTCTTGCTGCCCAGGTGATGGTAGGGGCTGGTCCCTCAGTTTAATAAATTTATGCAGCATACAGCATATGACCACAAATCTGGAAACATGCTTAGAGTGTAGAGCTCCTCCTGAACAGTCCCGGCAGCAGAAGCGTTCATTGAACACACCAATGGTCTGCTTAATGGGATTTCTGGTGGTGGTATGGCTATCATTGTAGGCATGCTCTGCATCTGTGCCTGGGTTCCTGACAGGAGTCATGGATGAGCCATGTCTGGAAGGGATATCCCTTGTCACCAAGTAGCCAGCCTGTGACCTAATGGCCTGGTTGCAATAAAGGCAACATAAAGGACTGGTGCAGAATGAATGCATCATGACTGCTGCCAGGAAACTGGGCACAGAGGTGCATGATGTGCTGCCTGTGGTTTAAGTTGCACATTCAGGGAGTGGTAACCCTTTCTATTGAGAAAGATGACAGGCTGGTGATGGGGTGCGCACAGGGTAATGTGGGTGCAGTCTATGACACCGTGGATCCTGGGGAAGCCTACAATGTAGGCAAAGCCTATTGCTCTCTCATCCTGCTTCGCTCTGTCCATGAGGAAGGTTATTTGGCTGACTGAATCAGTGCTGAAAGCGAAGAACTGTATTTTTTGAAAGAGTATTTCACTTTCTATTTTTCCTCTCCATTTTGACCCAAGTATCCCTAGGTAATTCACTAAAAGTTGCCAACCTGCTCTCAGGCCTCTTCAAAGGCTGCTTGGAGCCAACCATCAGGAGTTGGGGCTGGGGGGGGTAGGTGATAGTGTCTTCTTCTGATTTTTCTTTTGTCTCTGTGGGAACCTGGTAGGTGCCTGACCTCCATTCAGCATCTCAATAAAGTGACCAGATGAAATGGGGTGTGGTGCTGAAATTCTGTGGGGATTCAACCCATCTCAAACTGTTAATCCAGCAGGAGACTGGATGAATGCCCAGGAAAACAGTGGTAATGTAAGTTTCCACTGCAAATGGGTGGAACCTCTTGGAATTTCAGCTCTTGGGAATTTAGTGGTATGTAGGATGAAACCCACATCCACCACTGCTGTTGGTGCTATGTATTGGTGCTTCAACAGGCAACATCACCCCCTTGCCCTACCCCACATGGCTACATCTGTACAGTATTTTTTTAAAGAAATTACCTAGCACTTTCACCTCTGGGACCTGAATTTAAATCCAGTGATGCAATAAAAATCTTCTCTCTGATGGACATAATAAAGAAGGAACTTACCTTGTCACTCCATCCCAAAGAGCTTCAGAGATAATGGGCTCGATTTTGTCAATGGGGAGCTTTTGGAGGCGGGACTCCCACTTTTTGGGTTGTAGTCCCGCCTCCATCGACTTGTGGCCAACCCACGCTATTTTCCCTTGATTGACCTTGTTAAGCCCGCCCAGTGGGCTCAGCAGGCCAATTAAGGGACACCTGGTTACTGGTGATGTCAGCGATTGACATTTCATCTGGCAAGAGCTTTTGACAGATGAAAAATCAGCGTTTGACAGCTCTGTGAAGCTGCCAAACACTGACAACCTGTCTTCTAACTTGAGTCCTTCTACTTAGACTCAGTTAGAGAGCTCTCCAGACCAGAAAGCAGAGGCTGCAGCTTTTGACAGTTCAGCGGCCATTCTGCTTTCTGTGCCGGTGAGCTGAGGGACTCCCGAGAACTGAAGGAAGGAAGCCTGCAGGAGAAAGTTAAAGTAAGTAAAACTTATTAAAACACTTTACACTTACCTCACACACTTACCTCTGCACACATGCACCCATCACTCACCTGCACAATGGACATCTCGACCCCTCCAACCCCTGCAGAGCCATCGGACAGCCCACACTTCAGGGCTAAAAATAGGGATTAGGCAAAAAACTGCCTGTTAACTACCTGTTAACAGGTAGTTAATTGGCACTAATCCCCTTCCCACCTCGGGGAGGTGGCTCCCAGCACAGGTCGGGAACCCGCCTCCTGGGACATTGGCACGGAGGCGGGTTGGGGGCGGGATGGGTTCCCGCCCTCCGATTCTGCAATTTTCCCACCGCTCCCGCCTCCTCGGGGCTTGGAAAATTGAGCCCAATGAATTGCATTGAGATGCAGTCACTGTTGTTATATAGATGAACGCAACCTCTTTTCACAGCAATTTCTCATAAACCGTAATGAGATGAATTAATTAATTTTTTGATAGTATTGGTTGAGAGGGCAGTGTTGATAGAGACACCTGGAGAACTATCTGCTCTTCTTCAAGTAGTGCATGGGATCTTTAACAGATGCCTCGTCTGTTTCATCTGAAGGACTGCACCTCCGACAATGTAGTGCTTCTTCATTACGATACCAAAATGTCAGCCTGGATTATGTGCTCAAGTCCTGGAGTGAGGCTTGAGACCACAACATTCTGACTCAGAGGCTACAGTGTTACCAAATGAGTCTAGGTAACACAAGCATCTAATCTGTTACTAGTTTTGGCAGTGTCATCACAATTCTTAATGTATGTGTGTTGATAAGACCAAGCTGCTTACAAATTTTCATTCTTACTGAGAGATACTATAGGATGGATGGTGTAGCAGAGTAGACAGGTGCTTTTTAAAAAATGGGGCTAAAGCACAATGTTGGAAAATAACCTAGTGATAATAGTAGTGACAGAATACTTGGCGTAAAGTCTCCTGAATAACTTTGTGGAAATAGGAAAGAAACAAAAAATAAATTCAGATATAACCTCAGAATGCTGCTACAAATGTTACCATAGGGCTCTTTAAATGCATTTCCATGAACAGCAACTCTAGTAGCCTTAATTGCCCATTTTATAAGACTAAGCATTATACTGACTTAAATGCCAGGAAATTATGTGAACATCTAAGTGATGCCATTGGGGGATAATCTTAATATAATTAACTGCAAACTGCAAGGATTTCTAACAACAACAACAACTTGCATTTATAGTGTGCCTTTAACATACTAAAACACCCCACGGTGCTTCACAGGAGCGTTATCAAACAAAATTTGACACCGAGATAGTAGGACAGGTGACCAAAAGCTTGGTCATAGAGGTAGGTTTTAAGGAGCATCTTAAACGAGGAGAGAGAGGTTGAGAGGCGGAGAGGTTTAAGGGAGGAAATTCCAGAGCTTAGGGCCTAGGCAGCTGGCAATGGTGGAGTGATAAAAATCGGGGATGCGCAAGAGCCAGAAGCACAGAGATCTTGGAATGTTGTAGGGCTGGAGGAGGTTACAGAGATAGGCAGGTGCAAGGCCATGGAGAGATTTGAAAATAAGGATGAGAATTTTAAAATTGAGGCATTGCCGGACTGGGAGCCAATGTAGGTCAGCGAGCACAGGGATGATGGTATAACACAGTAATGCCAACTCTTGCAAATTAATCGCGAGACACGAGATTTTTAATGAAAATTTAGCCCAACTTGCGATCTTGCAATTCAACAGTAAAATCCCATTTTTTTCCCTTGGGGAATGACACAATGACACTGGGCGGGATTTGAACAGCACAGCAGTACTCTGATTGGTTAGTGTGCGGCAGCGCCTCTCAGCATGGGCCACGGAGATTGGAACGCTCCCCGGGGGCACGCGCATGGGATTAGAACCTTCGGTAGTGGATGTTCCATTCCAGTGGCGTGTGCACCCAGCACTCCCTTTGCGTGCACCCTGACTCGTGGCTCGCACTGCTGGTGACCCAGCCGGAAGCTGCACATGGTGTGCTGGTTTCCCAAAGCACTTCAATTCAAATCATGCAAATGAGAAATCGTGGTAACTATAACAACCGGGAGCTCACCACGTTGGACTGTTTCTTTAACTCCTTGGTGTAATGATATCAGCAAATAGTGATGGTATTTGCCTGTTTGATTATTTATGCCTTACCAGCAGAGGGCATGTGAGAGAAGCAGTTTAGTTTTAGTTTAGTTTTAGATGGATCTCTAAGATGGTGTCTCCTGTAATGCTGTTAACTGAGTTGAACATACTGTAGATTAAAAGACATTGGGCTAGATTTTCAGTTGCTTGCGCCAGCAGTTAGCGCCTTAAGAGAAGTGATTTTCGGGCGCTATTCGTGTAGCGCCCGGGCGCAGCGCAGTTAGCGCCCCGCCCCAAATTAAGTTGCCCGTTAGCGCCGGCGCAAAGTTTAGCGGCCGCCCGGATGCGCGCGCAGAAAATGACGTCACATCCTCGTGCAACGCCCTTTGGCCGCCCCGAATCCAAACTTCAGTCGGACCGCCCCATTCTGCGGCTGGCGTCCAGAGCGTTTGTAAAATGGAACGCAACACACCCTGGGGAGCGCAAATTAAAGGGCACTCCTCCTGCACTATAAACGGCAGTCTGCATGTGTTGTGTGGAAGGATCCAGTGTGTTGTTGTGAGCGGTGTATTTATGTTTCCGACCACCACCACCACCACCACCACCACCACCACCACCACCACCACCACCACCACCACCACCTCCTCCTCCTCCTCCTCCTCCTCCTCCTCCTCCTCCTCCTCCGAAAAAAACACATGCACCCTTCCCCTTTAAGAGCTCACTGGCACCAGAGTGTCTGCCGTGCGCTGCGCCCGAGCTCGGGCGCTGCGCTCTGCACCGCCGGCTTAGCGCCTAAAGATAGTAGTGGAACGCCTCTTTCAGCGCTCCACCAACCTCTTAGGGCGAAGCCACTGAATTTCCGGCAACGGGGCGCTACTTTGGGGCGGGCGCTAACTTCGGGCGGGCGCTAAGGTTAGCGCCCCAAAACTGTCTATACTGAAAATCTAGCCCATTCTCTTTCATGAATGTGTCATCATTGAACCCACGTACAAACCAATACATGGTGTCAGAAGTGATTGAAAGAGATGAAGAGGAAAAATCTGAAGTTAGCAACTCGACGAGATAGTGGCAAGCAAGCTACCCAGCGAAATCAGATCTCCACATATTAGCAAGCCAAAAGAGAACATCGTTACTTACCATTGGAGAATAGCTAACGAAGTGAAAAATGGAAGGTTTACACCCACCGGCGAAGCTTCAGTTGACAGGTAATGTGGCTGAAAATTGGAGAAGGTTCAAACAACGTTTGGAGTTGTATTTATCAGCAATCGGAGCTGACGGGAAAAGTGATAAAATGAAAGCATCAGTGTTCTTACATGTCGTGGGTGATGAAGTGCTGGAGGTGTATAATAACTTCACATTCGCTGCTGATGCAGACAAAATGAAGCTGGATAAAATAATGGAACAGTTTGAGTCCTACTGCATACCTAAACGTAACGTGATGTTTGAGAGGCACAGATTTTTCACATGTGTACCGAAAATGGGAGAGACTATTGATCAGTATGTGACTGAACTGAGAAACCGAAGCAAAACATGTGAATTTGGGGGACTGACAGACTCGCTGATAAAAGACAGACTGGTGTGTGGTATTCCAGATAATGGTCTAAGGAAAAGACTGCTAAGAGAGCAAAATCTAGACCTGGGAAAAGCCATAGCACTGTGTAGGGCTACAGAGACTGTGAAGTCACAGGCTGAAATAAAGAATAGATTTGCCTTCCAAAGTTAGGCTTTATTAACTTTAAAATCGGCAGCATATCTTTCTACATCCAGTCCCAACGAAAGCTAGAAAAGGACTGAATTTAAGGTAGCCACAACACATCATGTGATCATCAACTACCAATGAGATTACAACACATATCCCAAGGCAGTTAACAAACAACGAATCACAATACTTTTACTAATCAAGGAATAATCACCACATTCACCCCCCTTTAAAATATACTCTAACCTAATAACTTTTACAATTTACAATTAATTATTTACAACTAAACTATGCACGAGAATAAAACTATTTACATAACACAATACTAAATGAACAACAACAAACAATAACATTACGCATAAGTATTAAGTATCTCTCAACTAAAACAATATACTATAATATTTCAACAATTTTTAAAACATTACTATCAATTTAAAAGTCTATTTTCAATCGGTCGACCGGATATCTTGTTCGTGTCGACCTTCTTAACCTTGGTGAAATTCCTTGCCCTCCCACGCCAGAAGACACAGAAGTATCTTCAACAGGAAGGCTATCCATATCCCGATTCTCAACGGTTTCCGGATTAGAAATCCCATCAGAAGATGCACTGGGACGGTCATAAACATCTATCAAAGGCTGACTAATAGAAGTATGATTATCTGCAATCGGATTGGAAATATTCATAGTATCTGTAACAGCATCCACATTATCCGAATCATGACCATTATTATTATCCTCAGAAGAGGGCTGGCCCCCACAAGGAGCCAAGTCTTTAATTGAAACAGTACTTTCTTTCCCATCTTGGAATCGAATATGAGCATATTGGGAATTTGCCTCCAACAGCTCCACCTCCTCCACCAAGGGGTCATATTTTGACAATCTAACATGGCGTCGAAGCAACACAGGTCCCTGCATAGTAAGCCATGAAGGTACCGAATATCCCGTAGTAGATCTCCGTGGATAGTTAAAGAACCTTTCATGGGGGGTCACATTAGTAGCCGTTGAAAGCAATGATCTAATGGAATGCAGGGCATCAGGCAGTACCATTTCCCACTGTGTATTCTTAAGATTCCGGGATGTCAACGCCAACATAACTGCCTTCCAGATCACCCCATTGTATCGTTCGCACTGTCCATTACCCTGGGGATTATACGGGGTAGTTCAACTAGTAGAAATTCCCCAACTCTGAAGGTATTCCTTCAACTGGGAAGACATAAAAGAACTTCCCTGATCCGAATGGATATACGCAGGCATCCCAAAGATGACAAAAAGTTGAGTCAAACATTTAATAACTGTAGCAGCTGATACATCTGCACAAGGAAAAGCAAAAGGGAACCTTGAAAACTCATCCACAACAGTAAATATATATCGGTTTTGAGTAGTTGAAGGAAGAGGTCCCTTAAAATCAACACTCAAACGTTCAAAAGGAGAAGTAGCCTTTATAAGATGAGCTCGTTGAGGCTTAAAGAAATTCGGTTTACACCGAGCACAGATAGAACATGATGAAGTCATCCGCTTGACGTCTTCAACTGAAAAAGGCAAGTTCTTACTGCGTACAAAGTGTATCATCCTCGTAACCCCAGGATGACATAAGGCATTGTGAAGATTAATAAGTGTATCTCCGTGAATCACCGAACAATAAGCCCTCGACAGTGCATCAGCAGCAACATTATCCTTCCCCGGACGATAAACTATGTCAAAATGGTAACATGCCAGCTCAATCCTCCATCTCATTATTTTATCATTTTTAATCTTTCCAAAATGTTTAACATCAAACATAAAGGACACAGATTTTTGGTCAGTTACCAATGTGAAATGTCGCCCCGATAAATAATGTCTCCATTTACGCAATGCTTCTACTATTGCGTATGCCTCTTTTTCTATTGAGGAATGTCTTTTTTCACTATTATTCAAAGTACGTGAGAAAAAGGCCACAGGTCTTCCATTTTGGTTCAAAGTAGCCCCAATTGCAAAATCCGAAGCATCCGTCTCAATCACAAAGGGAACCTGCTCATCAATGGAATGCACAACTGCTCCTAAAATATCCTTTTTAAAATTCTCAAAACATGTCCTGGCCTCCCATGATAGAGGATATGTCGTAACCTGAATAAGAGGCCGGATCTTCCGTGAAAAATTTGCAATCCAATTAGAATAATAAGAAAACAGTCCAACAACTCGTTGCAAAGCCTTAGAATTAGTAGGACAAGGTAAATTGATCAATGGTCGCAGATGTTCTGGATCTGGTTTAATCTTATTTCCCGAAATAATATACCCCAATAGATTTACCTCAGTAGTCGAAAAGACACATTTCTCTTTGTTAAAAGTTAAACCAACTTTTTCCGCAGCTTGAAGGAATCTTTTTAAATTAGAATCATGCTCCACCCTTGATTTGCCACACACTGTGATGTCATCTAAGTATGAAAAGGTGTCAGAGAGGGAGTTATCACTTATAAAAGCATCCATTGCCCGTTGAAAACAAGCAACACCATTAGTAACACCAAATGGTATTCGGCAAAACTGATACAGCTTTCCACCAGCCTCAAAGGCCGTATATGGTTGATCCTTCTTAACAATAGGAATCTGATGATAAGCACTCTTTAAGTCAATAGTGCTAAAAACTTTATACTGAGATACTTTATTGATAAGCTCATCAATCTTAGGCAAAGGGTACGCATCTAATTGAGTATACCTATTAATAGTTTGGGAATAGTCTATCACCATTCGTTTCTTGTGTCTCTCGTTAGTCGTGACAACTATCTGTGCTCGCCAAGGCGAACAACTAGGTTCAATGATTCCTTCCAATAAGAGACGTTGAACTTCAGAATTAATAAATTCTCTATCCTGACTACTATATCTTCTTGACTTGGTAGCAATTGGCTTACAATCCGACATCAAATTGGAAAAAAGTGATAATGGAGGAATAGATAAAGAGGTTAATCCACAAATAGATAAAGGTGGCTTAGTCCCTCCAAATGAAAGACTAAGAGACTCGTGTAACTGAAGCACATCATGTCCAATCAAAATATCCACACAGAGATTAGGCAAAACAGATAGGCGTATATCAGTATAGGTATTACCTAGAAGAACCATTTTCACAAAGCAACAACCAGCTATTTGTGAAGTAAGGGTCGTCTGAGCCATACACACCTGATACGTAACAGGCGAAATTTTCAAATGCTTCTCCTTCGCAAACTGAAGACTTATAAAACTCTCAGTACTGCCCGTATCTATAAGGGCCTTCACTTCCAACCCATTAACTTGAGCCGTATCTATAGCTTTGTTTAGGCCATGAGCAAATGCAGCAGAAATTGATGCAATAAACGCCCTATCTAAAGGCTGAATAGTCACAGAAGAGGTAGTGGAGGAAGACCCTCCCACACCAGGAGAAGGGAAGGTAATTGAACCTGATGATTTGCACACACGTGCATAATGACCTCTCTTGCCGCATTTACTACACACAGCCTCCCGAGCAGGACACTTCAGACGAGGGTGCCGGATATTCCCACAAAAATAACACTTCTGAATCCTAGAGGCAACGGCCGCCGAAGTAGAAACTGTTTCAAAATCTAGTAAACCACTCCCATTAAGTCCACATAATTCCTTTTCATCCGAAACTGCCGAAACCATAGTCGCAGGCCGATTAAAAAGAGCATAAGAATCCGAACTTCTCTGAGCCATATCCAATGTAGAAGCTTGCTCAAAAGCACTTTTAAGATCCAGAGTCTTATTTTCTAACAACCGCTGATGAATTGATCTAGACAGTAATCCATTAATAAAGGCATCCCGTACCGATTCGTCCTTATATTCCTCAGCCGTCACAGCCTTATAATTACAGTCAACACTAAGGCACCGAAGTGCTTGTAAATAAGTATCCAAAGATTCTCCCACCTGCTGCCTATGGGCAGATAGAAGATGACGTGCAAATACCTCATTCTTTGGTTTAACAAAAATCTTTTCCAATGTAGAAGTAGCCTCTTCATAAGTTTTACAGTGCAAAATATATTTATATACATCCGGGTCAATGTAGTTGATCAGCATATTCAGCTTATTTAAAGCCTCTTGATCCAACACGCCCAAAAAGTTTTTAAATGTACAATACCAATGTTTCCATTTATCATCCACTCCAGCAGAATTGGGGTCAGCCTTGAATCGTTCTGGTTGAAGATATCGCTCCATTTTAACATAAAGTTAATAAATTGAAATAAAGAATAGATTTGCCTTCCAAAGTTAGGCTTTATTAACTTTAAAATCGGCAGCATATCTTTCTACATCCAGTCCCAACTAAAGCTAGAAAAGGACTGAATTTAAGGTAGCCACAACACATCATGTGATCATCAACTACCAATGAGATTACAACACATATCCCAAGGCAGTTAACAAACAACAAATCACAATACTTTTACTAATCAAGGAATAATCACCACACAGGCAAAGGAGCTGTTCAGTGACAGTAGCTGCAACGTGGATGCAGTGAGAAAGAACGGACACAAACCGTTTAACAAAAAGAGCGCCAATGTGAAAAAAGAGGCGTGGCCAGTGAACAAAAATGAAAGGGGCAATCGAAAGTCATGTAGTTGATGCGGTACACAGCATCCACCAAAAAAGTGTCCAGCATATGGTAAAAAATGCAATAGTTGCAACAAAAACAACCATTATGCCCGTTGCTGTAAGAACCAAGCGCAACAAAGCAAGGTCCATGCAGTAGATGAAAGCGAGATAGAGGAGTTCTATGTGGATGTTGTGTATGAAAACAAAAAAGAGAAAAGAGACTGGATGTTGACACTAAAAGTGAATGACATACACATTCCATTTAAATTGGATACTGGAGCACAAGTTAATGTGATATCAGAGACTGATTTTAAGAAAATTAGACCCAGACCAAAGATACATGGAATAAAAGTGAAAGTGACAGGATACTCAGGTACTAATATACCAGTGAAAGGAAGATGCATTGTCAAAGTGACACACAAGGACAGAGAGCACACGCTAGCGTTAATCGTGGTGCCAAAGGATGTGCAAGCCATACTAGGTTTAAAAGCCTGTGAGAGACTGAACCTGGTAAAGAGAGTCCTCATTGTGGAAAGCGAAGGAGAGACAGTCTATGATGAACTCATGAAAGAGTACAACGACCTATTTCAGGGTCTAGGCTGCCTTCCAGGAGAACACACGATCAGAGTAGATAAAAGTATGACAACGGTCATACATCCATGCAGAAAAGTTCCGTTTGCTCTTCAAAAGCAACTGAAGGCAGAGTTGGACAGGATGGAAAGCCTGAACGTGATTCAGAAGATAGATGAGCCAACTGAGTGGGTGAGTTCCCTCGTCGTTGTGGACAAAAAGAATGGAAAGCTCAGAATTTGCCTGGATCCAAGAGATCTAAACAGAGCAATAAAGAGAGCGCACTTCAAGCTTCCTACACATGAGGAAATCATGTCACAGTTTGCAAATGCAAAGTATTTCAGCAAGTTAGATGCATCATCAGGATTTTGGCAGATGAAACTGGACGAGGCAAGTTCAAGACTGTGCACATTCAACAGTCCATTTGGCAGATACAGATTCCTAAGGTTACCATTTGGCATTGCCTCAGCTCCTGAAGTGTATCACAAAACTATCCACATGATCTATGAGCACCTGGAGGGAGTTGATACATCAATGGATGACATCATAGTATGGGGAACCACGCGAACTGAGCATGACGAGAGACTGAAAAAAGTGCTGAAGCAACAAGGAAAACAAACCTGAAGCTGAATAGAGAGAAATGCCAGCTCGGGGTGACAGAACTGACGTTCGTGGGAGATATCCTTAGCAGTGAGGGCATCAGACCAGATCCCAGAAAGGTGTCCGCCATTGAGAATATGCCAAAGCCACAATGCAAAAAGGACGTGCAGAGGTTTAATGGAATGATCAACTACATGGGTAAATTCATATCCAACCTCTCAGAAAAGATGGCGCCACTGAGACGACTAACTGAAAAGAACATAGAATGGGAATGGAATCATGAGCATGAGAAGTCATGGAGCGATCTAAAGAAACTGCTCACAGAGGAACCAGTTCTGAGGTTTTATGACCCAGCGAGGCCCATCAAGATATCATCAGATGCATCACAGAGTGGGCTCGGTGCCGTTCTTCTGCAAAAATATGACTACTGGCAACCTATTGCATATGCATCGCGCTCAATGACAGACGCGGAGACGCGATATGCTCAAATAGAAAAGGAGCTGCTCAGCATCACATACGCCTGTGAAAGATTTCACCAGTTTGTGTCAGGACAAGCAATCAGTGTAGAGACTGACCATAAGCCCTTGATTGCATTGTTCCAGAAGCCACTAAATAGCTGTCCGCTTAGAATACAAAGAATGATGATCAGGCTGCAACGCTATACACTGAATGTTGCGTACACACCGGGTAAGCTGATGTATACAGCAGACACGTTGTCCAGAGCTGTTGACCCAAGAGAGCCCGCAAACACCAAAATGGATGAAAAAGTGAACGCCTACGTGGGCATGATCACAAGTGCACTGCCCATAGCAGATGCAAAAATGGAGCTCATAAAGACTGAGACAAACAAAGATGAAACAATGAGATGACTGAGGAAAAGCATCTTGGATGGATGGCCCAACATGAAGCAAGACTGCTCACCTGACATGGCAGAGTACTGGAACTGCAGGGTGGAACTATCAGTGGTCGAAGACATCATCTACAAAGGAAGTAAAATAGTTATCCCAAAGAGTCTGAGAAAAGAGATGCTAAAAAGGATCCATGGAGGACATCTGGGAATCGAAAAGTGTAAGAATAGAGCACGAGAGGTGATGTACTGGCCACGAATCAACCAAGATGTGACAAATGAGGTGTCAAACTGCACAATATGCCTGAAATATCGAGCAAGCAATCCGGTAGAACCACTAAAGCCACACCCAGCGCCAGACAGACCTTACCAGAAGGTAGACGCTGACCTATTCGTATGTCAAGGGAAGGACTATCTTGTAGTCACAGACTATTACTCCCTGTATCCAGAGGTTTGTAGACTGTACACCACCACTGCAGATGCTGTGATAACATGTATGAAAGCCATATTCTCCAGACATGGCGTGGCAAGCGAGGTCTTCACAGACAACGGACCCCAGTTTTACAATGCAAGTTTCTGACACTTTGCCAAAGAGTGGGACTTTGTCCACACAATGTCAAGTCCTCACTTTCCACAGTCCAATGGACTAGTGGAAAAATCGGTCCAGACAGTGAAAAGACTGATGTACAAGGCAAAAGACAGTGGAACTGACTTCTACCAGAGCATGCTTGTATACCGCACAACGCCGCTCGAGTGTGGTATGTCACCAGCCCAACTCCTTATGGGACGTCTGCTAAGGTCAAACCTACCCATCCCGGAGAACCTCCTGAAAACAAAAGAGGGGGAGAAAGTGAGGAAGTTCAAAGAACAACAGAAAGAAAAGCAAAAGTACTACTATGACAGAGGAACACAAAACCTACCTGAACTCCACACTGGTGACCAAGTAAGGTTCAAAGACAAAACAAACATATGGACTCAGAAGGGAACTGTCCTGAGTGAAGTTCAACCAAGATCATACACCATTCAGACAGATGAGGGTGCTGTTCTGCGAAGAAATCATCGAGATCTTTTCATGGGACCAGCCACAGCAAGTCAAAAGACTGATACTGTTGAACAACCTGATCACACAGCAGGTCAAAAGACTGATACTGTTGAACAACCTGATCACACAGCTGAGAAATCATCATCTGAGGCAACAACTCAGATTCAAGGACAATCAATCAGAAAATCCTCAAGACGCGTGAAGCCTCCTGAGAGACTCATTGAGCAAATTTAAGGACTCTTGTTATAGAAGGAAGTAATGTTATCTTATTCTCTCTTCAAGTTCTAGTGTATTTACATATTTCATGTGAACACACAAAACAAGGTTAAAAAACCTTGATAATGATAATGATAATGTAAGTTCATTAAGTGTTACAGTTAAAATGCAGAGTAATACAAAGAAAACATATTGTTAGATAAAAGTAAAATACTTTTGTTTTAAGAAAGGGAGATGTAATGATATCAGCAAATAGTGATGGTATTTGCCTGTTTGATTATTTATGCCTTACCAGCAGAGGGCATGTGAGAGAAGCAGTTTAGCTTTAGTTTCGTTTTAGATGGATCTCTAAGATGGTGTCTCCTGTAATGCTGTTAACTGAGTTGAACATACTGTAGATTAAAAGACATTCTCTTTCATGAATGTGTCGTCATTGAACCCACGTACAAACCAATACACTTGGCAGCTTTGTTGAACTTATTCTGCAGCTTTGGAGTACGCAGTCTGAAGCGCTCAGGAAATACTGAGCATGCGCAGCAGGTCAGTGAGCATTTAAAAAAAATCCGTTCATGGGATGTGGGTGTTGCTGGCAAGGCCAGCATTTACTGCCCATCCCTAATTGCCCTTGAGAAGGTGGTGGTGAACTGCCTTCTTGAACCGCTGCAGTCTGTGTGGTGAAGGTACTCCACAGTTCTGTTAGGGAGGGAGTTCCAGGATTTTGACCCAGCGACGATGAAGGTGATATACTTCTAAGTCAGGATGGTGTGTGACTTGAAGGGGAACTTGGAGGTGATGGTGTTCCCATGCGCCTGCTGCCCTTTTCCTTCTAGGTGGAAGAGGTCGCGAGTTTGGGAGGTGCTGCCGAAGAAGCCTTGGCGAGTTGCTGCAGTGCATCTTGTAGATGGTATACACTGCAGCCATGGTACGTCGGTGGTGGAGGGAGTGAATTTTTAAGGTGGTGGACAGGGTGCCAATCAAGCGGGCTGCTTTTTCCTGGATGGTGTCGAGCTTCTTGAGTGTTGTTGGAGCTGCACTCATCCAGGCAAGTGGAGAGTATTCCATCACACTCCTTACTTGTGCCTTGTAGATGGTGGAAAGGCTTTGGCATCTTACATATTATTTCATTTATTGAAGACGGTACAGGCAGATGTTGGTGCTGTGATGGAAATGGGAAACAGCCTGTAGGGCAGACAGTGAGCTGTGGAGCAGGACTGTGGCTGTCACTCCAGGGACAGGCTTGTGTACCGAGCCCACAACGGCCTGAGCCCAAATGTCAGCCACCATCAGACTCCACATCAATATCATTAGCACTGTTACATGCTTCGTTGAGTCTTTGAAAAACTGGGCATTACAAAGTCTTAGTTTTTGTTTAGAATACAATAATTTTGCGCTTACCTGATACTGAAAAAACACCCGCCCGAAACTCAAGAGGAGTACCCAAACATAGCAATGTGGTGATAACCGGTAGGATTTGTAAAAAGGTTTTTGTAAAGCATTTTCAGATGCAGTAATATAGTTTTTGTAAAGAGCTGTGACCTGTTAGAGATTAAATAAAGCCACTAATGAGGTTTATAAGCCAACTGTCAATCTATATTGGCCCAGAAATTCGGGTCTCCATGGGTGAGTATGCATGGGGTACTCACCCGTAAGCCCAATGGAAGTGCTGGTTTCCTGCATGCACTGCGCATGCGCGGGAAACCGGCACGTCCGATCCCCTGAAAGGAGGGGTTCAGAGGTCGAACGCGTGCGCGGGAGAGGCTGCGCGTGCGCATCGAACTTAGGTTTTTTTTGCAGGTTTTCCCGGGAGGTTAAGTCTCCAGAAGTTAGACATGTAAAAAGAAGTCGTAAGGCCTGCTTTTTACAAGGTAAGTAGTGAATTAATTAAAATTAAAATATTTTTCCCACAGGTTTATTATTTTTAAATACTTTAAAGCAAGGTAAGTTTATTTTTAGCCCCGTTAGAAAATAAAATTATTTTTTTCAAAAATTTAAATTATTGTTTAAAATAGTTATTTCATGTAATTTATAGTTTATTTCAAAAATGTGATTTAAAAAAAAATTTATTTGAAGATTTAGTGCTGTTCTGGGGCCATAGTATTTAGAAGACTTGACAGCTTTTCCTGTCAATCTTATGAATGGAGCATTCCCTGCTCCGGTTGGCTCCGCATGGCCCACGGGATCTCAGGGGACGCATTGAACTAACTGCGCCCCTGGGATACGCAAGCACTGCACGCCGGCAGCTGGAGCAGGCCCCGGATCGGAATTCCATGGGGGCCCACAGCTCAACGGCCGGCGCGCAAGGTAAGTGCAGATCGGGGGCTTACACCCGCGGGAAGCCCCCAACCCGAATTTCTGGGCCATTGATTTATATTTTAAAAAAATAGCAACTCATGATTTCTATACCAAATCATGATTTTTAAGAGTTTGTCTCCTGATTTATGATGCGGTGGGGTTGGCAATGCTGATAACACCAGTATAAAACCGGATAGTAAAATTGTGATAAGTGGGCAGAAATCTGGCATAATGGATGTGCACCCATTTTTCTAATCAGTTATGCCCACTTTACACCTATTAACTGAGCATTAATCATCAGAACATCTACCGTAGGGAGTTCAATTAGCATCAATAGATATCCTCGTAAACCAACACGTGCTGCACAACTTAGTTATTTCATTGTGTATATTATTTCAGCTCCCTCACACTGTCAGCAAATGTAGCGCACCCAAGCCTGATAATCTTATTAGCTTTGTAAACAATATTTTTTATAAATCAATAAAACTAGGCAGAACAAAGGGTAGTAAAGTTAATCATAGACCTTTGCAACTGTTATTTTTTTTAAATGATCCTGACAACTATAAGCGGGAGTAAAATAATGAGCTCTATTTTTTTTCTCATTACTGCACAGCATTGCTTACATATTTGTTGGAAAAAACTGCCATTTGAGTCAATATGCCCCAAAGCATAATCATTTTGTGTAGAAACTTACTTGAACAACACAGTTAAAAGGTCATTTCACAGTAAATAAATTCCTAAGTGCGCTCGTTGATACTCTATGACTAGACTACTATGAGTTGTGTTTGTGTTACTGATTCCCCATGCAACTGACTCCTTAACATTGACTACGTAGCCAGAGAGAGTTTGTGCAGCAATTTGAAATGATCTCCTATGTGTGTGGGTGAGGGTAGTAAATTTACTGGACAGGTTTCCTGGATTGCTCATGTGAGCCTCATAACAGTTAATTCAAGAATGGTATTAGCAAAGTCTGCAATGAAGAGGTCCGCCCCTCCCACTTAGCCAGGGAATTGTGCATGTCTTGGGTAGAAAGTAGAAAACTAAAAATAGAGTAAAAGCAGAAGGAATACAACTGATCTCTGTAAAATTGGCACAATTTTAATTTGTACTTTCACCTGGGCTATATTTTTTCATCACTTGGAGGATATTGACAATAAAATAATATTCACTGTGTTGAGTCTGTGTTTTCAATTGCAGTTATACTGAATAACAGGACACATACTACAGAAGTAAGCAGACAGGTCTTTAGTGATTGAGGGTCCGCTTTTTGTTTGAACCCAAAAAACCCAATTGAACTAGTTAAACAAAAGTTCAACTAAATCTTAACAAATCAAATTAAAAGTTGGTTTTCCGAGTTGATGATGCACTCCAGTCCCCACGGCGCCCACCGGTCGCGGAAATACTCAAGCGCACCAGCGGAAACCGCGTGCTCCATCTCCAGGGCCACCTGGGCGCGAACATGGCTGCGGAAGAGAGGCAGGCAATCCGGCTGGACGACCCCCTCGACCGCCCGCTGCCTGGGCCAATTGATTGCTCTTTTAGCCAGGCCCAGGAGCAAGCCTACAAGGGGGTCCTCCAGCCTGTCCGCTCCCCTCCGCACCGGGTGACCGTAGATCAAGAGCGTGGGATTGAAGTGCAACCAAAAATCGAGGAGCAGCCCCCTCAAGTAGTGAAAGAAGGGCTGCAACCTCTCACACTCCATATAAACGTGAAACATGGACTCCTCCAGGCCGCAAAAAATGCAGGCGGCCTGGGAGTCCATGAACCTACTTAAAATCTTATTGCACGGGACCGCTCCGTGCAACACCCTCCAGGCCAAGTCCCCGATGGAACAAGGGAGGACTCCCGTGTAGAGAGCCCTCCATTGGGGACCTCCGCCACCGCCAGTCGGCAAGACACCACGCCAAGGCGCGTCCGGACGGTAGGCGAAGATGGCAAAGTGGAGAGTGTGCAGGAGCAGCCCGTACAGGAAACCCCTCCGCGCGGAATGAAAAGGCACGGAGGGTATTTCCTCGAGACGGCTCAAGTTGTGAGGCGCCGGCTCCCGAGGGGAGTTTCGGGGCCGGGCGCCGATGAGGAATTCCGTCCGGACGGGGGTAAGCTCGGACGGGATTGCCCCACGTGCTTGAGCCGCCTCGATACACCTACTGGAGTCGGGGCCCAGTGCCGCTTTCACCGATTCGATGGCTTCGGCCGCGAGCTGGACGTTGGCCCAGGACGGGCGCCACGCCAGCTCTTCCGGCTCCATCCAGCCCGCTCCTCCGACATTGAGCAGGTCCCCGACTCTGGTTGCCTTGCCAGGCACAGCCCTGCCCTCCGCCAGCCCCTGAACCCACGTTCATGGAGGTGCGGATTCCTGAGCAGCGGCTCCCGAAGGAGAGCCGCCGCTCCTGACGGGGGAGAGCTCCGCCTGGAAGCGACGTAGTTCCAAACCCATAGTAGTTCCTGGTAGAAGACAGGCAGCTCCCGCAGGTCGGCACGCCTGCCGCCCACTTTCACAAACAGGAGCTGCATGTCGTAATTGAGGCCGTGCAGCTGGCGGAAGAAAAACGTCGCCAGCGCACACCATCTCGGAGGATTCTCGACGTACAGGTATCTCTGCAGCGTCTGAAGATGGAAAGTCGCAGCCTGGGTGCAAAGGCACACCAGCGCCTGACCGCCCTCCCTAAGCGGGAGACACAGAACCGCGGCAGAGACCCAGTGCTTCCTTTCGTCTCAGAAGAAGTCGATGAGCTTCTTCTGCATCTTGGCGACAAACGCAGGGGGAGGGATCAAAGTGACCAACCGGTACCACAACATGGAGGCCACCAGCTGGTTTATGACCAGCGCTCGACCACTGTAGGACAACACTCGGAGCAGTCCTGTCCAGCATCCTAGGCGAGCGGTGACTTTGGCCTCCAGCTCTTGCCAGTTCGCCGGCCAGGCGTCCTCAGCAGGGCTAAGGTAGATTCCCAAATAGAGGAGGTGCGTGGTGCTCCAGGCGAAAGGCCTGAACTCCTCCGGCAGGGAGCCCACCCACCACTGACCCACCAGGAGTCCGGAACATTTCTCCCAGTTGATCTTGGCGGAGGATGCGTCCGAGTAAATCTGCAGGCATTCCCGCATCCTCCGCAAGTCAGCGGGATCCGTGACCGTGAGGAGCACGTCATCGACGTAAGCCGAGAGGACCACCTCCACGCCCAGCCTTTGCAGAGCCAGTCCCGTCAACCTCTTCCGCAAGAGGCGCAGGAATGGCTCCACGCAAATGGCGTATAACTGACCGGACATGGGGCATCCCTGACGCACCCCCCTCCCGAAGCGAAGGGGCACCGCCAAGGACCCGTTAACTTTAATCAGACACTCTGCGGCGGCGTACAGAAGTCGGATCCGGGCGACGAAATGCGTCCCGAACCTGAATGCGCGCAGAGTCCCGAAGAGATACTCATGATCCACCCTGTCGAATGCCTTCTCCTGATCCAGGGAGAGGAAGGCGACCGACAGACCAGCCCTCTGGGAGTGGTGGACCAGGTCCCGGACCAGGTGGATGTTATCGTGGATGGTCTGGCCCGGGACCGTGTAGGACTGGTCGGGGTGGGTCATGTGGGCCAGCACGGTGCCAAGGCAAGCAGACATGGCCCTGGCAAAGATTTTATAGTCCGTGCTGAGGAGGGAGACCGGGCGCCAGTTCTTAAGGAGGCGGAGATCGCCCTTCTTAGGCAGCAGGACAATGACCACCCTGCGCCAAGAGAGGGGCATCTCCCCGGTCGCCAAACTTTCCCCCAGGACCCGCGCGTAGTCGCCCCCCAAGACGTCCCAGAACATCCTGTGGAACTCCACGGTCAGCCCATCCAGCCCCGGGGACTTTCCCCCAGAGAGCTGGCGGAGGGCGCCGGTCAGCTCCGCCAGGCTTAGCGGAGCGTCCAATTTTTCGGCGCCCTCCGGACTGACCTTCGGCAGGTCCTCCCACAAAACTCTGCGCGCATCCTCGCTGGATGAATCCGGAGAGAACAGAGCCCCGTAGTAGGCGCGGGTCTCCGCACTGATTCCCTCCGGATCCGAGACCAGAGATCCATCATCGGCCAGCAGCCCCAAGAGCTGCTTACGGATCCCCCGTCTTTTTTCCAGTGAGTAGAAGAAGGGGGAGCCGCAGTCCAGGTCCCGCAGGAGCTGGATCCGCGACCTCACGTACGCGCCTCGGGACCCGATGAGCTGCAGGTCCTTCAGCGCGCCCTTCTTCTCCTCGTACACCTTCCGCAGGGCCGGGTCCTCGACGACTTGACCGAGACGGGACTCCAGGTCGAGCACCTCCTTCTCCAACCGCCCGACCTGGGCCTGCCGCCTCTTGGTCGACCCCTTCGCGTACTCCTGACAGAAGAGACGGACGTGAGCCTTGCCCACGTCCCACCACAGCCTCAAGGAGGGGAAGCCCCCCTGCTTCCTTCTCCAGTCGGCCCAGAACCGACGAAACGAATCCCGGAACCGCACATCCTCCAGCAGCAGGTTGTTAAAGTGCCAGTACGCGGCCTCACCCCACGCGCGCAGCGGAACGAGCTCCGCCCACACCAGGTGGTGGTCCGTCCATGGCAGCGGCTGCATGGAAGCAGCAGGAACGCAGGAGACGTACGCCCGGGAAATGTAGAGGCGGTCGATTCTGGACCCTCCTCCTCCAGACCTCACGCTAGTGAAGGTGCTGGAGTTGGGATGAAGATTTCGCCAGACGTCCACCAAGTCGAAGGACCTGACCAGGTCCCTCAACTTTTCCATCGCCGCCGGGCATCACGGGGGACCCGGACGGTCCCTCGCCTCGAGGGTGCAGTTAAAATCCCCCCCGAGGATGACGCACTCGCCCACGTCGATGGAGCCCAGAAGAGCGGACACTTCTTCAAAGAAGCGCACTTGCTGCGCACCGGCCTGAGGGGCGTACACGTTCACCAGATGGAGCGGCACACCCCCCAGGCGAATAGTGGCCTGGAGCAAGTGGCCCGGCACGTGCTCCTTGACCCCCAAGATCTCCGGCTGAAAATGCGGGGCCAGCAAGATAGCCACCCCGCTGGAATTGTTGGAGAGGTGACTCATGCTGACCCCTCCTTGCCACTCCAGGAGCCACGTGGCTTCGTCTTCCGGAACGGTGTGGGTTTCTTGCAGGAAGCACACCGCATACTTCCCGTCCCGAAAGACCGAGAAGTTATTGCATCTGCGGCGCGCCTCCCTGCTGCCGTTGATGTTGAGGCTGGCTATGGTTATCTTCATGTCAGAAGCATAGTGCAACCTCTACCTACACCTAACGGGGGGAGGAAGCGCAGCCGCTGGTCAGCCGCCACTTCCTCAGCGGCCCAGTGAGAAATGTTCTGAGCCGACGCAGCTCGAGCGGGTTCACACCCTTGTCCGCGCCCATGATCTTAACGGCGGCGCGGACGGATACGATGAGCAGCGCCAGCTCCGACCACCTGTCGAGGGCCAGCCGGACCTTATTGTGCCGACCCAGGCACGTGGCCATAAAATCCCGGAGTTCCCTTACGGGAATGAGGGGAGACTCGGCAAGGGGCATGAGGTCATCAATCGCCTCATCGGCGCTGGAGTCCGAATCGTCCTCCGTGCCCATCATCAAGTCCCCATCCTCCTCCAGGGGGTTGTCACCAGCTGTCGACCCGTCCGCCGCGCAGTGCGCAGCGAACGGCTCGGCCGCACCAGCCAGCCCCGCCTCCGCCCGCATCCCACACCCAGGATCGGTGGCAGAGGATTCCTCCCTGGGCTCCTCGAGTGGTGCTGGGCCAGAAGACAGTGGCGGTACAGAGCTCCCCTCCGCCCCAGATGCCGGAACGACCGGAGAAACCGGGGAGAGAAAATTCCCAGCTCCTCCAGTACGTCCGGCACCAGAGACGCAGCCAGGGGGCCATCCTCCTCCCCGCCACCAACCTCCGACCCAGCGGATGGGGTGTTTTGAATTAAAACCTCTACCAGGTCGAGCAGCCCCTGGGAGATGTCCGGGTCGCATTGGGCGAGCTCATTATCCTCGAGCTCGCCCGACCCAGACCCCAGGCCGCCCGACCCGGCGAGGGGTAACGGCACCGATCGAATGTCAATTTCCACTGCGGGTTGTTCCGTGACCCCCCCCATGGGCAGGGCCTCGTCCCCATCCCCGGGAGGCACGCGCCGGACAGACACATCTGCCTCAGCCTCCCGAGGGACAGGCGACCCCTGCCGATCGCTGGTGATGACGACAGCGGGGGGGGGGGCGCAGTACCCGGGGCGGGCGACGACTCCCCCTGCTCGGAGGGACCTTCCTCCTCCCGGTCCTCCTCCTCTTCCAGGGGGTCGCGCCTTCTTTGTAGCACGGAGGGAGCGAGGGAGACCTCCATGTCTGCAGAGGCCTCCTCCTCAGCTCCCTCCGGCGGAGCAGGTTTGTCGGGTTCCTCGGGCCCGAGCCCGGCCGCAGGTATCGGCATTTCCGCAGCGGCGGTTGCGACCACAGGCTCGGGCACGAGGCCCCTCCCACTCACGTCCGTCCCAATCAACTCCGCGAGGAGCGCGGGTGTAAGGGGCTCAAGGGGCAAGGGCTGGCCCTCCACGGGGGGACCCGCCCTAAAGTGTTTTGATTTTATCCACGCCTTCTTTCCAGCCGGACGCGCTCCCTCCCCCCCGCCGGAGGCCTTGGTGGCATCGGCCCCCGACGTCAACCGCGCATCAGATGTTCTCGACGCGCAGGCAGGTCCGGGGAGAGGAGCGGTGGCGGCGCCAGCCTCGGCCGCACGAGATGATCCGGCGGCCTTGGAGGCGGGGCAGTTTTTCCTGATGTGCCCCACCTCCTTGCAGGCATGGCACCGCACACCGTCCGACGTCCAAAAGATGCGATAGGCGGTCCCCTCGTGGAGGACGACGAACGCCCTGTCGGTGTCCTCCTCCCGCGCCAGCTGGATAAACAGCTGGCGCCGGAAGGAGAAGACGTGGCGAAGGCTGGCCTCCCGGAAGCCGAGCGGGATGGGTGTGATCCCCGACCTCACCTCCCCAAGTTGACGTAAATGGGGAAGGAGGAGCTCACCAGGAACATAGGGCGAGATGTTGGAAATGACGATCCTCTGCGCGGTGGCCTCGAGAGGATCCACCGGCAGGAAGGTCCCGCCCACGGTGAGCCCCTTGGCGATGGCCAGGGACACCGCCCGCTCCGACCCCAGGAAGAACACAGCCTTCCCATACATTTTTGAGGCCGCGACGATGGCTGAGGGGCCGACAACCCCAGCCATGGCTTTAACGCAGGCCTCAATGGTCATAGTGGGGTGAGTGTAGCTCTTCACCCCAAGCTTTTTTGTTATTAATCTGAATGGTGATGGGGCAGCAGAAGCAGCGGGAGCAGCTGTGGCTGTGGCTGCCACTCCCGCATAAGTCCTGGCTTGCCCCGCCACCGGCGAAAATGCAGTCGCCATTATGGGGTGCTTTTATAAGGGCTACACTCATCCCAAGTCACAGGCCTGAAGGTTTTAATGGCCTCAGGTATTTTTTGGTCCTCTATTGAGCAGAGGGAGCTGATTAAAATGAAGACACACTGTTAAATCTGTGAGTTGTTCAAGTAATTAATACTCAGACTTAATCAGTAACAATAAAACAGGTCTTTACTGGTTGGAGGTAGGGACTATACGTAGGTCTTTACTTCATGCCCACAGGCGGGAACTGAGGGGAGATCAGTACCCACAGTACTATTTATACCCCTATGGCCAGGAGTGGTACTGCGTATCACTACGCCCAACAAGTAGTGCAGTCCTGTCCATAGGTTCAAAGTAACACACATATTACATACACAACATTCCTCCCTTCCTAGCTTTACAGTCATCTCCCCATTTAACATAACGTAATAACATATATACATATATAACTTCAGGTTTACATAACAGAATAACATAGATACATAGATAACTTCATGTCAAAACAGATCACAGATTCAGTCTCTGCGGAAAACAGTTCACAGATTCAATCTCTGTGGTGGAGTCGGTTCACGTTGCTGGAGTGACTCATTCAATAGTCCTTCCATGGATTTAACAGTTTGAACTTCCGAACTGAATTGGCTCCGTTCGGAGGGACCACGTGTGTGATCTGGTAGAGGTAATAATGGTTCAGATGGGTCATCTTCTGTTTCGACTTTTCCTTTTCTGCTTCTTGGAGACTCTCTGGGCTCCACTGTCAGCTGCCAGCTGCATGCGCAGTTCCTCCTTCTCTCCCTCCTTTTTCCGTAGTAGAGCCACCTTCTCCCGATGTTCCGTAGACTTTCGGTGCTCCTCCATGATTTCTGTATGGTGGGAGTCGAAGTTACAAGTTGGGCAGGACAGGACATAGTAATATTCGGTGTCGTCCTGATCTAGGCCAGCGAGAGGGTCTTCTATTTCCTCCATACCCAGCTGGGCGTTAGCCAGCTTTTGTTCCAAGTCCAGACATCTTTCCTGAAGAGACTTCTTCATGCGTACCTCTTCATCCAGCTTTTTCTGGGCTTTCAGCAAGTCGTTTACTAATGACCTCATTTGAGATTTTACTACTTCAACTTCTTTTGGAGATTGATTGATCGGACTATTCAATCCCTCTACCGGAGCAGCTGTTTCAGCGGTCTGTTGTTCTACGTTGACGTGAGTCAGCGTACTTTTGGCATCCAAGGGCTGCTCTGTTGCAGTCATCTCAGTCTGTGTTGCCGCCTCAGCTCTTCCAATAACCTTTGAGAGCTCCGAACCCCTTTCGTTTGAATATTGAAGTTCGTGTTCAAGTTTTTCCCATTTCAGAGTCCTGTCCTTCAGCATATGCAGGAGTTGGCTGACCGTTAACTCCTCTGACATCAGACGTTTTGTGTGCTCCTGCTCCATTTTCTCCATCAGCTGCTTCTGTTGTCTTTCCAGATTCTCCAACTCTATATCAAAGAACTCTTTCGTTGCATTCAACTCTTGCTCACAACGGCGAAGCATTTGTCCTAATTGCTGTTGTAGTTTGAAATGGAGTTGAGTTCGAGCCCGGTGTCCCTCAGAAATGGGCACATCAGTAGACTTGCCAGACTCAGAATCCACAGTTAAACTATGTTGTTGTTGCTCAGTGGAATTCTGTGCTGAAACTTTGTCTTTTGCACCTGAGTTGGGCTTACCATCATCCGTTCCAGAGTCTGGGCCGACTATCTTCACCGAGTTCTCACTCGTTATTGTTTGTAGGAAATGCCAGTCCATATTCATTTTCCTAATCCACTCCCGTCCTAGTAGTGGAGAACCTCCTTCAGATATCACATATAAGTCCATTATTTGACTGTCTTCGCCCTTGTGGACCACTGCAACCTCTATTTTCCCGATGGGGTACACTCTTTGCCCCGTGTATGTTTTCAATGTAATCCCCGTATCCTGTAGGGGAATATGTTGGAATAACTTTCCGTAATCTTTCTTATTTATGACCGTCAATGCCGATCCAGTGTCCAATTCCAGTTTTACTTGGACTCCTTCTATCTGAAGAGTGACCCAAATTGTCTGGAGGTGTGCACCCTTACCAGCGTTGAGTACTCTTAAGCTAGCCAGTTCATTACAGCTTAAGCTAGCCAGTTCATTACTGCTAGCGTCTGAATCGGACTCCTGGTCGGTCACCTTGTGTACCTTTGCGTATTTTCCTTGCGGTGACTTCTTGTTGCTGGTCTTCTTCCCTGACCTGCATACTCTAGCTATATGTCCAAGCCTACCACAAGTTCTACATTCTTGGTTTTTAAACCAACACTGGTTCTGATCATGCGTTGTCTTTCCACAACGATAACATTTGCCAGAACTCACACCCAATTTGTGTGCACTGAGCTCCGGTGACCGTAGCTGCATTACTGCCGTGCCTCTCGCTGCAGCTTCGTGTGCTGCTGCCATAGTGACCGCCTTCTCAAGCGTCAGCTCATTCTCCTCGAGCAGTCGCTTTTGTGTATCCTGTTTAAATAAACCACACACAAATTTGTCTCGTAGTGCCTCTGTCAGTCCCGTTCCAAACTGGCAATATTTCGCTAATTTACGCAATTCCAGCAAATAATCAGCATTGCTTTCATGCTGTAGCTGCCTTCTGTCGTAAAATTTAAATCGTTCTGCTAGCATCAGCGGCGTGGGGTTTAGATGATCTTTCAGGACAGTAACAATCTCATCGAACGTCTTATCCGCCGGTTCATCTGGTGATAACAGGTGTTTCAATTGCCCGTATGTCTTCGCACCCATTAAATTTAATAATGTTAGAGCTTTATCTTGGTCACGAATTTTATTGGCCTTACAATAATTTTTTTACTCTTTCAACATATATGGCCCAATCTTCGAGGTCACTATCAAAGGTGCTAATATTCCCGTGTTTAGGCATTGTAGATTTGCAATTTCTCAGATTTTATTTTCTTTACTTGTTATCCAAGATGGCGGCTTCCCGCTCTTGCCGTCGTCCTCCGCCCACAAAATGGCGGTTTTCCCGCGCTTGGCGGTCTTCACCCGTCCCCCAACGCCGTCTCCCTTCAGCCCCCGAGTGCGGCCCTTATCTTCGCCGCGATCGCCCGAGTGCGGCCCTTATCAGCGGATGCGATCGCTGGATCGCGAAGCGGCTCTCGGCTCTTATCAGGAGATGCGATCGCTCCGTTGAAACGCCTCCCGCTCGAAGCGGCTCTCGCGCCCTATTCCTCCAGCTCCCCCAGCCCCGTTCGTGCGGCCAACGCGGTCGACTGCCTGTCACGTCGCTGCCCGGCTCAGACAACGGCTTACCCACCACCAAGCTGGAGAAGAAGCTGACGGTCGCCGATGGAGTCTCCGAGGTCAGGATGTCTTCCAGTGGGGTGGAGAGGGTGGAAACCTCTCTGCAACGTCCTGGCTGTGGACGAAGCTGCCATGGAGTGACTGCCGCAGGGTCCGAATCAGACTCGTCGCCAGTGTTAAATCTGTGAGTTGTTCAAGTAATTAATACTCAGACTTAATCAGTAACAATAAAACAGGTCTTTACTGGTTGGAGGTAGGGACTATACGTAGGTCTTTACTTCATGCCCACAGGCGGGAACTGAGGGGAGATCCGTACCCACAGTACTATTTATACCCCTATGGCCAGGAGTGGTACTGCGTATCACTACGCCCAACAAGTAGTGCAGTCCTGTCCATAGGTTCAAAGTAGCACACATATTACATACACAACACACACCTCTCCCCTTATTGATTGAAATTGGGAGAGGGGCCTTCTCCCCTCTGCTCAATAGGCAATTAATAAAAAGAGATGAAAATGAGGTGCCTCAGAGAAATAGGCAGAGAGAGACAAAGAGAGAGAGGGGGGTGGGAAGGAGGGAGGCCGCAAGGGCAGTGTTGCCACTCAGGATGATGGGTGGGTGTTGGCAGGGGTGCACTCTCCGATGGGATTTAAAAGTCTTTGGTGGTGGTGGTCTTCTGGCAGGGGGAGAAGATGTCTTCACCTGGGAAAGCTGGAGATGCCCAGGCTCAGTCCTGCAGCAGGTTTTAACAATGCAATTAATGGAATTAAAGACTTCACCTAGGCAGCTCCAGCTGTCCCAGGCCAGGCAATAGAAGGGGTGCTTATTAGTGGTGTGCGTGGCCTAGCTTTTAACAAGAGCCACGCACACACACACAGACACCCTTTGATGATCCGGCCTTGTTTCTTCTTTTCTCCCCCCACCTAAAATACAAAGTCTTTGGGAGAATGCCCCAAATAACACCCATCTGTAGATGTTCAGAAGAGATGATTTTGTTCTTCCCTCCTTCCAAACAGTTGGTGGTTGTTGGTTGTTTCTCTCCCCTCTCTCCCTCTCCTGAAGTGGAGGCCAATTTGGGGAGGCAGTAATGGAAAGGCCTCTCCCCTGGTTGGTGTTGTTGCTGGCCTCCTTTCTCCTTCTCCTCCTCTGTCCTATCTCTCCAGGCACCTCAGTTGCTGTGATGATGGTGGAGGAGGTGGAGGTGGTGGTCTTTCGTTCTCCTCCTCTTCCTGGTCAGGAGACCACCACTCTCCACTCTCCACTCTCTTGGTTTGGCTGCTCCTTCTCCTCCTGCTGACTGAGGCAGCTGCACAGCCAGAAATGCACTGCAGACTCTTAGTGATTGAGGGTCAGGGCTGAACTGAGATAAACTTTGCTCCGCAGGGTTTATATACCGGTGTGGTCACCACCGGTACTACAATGTACAGGAGCCATCAAAAAGTAGTCCATCACCTTAAGGTATCCTCTTAAGGTGGTACAGGTTACATACACTACAATTCCTCCCCTTTTAGCTTAACAGTGTACACCTCAAATTAAACATTACATGGATAACATATATACAATTTACACACAAAACTGTTCAAAGATTCAGTCTCTGAGGAGGCCTCCTGATCCGGGCCGGATAATGCCTTTCAGGGGTCTCTGGTTCTCGTTGCTGGGGTGACTCATCCACTTGATCTCCTATGGATTGAACATCATCATGTATGTTCGAGTCTGAGGTAGATACTACAGGCTCAATAAGTTCTTCAACTGGTGTCTCTGCCATAGACATGGGGTCGACCCTTGTTCTCGATTCCACAAGTTGGTCAGCATGATGTCGTATTACGTTCTCTCCAACGTCTACCGTGTACATCAAGGGTCCTTGTCGTGCACGAATTGTTTCAGGTTGCCATTTATCATCCCTATAGTCCCTGGCCAACACTGGTTGTCCTATTTTGAAACTACGAGTGGCCTTGTTATTTACATGCTGGAATTGCTTGTTTTTGACTTCCCTTCGCACATTGGGTTTTAATAAATCCAACCGGGACCGCAACCTTCTGTTATAGAACATTATGGCAGGGCTTTGATTTGTCACTGCATGCGCGGCGTTTCGATACGCCATCAGGAAATTGTCCACCTTGTGTTGTAATGGAATATGGTCTTCACTCATGGCCTTTATCGCCTTTTTGAACGTTTGTACAAATCTCTCGGCCAACCCATTTGTAGCCGGATGATATGGGGCAGATGTATAGTGTTTCACCCCATTCTTTTTCATGAATTTCTGGAATTCTTCTGACATGAACTGTGGTCCGTTGTCTGAACATATTTGCTCCGGCAACCCATTCCTTGCAAATATGGTTCTTAGAACTGCGATCGTCTTCTCAGAGGTAGTGGTCGACATCTTAATCACTTCTGGCTATTTAGACTGTCCGTCTACTGCCATCAAAAACATGGAATCGATGAATGGACCTGCAAAGTCGATATGCACATGTTGCCATGGGGCTGAAGGCCATTCCCACGGATGCAGCGGTGCAATTGGAGGTGCATTTTGAACTTTTTGGCACCCGGAGCAGCTTTTAGTCAGATCCTCTATTTGTTTGTCGATACCTGGCCACCACACATAAGCCCGAGCAAGGCTTTTCATCTTGACTCCCCCCAGATGACCTTCATGCAATTCTTTCAGAACTCTCTCTCTTAATTTCAGAGGAATAATCACCCTTGTTCCATACATCAATGTTCCTTGACATACGGACAGCTGTTCTCGTCTGGCTGAGAATGCTGGTAACAGTGGTTCGCCATGTGCTGGCCATCCCTTCACTGTCAAGTCGTAGACCCGAGACAGTGTCGGGTCATTTTGGGTCTCTCTCTCAATACCCGCATTGGTGACTGGTAAGCATTCGATGATGGTCGAGTGAAATATCTCGACAGGGTCAACTGCCGGTGCCTCTTCCGCTGTAGGTAGTGGCAGGTGCGACAGCCCATCAGCATTACCATGTTGCTTTGTACCTTTGAATTCAATATCATATTGATGTGCCCCTAGGAAAAGGGACCACCTCTGAAGCCTCTGCGCCGTCATTACCGGAACACCCTTCTTTGGGTTGAAAATGGAAACCAACGGCTGGTGATCTGTCAGCAGCGTAAACTTTTGGCCTTGCAGGTAATGGTTAAATTTCTTAACTCCCCACACGAGGCTGAGAGCCTCCCTATCTATCTGAGCATAGTTGCGCTCAGCGGAGGTCAATGATCTGGATGCGAAAGCGACTGGCCTTTTCGAGCCATCTGGAAACTTATGTGAGAGCACTGCCCTGATACCATATGGAGAAGCATCACAAGCTAAGCGAATAGGCAGCGTTGGGTTAAAGTGAGCCAACACTCCCTTAGAGGTGATCAGTGCCTTGCTCTTTTGAAAAGCCCGCTTACAATCATCGCTACACTTCCATGGTATTCCCATTTGCAAAAGAGTGTTTAGTGGGTGTAATACCATGGATAAATTTGGAAGAAACTTGTGGTAATAGTTAACCAACCCGAGGAACGACCTCAACTGGGATACATTTTCCGGTGCAGGAGCTTTTACAACAGCTTCGATCTTGTCAGGTGACTTATGGAGCCCCTCCCGGTCAATGACGTGGCCGCAGTACGAGATTCGCTTTTGAAAGAACTCGCATTTCTGGCGATTAACTCTGAGCCCATATTCTTTCAATTTGATGAGCACCTGCTCCAAATTCGCGAGTTGATCCTTATCGTTATCTCCTGTAATCAGGATATCATCCAGGTAGCATTGTGTGCCTGGAATTCCCTGCAATACCTGCTCCATGGCCCTTTGCCAAATCGCTGGATCTGATGCCACTCCAAAAACCAGTCTATTATACCGATATAAGCCCTTATGCGTGTTGATCGTGAGATACTGACGTGACGCTTCATCAACTTCCATCTGTAGGTACGCCTGCACCAGGTCTATCTTAGTGAAGTGTTTCCCACCAGACAGCGAAGCAAAGATATCTTCAATCCGTGGAAGCAGATATTGCACCGTGTGAAGAACCGGATTAACAGTGATCTTGAAATCGCCACAGATGCGAACCTTCCCAGGTTCCCCCGGCTTGTTGCTCAACGAACGCTTCATGACAGGAACAATGGGTGTAGCCCATTCGCTCCAGTCCACCTTGGACAGTACCCCTGAACGTTCTAGCGCTTCCAGCTCTGCTTCCACAGCAGGTCGTATCGCATAAGGCACCGGTCTGGCTTTGAAAAATTTTGGGTTTGCATGTTCTTCAACCTTGATGGTTGCCGTAATTCCTTTCAGTGTTCCAAGTCCCTGTTGGAACACCTCCTTAGCATCGTCTAAGATTTTGGACAGTCGTTTAGGTTTGACGTTGTCCTCCTTACAGGCATCTGCAGTCAGTGCTTGTATGGAATGCCAGTCCACATTTATTCTCCGGATCCATTCCCATCCCAGTAGTGGCGGACCTCCATCAGGTAACACATACAAGTCCATTTTCTGACTTTCTTTACCATTGTAGACCACGTTTACTTTTATCTTTCCTTTGGGGTATACTATTTGCCCCGTGTATGTTTTCAATACAATCTCCGTATCCCTCAGGGGAATGTGCGAGAGTAACCTTTTGTAATCTTGCTTATTCATGACTGTTAATGCCGACCCAGTGTCCAATTCCATCTTCACTTGGACTCCTGCTATCCGAAGCATGACCCAGATAGTTTGGTGGTCTGCTGTGTTACCCACATTATGTATTTTCAGACAACCCAGTTGCTTACTGCTGGAGTCTGAATCTGTCTTCTGTTCATCCGAACTGCTCTCTGTCACCTTGTGTACTTTTTTGTACTTCTCCTGCGGTGACTTTTTGCTGCTGGTCTTCTTTCCGGACCGGCATACTCTCGCTTTGTGACCAAGTTTGCCACATTGCCTGCATTCTTTATCATTGAACCAGCACTGGTTCTGGTCATGCGTTGTCCTTCCACAACGA
Organism: Somniosus microcephalus; assembly: GCF_052327205.1. Taxonomy (NCBI): domain Eukaryota; kingdom Metazoa; phylum Chordata; class Chondrichthyes; order Squaliformes; family Somniosidae; genus Somniosus; species Somniosus microcephalus. The sequence goes on from NC_140991.1 coordinate 128,886,561, forward strand.
TAGCACTTTACTGTGCCCAATGCCATTTCATTGGTGCTGAATTCCAATGGCCTTTGCTGTATCTCTGCAGCACCCCGTGCTGCTGCCTCGTGGGATGCTGCAATGCTGAAAGCTTTGTCCAACGTAAGGTCCTTTTCCTCTAGCAGTCGCTTCTGGGTTCCTTCCCTTAGGAGCCCACACACAAACTTATCTCTCAGTGCGTCTGCTAGTCCTGTTCTGAACTGGCAGTACTTTGATAACTTGCGCAGTTCTGTTAGGAATTTAGCGTTACTTTCTTCTTTAAGTTGAATTCTTTTGTAGAATTTAAATAAATCGTTCCGCTATCAGCAGCGGCATGGGGTTTAAATGCTCCTGCAGGATAGTAACAATATCCGCGAAACTCTTCCCTACCGGTTTGTCTGGTGTTACAAGGTTCCTTAATAACCCGTACGTCTTCGCACCCATTGAGTTTAATAGGGTTAGTGCTTTCTTATCATCCGGTACCTCATTCGTTGTACAGTAAACTTCGATGCGTTCCACATAAGTGGCCCAATCTTCCACATTGTTATCAAAAGCAGTGATATTACCCGTTTTTGGCATCCTTGCTGAGTTTCTCCTTCCCCTTTGGATATTATTATTAAAAAAAAATTTTTTTTTCAAGATGGCAGCTTTTCCTGCGCTTGGCGGCTTTTCCCGCACTTGTCTCCTTCCCCCGCCGACTCAAAATGGCGATTCCCGCGCTGTTGCCGTCCACGCCTCCCAGTGGTCCTTTATTTTCCCCTGCGTTGCTGCTCTTGTTCCCCCGCCGCTCCTGCGGTCCTTGTGGCCATAAACGCTTTTCTGGCTGCTGCGCATCTCTGCCCGATTGCAGTCCAGCCCCTGACATCGGCTGCGGTCGTGTTCTCCGCCCTTTTCGTCGTTTTCCCTCCCCTTCTCCCACTGACAACTCGGCCGACTTCCCCCCCCGTGCTGCTCGATCGGGCTTACCCGCCGCTGTCGTAGAAGGGATGCTCACTGATGCTTGACTTCATGGCCAGCAAACCAACCCGGGTTTCCGATGGCATCCCGTGCGATGCAGGATGTTGAGGGCGGATGCCCTTTTTCGACGCCCGTTACTGAGGACGAAGCTTCCTTTGATGCAAAACTGCCGCTAGGTAAGATCAGACTCGTCGCCACTGTTGAGTCTGTGTTTTCAATTGCAGTTATACTGAATAACAGGACACAGACTACAGAAGTAAGTAAACAGGTCTTTAGTGGTTGAGGGTCAGGGCTGAACTGAGATACACTTTGCTCCGCAGGGTCTATATACCGGCGTGGTCACCACCGGTACGACAATGTACAGGAGCCATCAAAAAGTAGTCCATCACCTTAAGGTATCCTCTTAAGGTGGTACAGGTTACATACACTACACACTGGTTTTGTTTATCAGTCATGTTTACAATTGCAATTGATATTCAGGGGGCTGAAGTTACTTAAAGGTTTCGACTGTCTTCTGCTGTAACTCCAGTGCGAAAATCGAAGAGCCCTTGGAAAATGGAAGAGATTCAGTGGTGCTGGGACTCTGCCATTTCCAGGAATTTCTGACTTATCTTGTAAAGGGCAGAACCTCTACCTGCCCCTTACAAGCCAAATGTCATTGGGGGTGTGGAGGCCGGGGTGCGGACTCCCAATGCCGGGAGTTCCTGCTCCAATGGCTCAGTCAGGACCCAACGTATCTGTGGAGGCTGATATGCCCAGTAAAGCGAGACATAATAACCTCCATGTAGGAGGATGTGGGCCCCGTGGGTGGGGTCCAGGCCAGGGAAATGGCCTGGATCCCCAAAGAAATGTAAGCTTATTTTTTTAAATCAAGATCATCCCCTTTATCTAGGGAGCTGAGGGGAGATTGGCATGGGGAGGGGAGAGAGGTAACAGCGTGACCCCCAACAAGGTGGGCAGCCACCAACATTGCTGGTCACAAGGGGTAGATGCACACTGGAAATGCACCTGTAGTGGAGCTTGCACTTGTCTGCCCCATGCTAATTAGGTGCCCTCCCACTAACATGTTGGCCTCAGTAATTGTTATTGGAATGTATAGAATGTTAGATCCGTGGTCCAGTGGATAAATAATTACACGGATGCTGTACATAAACTAATAACAGATCTTTACTGGAGGAGGGCAATCTCTAGACTGGAGTACAGAGGCATGCGCACAGCTTTATATACCGGTGTGGTTACTGCCGGTACTACAGTATACAGGAGCTGTAAAAAGTAGTTCTGACTTAAAGCACATACACTACAATTCCTCCCTTTTTAGATTAATAATACCCCCTTAATATTCAAATAACAATTACATTTTTACATGTACATTCAATAACGAAAGTCCATTTATAGATTCAGTCTTTGGGGCGGCTTTCTGACCCTTTCGGGATAGCGCCTTTCCGGAGGTTCTTGTTCTTGGTGCAGAGGCGATTCTGACCCCCTTTCATCGGGTAGTTCATCGGGTTCCACTGCTACTGGGTCTGAAGTAGATACTACCGGTATGTCGGGTTCATCCCCAGGTACTCGAGGCATGGGGTTGTCGCATTCCTGTGATGCTAAGATCTGATCGACGTGGCGTCTCACAATGTTCTCCCCGACATCCACTGTGTACATTAATGGCCCCTGCCTTGTACATATTGTTCCGGGTTGCCACTTCTCTGTTCGATAGTCCCGGGCCAAGACTGGTTGCCCTACATTGAAGCTCCTTGTCGGCTTCTCGTTGATGTGCTGGAATTGTTTGTCCTCAACATTTCTTCGCACATTTGGTCTGAGCAAGTCCAGACGAGATCTCAACCTTCGGTTAAAGAACATCATGGCCGGGGTCTGGTTGGTAACTGCATGCGTCGCGTTTCGGTAGGCTAATAAGAAATTGTCCATCTTATGCTGTAGTGGAATTTCCTCGTCGCACATGGCCTTTATCGCCTTCTTAAAAGTTTGTACGAACCTCTCAGCCAATCCATTGGTGGCTGGATGATACGGGGCGGATGTGTAATGCCTTACCCCATTCCTTTTCATGAATTTTTGGAACTCATTGGACACAAACTGTGGTCCATTATCAGAGCAGATCTGCTCTGGCAACCCGTTTCTGGCAAATATGGTCCGTAGGACTGCAATCGTTTTCTCTGTAGTGGTTGAAGACATCTTTATCACCTCAGGTCACTTTGAATGAGCATCCACTGCTATTAAGAACAGTGAGTCCATGAATGGACCAGCGAAATCAATGTGCACCCGTTGCCATGGAGAGGAGGGCCACTCCCATGGGTGTAGAGGGGCATGTGGTGGTGCATTTTGGACCTTCTGGCATCCTAAGCAGCTCTTAGTTAGGTCTTCGATTTGTTGATCGATTCCCGGCCACCACACATAAGCCCTAGCTAGGCTTTTTTTCACTCCCCCCAGATGACCTTCATGTAGCTCATTTAGCACTCTCTCCCTTAACTTGGGTGGAATCACCACTCTGGATCCACACATCACTGTCCCCTGGCATACTGACAGCTGTTCTCTTCTGGATGAGAATGCTGGCAACAGTGAGTTGCCATGTGTTGGCCATCCACTCACCGTCAATTCATATACCCGTGACAGCGTTGGATCATTGCGGGTCTCCTTCTCTATATCCGCGTTTGTTACTGGCAATCGTTCAATTATCGATGAATAAAATATCTCGATAGGGTCCACTGCTGGTGCTTCCTCCACAGTAGGCAGTGGCAAGCGCGATAACCCATCAGCGTTCCCATGCTGTCTCGTGCCTTTATATTCTATTTCATATTGATTCGCCCCTAGAAACAGGGACCATCTTTGTAACCGCTGTGCAGTCATTACTGGCACGCCCTTCTTAGGATTAAAGATGGAGACAAGTGGTTGGTGGTCAGTCAGCAAGGTGAACTTCTGTCCATGCAGATAGTGGTTGAATTTTTTTACTTCCCATACTAGGCTGAGGGCCTCCCTGTCAATCTGGGTGTAGTTGCGTTCGGCTGAGGTTAGTGACCGAGACGCAAAGGCTACTGGCCTCGCCAAACCGTCCGGGAATTTGTGTGACAGCACCGCTCCAATGCCGTAGGGTGATGCATCACATGCCAAACGAATTGGTAGTGCTGGGTTGAAATGGGCCAACACCTCTTTTGATGTGATCAATTCTTTACACTTCTGGAAAGCTCGTCTACGTTCGTCATCCCACTTCCATGGTACCCCTGTTTGCAGTAGGGTGTTCAGCGGGTGTAATACCGTAGACAAATTTGGTAAGAACTTGTGGTAATAGTTTACCAGCCCGAGGAACGACCTCAGTTGTGACACATTTTCCAGTTCTGGAGCCTTGACTACTGCCTCTATCTTGTCAGGGAACTTATGTAACCCCTCTTCATCGATGACGTGGCCGCAATACGAGATCTGTTTCTGGAAAAACTCGCACTTGTGGCGATTAGCTCGTAGCTTATATTCCTTTAATCTGGCGAGCACCTTCTCCAAGTTAGCGAGGTGATCACCGTCATTTTCACCCGTGACCAAGATGTCGTCCAAATAACACTGGGTCCCTGGAATCCCTTGCAGGACCTGATCCATCGCCCTTTGCCAGATAGCCGGAGCCGAGGCTACTCCAAACACCAGCCGGTTGTATTGATAGAGACCTTTATGGGTGTTGATCGTAAGGTAATGTTTCGAAGCTTCTTCTACCTCCATTTGCAAGTACGCCTGGGCTAGATCAATTTTTGTGACGCGTTTACCACCAGATAGCGAGGCGAAAATATCCTCAATTCGTGGAAGTGGATATTGCACCGTGTGAAGGACTGGGTTCACTGTCACCTTAAAATCCCCACAGATGCGGACCTTCTTTGGTTCCCCAGGCGTATTACTCAATGACCTCTTCATTACAGGAACGATGGGTGTAGCCCACTCGCTCTAGTCCACTTTGGACAGTACTCCTGAACATTCCAACCCTTCCAGCTCTGCTTCAACCGCTGGTCTGATCGCATAAGGCACTGGTCTGGCCTTCAGAAACTTTGGGCTTGCATTATCCTCTATTTTAATTGTTGCTGTTATTCCTTTTAGTGTTCCTAGTCCCTCCTGGAACACTTCTTTTGCATCAGTTAGCATTTTTGACAGTCGTCCAGGTGTGACGTCGTCATCCTTTTTGGCCTCCACCTTCAGTGCCTGTATGGAATGCCAATCTAAATGTATCTTCCGGATCCATTCACATCCTAGCAGTGGTGGTCCTCCATTTGGCAATACATATATATCCATTTTAGGTATTTTCTGACCTTTATATGTCACTTTCATCCTTATTTTTCCTTTGGGGTAGGCTTTTTGCCCCGTATACGTCTTCAAGACAATCTCTGTAGCTTTCAAGGGTATGTGTGAAAATAGCCGCTTGTAGTCTCTTTGATTTATGACTGTTCGAGCTGACCCTGTGTCCAATTCCATTTCCACTTGGACTCCGTCTATCTTGAGTGTAACCCAGATAGTCTGGTGATCCTCCATTTCGGTTACATTATGTAGTTTCAGACAACCCAGCTCATTGCTTCCGGAGTCTGTGTCACTTTTCTGTTCGTCTGAACCACTGTCCATCACCTGGTGTACCTTTTTGTACTTCTCCTGTGGAGATTTCTTACTGTTGGTTTTCTTCCCAGACCTGCAGACTCTTGCTATGTGTCCTGCTTTCCCACACTGTCTGCACACTTGGTCCTTGAACCAACAATCTTTCTGGTCATGTGTTGTTCTGCCGCAGCGATAGCACTTCCCTGTTCCATAGGTCATTTCGTTGGTGCCATATTCTTGCGGTCTCCGTTGTATCTCTGCAGCGCCCCTTGCGGCTGCGTCGTGTGATACTGCCATACTGAAAGCTTTGTCCAGCGTAAGGTCCTTTTCTGATAGAAGCCGTTTCTGGGTTCCTTCACTTTGTAGCCCACACACAAACTTGTCCCTTAACGTGTCTGCTAGTCCCGCTCCAAACTGGCAGTATTTCGATAGCTTGCACAGTTCCGCTAGGTACTCAGCATTGCTTTCGTCTTTGTGTTGGTTCCTTTTATGGAACTTAAATCGTTCTGCTATCAGCAGCGGTGTGGGGTTTAAGTGGTCCTGTAGGATTTCTACTATGCTTTCAAAATTCTTGTTTCGCAGTAACCCATAAGTTTTTGCACCCATGGAATTTAACAGAACCAGTGCTCTATTAGCATCTGGCACTTCATTCGCCCTGCAGTACACCTCAATACGTTGCACATATGTCGCCCAATCTTCGACTTCATTGTCGAACGTAGAGATACTGCCACTCTTCGGCATCCTTGGTTGTGCGTTAACTATCACCAATGGCGCCTCCCGCGCTTCCCCTTCTTCTCCGCTGGCACAAAATGGCGTCTCCCGTGCTTTCCTTCCTTCCCGCGCTCGCCCGTCTTCTCCGCTGCAGCTTTGCAAAATGGCGTCTCCCGCACTCTTCCTTCTTCTCCGCGGCTCAATGGCGCCTCCCGCGCTCTCCCTGCTTCTCCGCGGCTCAATGGCGTCTCCTGCGCTCTCCCTGCTTCTCCGCGGCTCAATGGCGTCTCCCCTTGCTTCGCCCCGCGGACCCTGATCAGCCCGTGCTCCCTGGCTGTGCTCTGCGCGTTCTTCTCTTGATATTTGTCGACGCCGCTCAGTCTAGAACCCGGCTGTTTCTTACCCTCTCTCTCTCCGGTTTTGCAGTATTTTTCCTCGACGCCGCTCGGTGATCAACCCCTGGCTGCGCCCTGCTCTCTTCACCCTTTTTCTTACCCCGTCGACGCTGCCCAGCTCTCTCTCTCTGCCGTCGGTCGGCTCCAGCCGCCGCTGCTCGGGAAGGGTCTGCTCTGGACCTGTCGTCGGTCTCTTACTGCTCGTTGTGGCTGGGGAACCAAGCCCGGCTCTCCACAGCCTCTCCAGTGAAGTTGGATCTCTGCCTGACTGCTGGGCGGTTGCTCGCGGTCGACGCCCGTGTTCCTGGACTCGACTATTTTTTTGTTTTTTTTGTTTAATGTTGCAGGTAGATTCGCATCAACACTCGTCGCCACTGTTAGATCCGTGGTCCAGTGGATAAATAATTACACGGATGCTGTACATAAACAAATAACAGGTCTTTACTGGAGGAGGGCAATCTCTAGACTGGAGTACAGAGGCACGCGCACAGCTTTATATACCGGTGTGGTTACTGCCAGTACTACAGTATACAGGAGCTGTAAAAAGTAGTTCTGATTTAAAGCACATACACTACATAGAAGACCTAATTCCACGAGTGTAAAAGCATAAGAAGACCCAGGGGGAAAAAAAACACTGCAGCAGGAATAAGACCAGATCTACAACTGGGCCATAACCACAAAAGGGTTAAATGAGGCAATTCAGTAGTGTTACAAACTTGTTTTATGTTGTTGTTGTACTGCAGGTATCATTTCTAATTGTAACTGCTGTGAAAAAAAATGAATCATTTTTTGACTAGTTTTAGCTTGGTAGTGTATCCTTTAATTTAGTCCTGGTACATAAGGAATTAAGGGCTAGAAACTCATTTACTTATTGCCACTCTGTAGCACCATGAAATGGCGATAAAATGGCGGCCTCCACTCTTTCGCCAGCTGGTGGTGGTCCCGCGGCAGCCGCCATATTCGTGTCCCCCTTTGCACTGCCGGTAACTGGTAGCGCCCTGAAAGAAAAAATGGCGGCATGGTGACATCAGTCGGTGAGCAACGCCGACTTAACATCACCAACGTGAACTTTGATCCCATTCAGCGCTGGGTTCTAAGCACGTCGCAGGCTGACAGTGACGATGTCTGCACCTCTTAAAGGGACACACACATCGTTAGGCAAGTTTGAATGTAAGGTTTTGGACTGAGTTTTTTTGATTTTATTTAAGTGGTGGCTTGCTGCAATAGATGTGAAAAGTTTTTTTAAGTGTGTAGGGAATGCTGCTGGATGCTTGCAAGGGCTCGGATGATAAATTAAGGCATTTGAGAAGACATGCTGCGAATACTCAGCAGGCTACACAACATCCTTGGAGTGAAATACAGAGTTCACATGTCAGGTTGAGATGCTGCCAGCTATCCTGGCAGCCGCCATGATGCCGTCATCCTGCGTCAGTCCGGTGTGGCAGCAATCTTCCAGCCACCACAGCAAACTCGAGGGTGGCTGCTCAGAGACAAGGGTTATCCGCTCTGCATCTGGACTGTGACTCCCCACCGCAACGTCACCACTCAAGCCCAGCACTCATCTAATGAGAGCCATGCCTCCACCAGGAACATCAGCGAGCAGACCATCGGGCTACTGAAGCAACGGTTCCACTGCCTTGACCACTCGTGAGGAGCCCTCCAGTACACGCTGGAGCGGGTGTCCCATTTCCTGGTGGTCTGCTGCATGCTTCACAACTGGGCCATCATGAGGGTGCAGCCCTTGCCAGCAGGGATTGCAGGACCACCTCAGGAGGAGGACAAGGGAGAGGAGGAGGCGGACGAGGGACAGGAGGTGGAAGAGGAAGGTGAGCAAGAGGAAAAGGAAGAGGAAGAGAATGAGGAGGGAGGGAGGAGGCAAGCAGCCAATCCCCCTTCTGGATGGGCTGTCCGTGAACGCCTCAGCAGACTCTGATTCCAATGAATGAAACCCCAGATCCCATTGCTCACCACATCCCCATCATATCATTCCTCTGTCATGGAATATCATAGCATCCTCCTGGGCACAAAGCTGAAATGGGAGCCACCAAAAAATATTCCAAACAAAATTAATACATTTATTCAATATCAATTGATATATTATTTATACTTACGATATGAATTAATCACCCTTGTGCAATCCCTTAGTGCCTGTCGTTTGGGTGCTCTTTCCTGATCTAGTGCTCCTACGAAGTGCTCCCCAGTGGCTGCAGCATGGCTGGTGGAAGGTTGCTGAGTTTCCATGGGGGAAACTTCAGATGGCCTTGTAGGATGACCTTGAGCAGTTTTCACCCTAGAAAGCTCGGCTGTAAACTGCACCACCTCAGCATGGGCAGCAGCAGTCTGGGCTGGCTGGCTGACAGGCAGTGGCAAGGGCAATGGCAGAGTGGCAGTACCCATCACCCTTCTTCTGAAGGCTGCCTCATCGAGGTCCTCATCTGAGTCCTGTGCAGCAAAACTTGTGCACAAACTCGTCCTCCGGGGAGCTACCCTTTCCCCTGGCCTTGCTGCAGACCACTTGTGCCTGGTGCCTCACCCTGTGAAGATGCCGCGTCTACACTGGCCTCTAAAGTACGCGCAGTGCCAGTTTCTGAGCTGGAGTCTGTGAGTGACAGATGCTGTGATGCTGTGTCTTCTTCTTCTTCCCCTCGTTCTCCTGCATCGCCTCAGGGACAGGCTGCTCAGGTGCTTGGTCTTGATTAGCTGAAAGCAGAAAGGCACAAGAGTCGGGTTATGGTGAGGGGAGGTGGGGGGAAGCAAGATATGCATGCATACAGCATCAGCAGTTTGTAAGTGAGAAGTGATTGTGGGATGAGAGGGAAGTAGGGTGTGAGAAGAAGGATTAGGAATGAGAATACTGTTGTTGTCCCGAAGGGCTTCAACCTTGCCAGTTGCCACGGCCTCCATTATCTGCTGCCCAATGATCTCCAGCAGTTTCTCCTCCAGGTCCTGCATGGCAGATTGCCCCCCGCCTGTCTGCCGCTGCTCTCTCTGATTATGTGCCACCTTGGCCTGCAAGAGAAAGAGAAGTGTGCCAGTGAGTGTGGTGCAATGTGTTTGGGTGATTTACTTGGTATGGTTGAATGGCTGTCGGTGTGTGCAAGGCGTGAGATGTGGGTATGAGTGTTGCAGCAGTGGTAAGGTTGTGAAGCTATGATTGTGAAATCTAAGTGGTGATAGGTAAAGATTGTTGGTAGGTGAGTGCTGGGGGTGTGGTGCATTGAGCAGTGTGTGAGGCTTGTGGTGCAGATGGTGGGATATGGCATTTGCTGAAGCCTTCCCTCACCTTGACCTGCCGTGTGAGGTCATTAAACTTCTTTCGGCACTAGATGGCCGATCTTGGGACCTCTATTCTGGCCGGCACATAGATGGCTATGTCCTGCCAGTGCCTTTGAGAGGTGTGTGGCAAGGGCTTCCTGCCAGTGTATGGGAAGAGGACAGCCCGCCTCCTCTCACACAGTCATGACCAGTGCCTCAAGAGATGTGTTGGAGAATCTGTGGGCTCTCTTCCTGTGCTGAGGCTCCGCCATGTGTTTCCACTGCCGTCTTCTTAGAACATAAGAACATAAGAAATAGGAGCAGGAGTAGGCCAATTGGCCCCTCGAGCCTGCTCCGCCATTCAATAAGATCATGGCTGATCTGATCCTAACCGCCAATCCACTATGACAGGACTATCTCCTGAATCTAACAGCATTAGACACACGAAAACAGGAGCAGGATCAGGCTACACGGCCCCTGGGCCCGCTCCGCTACCCACAGGGCCATGACCTATCCGAACCTAGACTCATGTCCAAATTCCTACCCGCTCCCCGTAACCCTTAATTCCCTTTTCTACTAGGAAACTGTCTATTTCTGTTTTAAATTTATGTAATGATGTAGCTTCGACAGCTTTCTGGGGCAGCATATTCCATGGACCTACCACCCTCTGAGTGAAGTAGTTCCTCCTCATCTCAGTTTTGAAAGAGCAGCCCCTTATTCTAAGACTATGCCCCCTAGTTCTAGTTTCACCCATCATCTGGAACATCCTCCCTGCATCCACCCGATCCAACCCCTTCATAATCTTATATGTTTCAATAAGATCGCCTCTCATTCTTCTGAACTCCAATGAGTAGAGTCCCAATCTACTCAACCTCTCCTCATATGTCCATCCCCTCATCCCCGGGATTAATCGAGTGAACCTTCTTTGTACTGACTCGAGAGCAAGTATGTCCTTTCTTAAGTATGGACACCAAAACTGTATGCAGTATTCCAGGTGCGGTCTCACCAATACCTTGTACAACTGAAGCAATACCTCCCTATTTTTATATTCTATCCCCCTAGCAATGAAAGCCAACATTCCATTGGCCTTCTTAATCACTTGCTGCACCTGCATACTAACCTTTTGAGTTTCGTGCACCAGGACCCCCAGATCCCTTTGTACTTCAGTACTTTCAAGTTTCTTGCCATTAAGATAATAACTTGCTCTACGATTTTTCCTGCCAAAGTGCATAACCTCACACTTTCCAGTATTGTATTCCATCTGCCAAATCTCTGCCCACTTACTTAGCCTGTCTATGTCCCCTTGCAGGTTTTTTATGTCCTCCTCACTCACTACTTTCCCTCCCATCTTAGTATCATCTGCAAACTTTGATGTGTTACACTCGGTCCCCTCCTCCAAATCGTTAATATAGATTGTAAAGAGTTGGGGACCCAGCACTGACCCCTGCGGAACACCACTGGTTACTGATTGCCAGTCTGAATATGAACCATTTATCCCAACTCTCTGCCTTCTGTTAGATAGCCAATCCTCTATCCATGCCAGAATATTACCCCCAATCCCGTGATTTTTTATCTTAAGCAATAATCTTTTGTGTGGCACCTTGTCAAATGCCTTTTGGAAGTCTAAATACACTACGTCCACTGGTTCCCCTTTATCCACCCTATATGTTACTTCCTCAAAGAACTCCAGCAAATTTGTCAAACATGACTTCCCCTTCATAAAACCATGCTGACTTTGTCTTATTAAATTATGATTATCCAAATGTCCTGTTACTGTCTCCTTAATAATGGACTCCAAAATTTTACCTACCACAGATGTTAGGCTAACCGGTCTATAGTTTCCAGCCTTCTGTCTACTGCCCTTTTTAAATAAGGGTGTTACATTAGCAGTTTTCCAGTCTGCCGGGACCTTTGCTGAGTCCAGGGAGTTTTGGAAGATTATTACCAATGCATCCACAATCCCTACCACCACTTCCCTCAAAACCCTGGGATGTAAGCCATCAGGTCCAGGTGATTTATCCGCCTTGAGTCCCATTATTTTACCAAGTACTACTTCCTTAGTGATTTTAATCATATTTAGCTCCTTCCCCCCTATAACCCCCTGCTTGTCAAGTGTTGGGATATTCTTGGTGTCCTCTACTGTAAAGACTGATACAAAATATTCATTCAGTGTTTTTGCCATCTCCATATTTCCCACCATTAATTTCCCGGTCTCATCCTCTAAGGGACCAACATTTACTTTAGCCACCCTTTTTCTTTTTATATAACTATAAAAACTCTTACTATCTGTCTTTATATTTTTTGCTAATTTACTTTCATAATCTATCTTCCCTTTCTTAATCAAACTTTTTGTTATTTTTTGCTGTCTTTTAAAGTTTTCCCAATCCTCTATCCTCCCACTAGATTTGGCTACCTTATATGCCCTTGTTTTTAGTCGAATACTTCCAGCTGAAGTTGTAAGTGGATTGACAATGAGGTGCTGTAGCATCAATGCTCCTCCCCTTTAAGTACTGAATAAAGCCTGTGCCAAACATGACTGGGAATTAAACTGGACTGATATTGGCCCACCTGCTGAGCAGTAAGCCACTGAGCAGTGGTTTTAGTGTGGAGATCAAGACTACAATCATGTTAATGAGGACTGAGCACAAATTTTGCGTGCTATCCAGACCATTTTGACTTGGCGCAGCTTAACATCATTGGGCCTTAACACTGCCCATTTCGTGGCCATATCTAATTTCTAGGCCCTTTTTTTAATGTCCCTATGATCTTTCTCCTGGGTTGCTTGCAGCAGTGTCCAGCAGATTAAACTTTAATTCCTGGAGGTTCCAGGACAATCCTAGACAACCCCAAAGAGACAATTACACTTCTAATAGCTTTGCACCAAACAAGAAATACTGGGGAATTTGTTGCTAAATAGTCTTTTAGCAGGGTAAACAGGCAAAGAGATGGTCATGTAATCCCACAGTGGGGCTAAGAAGACAATTAGATATGCATTGTTGGTGAGGTTGCGATCTGCACTCTCTTCTCTCCCTCTACCGGCATTATTCTCTACTTGTGACCAGGTGGTAACAGTGGGCTGTAACTAGGCTCAGTGGATATCTAGTTCTGTCACAAGAAGTTTGCCAACCAGTAAGTTAAGATGCAGAAATATTTATTGTCTTGCTCAGCTGAATGTAAAGTGGGAACTAATTTGAATATTCCATGTTGTGTGGTCATACTGATAACCTGTATCTGGATAAACAACTTTTGTTTTATCCGATGTGCCCATCACTACATCCAAACTTAATAATTGAAAAGAAAGACTTGCATTTATATAGTGCCTTTCACGACCACCGGATGTCTCAAAGCACTTTACAGCCAATAAAGTACTTTTGGAGTGTAGTCACTGTTATAATGTAGGAAATGCGGCAGCCAATTTGCGCACAACAAGCTCCCATGTGATAATGACCAGATAATCTGTTTTTGTTATGTTGAATGAGGGATAAATATTGGCCAGGACATCGGGGATAACTCCCCATCTCTTCTTTGAAATAGTACAATGGGATCTTTTACGTCCAACTGAGAGAGCAGACGGGGCCTTGATTTAACGTCTCATCCAGAAGACGACACTTCTGACAGTACAGCACTCCCTCAGCACTGCAGTGTCAGCCTAGATTTATGTCCCTGGCGTGGGACTTGAACCTACAACCTTCTGACTCAGGCAAGTGTGCTACCTACTGAGCCACAGCTGACACTGAAAGGGAAGGGTGTGGGGTCCCATGGGTACCTGTTGACTTCACAGCTAATCTCTTATGAATATGGCTTTTACAAGTCATTTGCAACGCTGGACTTTGTACACTCTGAAACAAATAGAAGCGAATCATTGTCAGTGACATAACATCACGTGTATTGCCAATGAGATAGTGCTGACAACATCACCAAGGAAACCAGTACGAAGGAATTCCTGAGTCTGGTAGAGTGAGGAGCTTTAACCAACATTTTAACTGACAAGAACTGCTGCAGCACATTGGGTTTTTGGTGGCACCCATCGATGTTAATCCAGATAGTCTCAAACCATCTGGCTAAGTAACTCCTCAAAGCAGAATGTATGAACTCAGTAACTTGTCCAAGTTCAGTGTCACCATCCAAGTTACATCACCTGCACTCACTTTAATCAAAAAATGTTAATTATCAACAGAAATCAGTAGAAAAAAAAGTATGTTCAAATTAGTGATGGATGTAAAACATTACCTGTATGTTAGGACCCTAGTGTAGATATTAACTGCCTGTCGAACATGTCTGTATTATGTGTTTACCCCACTTCAAATATAGCATTCCATGTTAGGCCATTTGTAGTGTTCAGAATATTGGTCGAGTGCCTCTATGGTTGAACTGATTTTAAAAATGAAGACTAGATCTGGTATAACATGCTTTCTACCTTGTCAAGTATAAGTGCGAGATCAAAACATTTGTGAGCATGACAGGACACACACCATGTTAAAGAAACAAATTGGCGGGCACATGAAAACATAATTACATCACAAACCATGAAATAAAAATCTTTGTAATATTTTTTACCAAGACTCAACACCGCTGTGTCCACAGTCTTATTATCTTTGATTTATTTAGCCAAAAGTCTACAGGATTCCATCAGATAGTGTAATTAGAAAACTATCAATGTGTTAGTCAAGGAGCTTTAATATGATAGTAATTATTCACAATGATATTGCTATAGCTCAATTCACTTCATGGAATGAAGAAGTACTTTTAAAGATACATATATCTAACTTTGATGGGGTGTTGATTAGATGTATTAATGTAAGAGCAATCCACTCTGCACAACCAGGGGAAAGGAAAAGCCTATTTACCACCTCTGACTTTACTACAAATAGATGATAACTGGCTATATGTCACAATCTTGGGCTACTCAAGCATTTGAGATAAGTACTCTAGAGGGCCAATTCCACAATCCAGGGGAAATGGTCCTTGGACTGTGGCTTGAATGCCAGTGAATTTGGTATAATATTTTAAATATCTAATTTAAATACTTTCAATGTGCTCCCTGTGCATTTTCCAAGTGTGCAGAAAATGCTATGGCTGCAAGTGGAAAGGACTGGGCAGTTCAGCAGTGACTCGGTGGTACCTGCACCATTAGAGACGCATTTGAGGCACTTACCTGCTCCAGAATGCAGCAGTGTGTGCTCGCACCGGGAGGGAGTGGGATTAATGGCGCCTCCCAGAAAGGGGCCAGCAATGTCCCATTGGCCCAGATCAGCAGTCGCCAGGCAGTATACTTGCTTCCACTGGCCTGCTGATGCTTCACCAGACCAGGTAAGCTAGAGTCCTCAGCCTAGGCCTTACCCTCTCTGACCATGATGACCTTGTTTGGGTCGGGCAGAAGCTCCACCCCCAATAATGCTCTGTGCAAATTGCTGTGAAAGGCTGGGATCTGGTATAACTGGGTCCCTGCCTAATTTGCGATCCTTCTGCTGGATTCCCGTTGGAATTACGGTGGGAATGGGCTGGAATGACCGTGAATATTTGACCCTAATGCCTACAGTATATGTACTTCCTACCCCATATCCACTCCTTCTTCTTCTTCTTCTTCTTAGGCAGTCCCTCGGAACTGAGGATGACTTGCTTCCACATTAAAAATGAGGTCGCAGGTGGCTGATTAGTCCAATGTAGGACCTACAGTATCTGTCACAGGTGGGGCAGACGGTGGTTGAAGGGGTGGGTGGGTGGGGTGCTTGGGTTGACGTGCGCTCCTTGCGCTTGGCTTCCGCTTGCTCCCGGCGAAGAGACTCGAGGTGTTCGGCGCCTTCCCGGATGCTTCTCCTCCACTTTGTGCGGTCTTGGGCCAGGGATTCCCAAGTGTCGGTGGGGATGTTGCACTTTTTCAAGGCGGCTTTGAGGGTGTCCTTGAAGCATTTCCTCTGCCCACCTGGGGCTCTCTTGCCGTGCTGGAGCTCCGAGTAGAGCGCTTGTTTTGGGAGTCTCGTATCTGGCATGCGGACAATGTGACCCATCCATCGGAGCTGATTGAGCATGGTCAAAGCTTCGATGCTGGGGATGTTGGCCTGAGCAAGAACTCTGACGTTGGTGCGCCTATCCTGCCAATGGATTTGCAGGATCTTGCGGAGGCAGCGTTGGTGGTACCTCTCCAGTGCTTTGAGGTGCCTGCTGTACATGGTCCATGTCTCTGAGGCATAGAGCAGGGCAGGTATCACTGCTGCCCTGTAGACCATGAGCTTAGTGCCGGGTTTGAGGTCTTGGTCTTCAAACACTCTCTTCCTCAGGCGACTGAAGGCTGCACTGGCACACTGAAGGCGGTGTTGGACTTTGTCGTCGACGTCTGCCCTTGTTGACAGTAGGCTCCCGAGGTATGGAAAGTGGTCCACGTTGTCCAAGGCCTTGTCGTGGATTTTGATAATCGGGGGGCAGTACTGTGTGGCGGGGGCAGGTTGGCAGAGGACCTTTGTCTTACGGATGTTTAGTGTAAGGCCCATGCTCCATCCACTCCATCACCAAGATTGCCTACTTCCACCACTGTAACATCGCATGTCTCCCCTTCTGCCTCAGCTCATCTGCTGCTGAAACCCTCAACCATGCCTTTGCTACCTCTAGACTTGACTATTCAAATGCTCTCCTGGCCGACCTCCCATCTTCCACCCTCCATAAACTTGAGCTCATCCAAAACTCTGCTGCCTTTATCCTGACTCGCACCAAGTCTTGTTCACCCATCACCCCATGCTCGCTGACCTACAGTGGCTCTCGGTCCAGCAATGCCTCGATTTTAAAATTCTCATCCTTGTTTTTAAATCCCTCCATGGCCTTGCCCCTCCCAAACTCTGTAACCTCCTCCAGTCCTACAACCCTCCGAGATCTTTGTGCTCCTCCAATTCTGGCCCCTGATTTTCATCACTCCACCATTGGCGGCTCTGGAATTCCCTCCCTTAAAGCTCTCTGCCTTTCTACCTCTCTCTCCTCCTTTAAGATATTCCTTAAAACCTACCTCTTTGAACAAGCTTTCCTTCACCTGCCCTAAGATCTCCTTATATGACTTGGTGTCAAATTTTGTTTGCTAATGCTCCTGTGAAATGCTTTGGGACATTTTACTATGTTAAAGGCGCTATATAAAGGCAAGATATTGTTGTTGTTGATATTTGGCCCTAATGCCTACAGCATGCCTACTTCAAATATTGAGCCCCCAACGTGGTGTGACATCAGCAACACAGCATGAACATAGGAACAGGAGTAGGCCATTTAGCCCCTCGAGGCTGTTCTGCCATTCAATGAGATCATGGCTGGTGAGGGGAAATTTAGTAATCTAAAGAGAAAAGTCAAGGCAATAGGGCAGTGTAGTGAATTGGTTAAAGATAAGCAGTGTGTGACAGGAGGGACAGAGAGTTTAAAGGTAATAGTGCATCAGCGAGTAAGGTGAAAGCAGGAAATAATGCTAAAAAGTTAAAACTAAAGGCTCTTTACCTGAATGTATGGAGCATCCATAACAAGATAGACAAATTAGTAGCACAAATAGAAATAAATGGGTTTGATCTAATAGCCATTACAGAGACATGGCTGCAAGGTGACCAGGGTTGGGAACTAAATATTCCAGGGTACTTGATGTTTTGAAGAGACAGACAGACTGGAACAGGAGGGCGGCAGTGGGGTTTAGCTTGGTAATTAAGGATGATTTAAGGACAATAGTATGAAAGGATATTGGCTCAGAAGATCAAGAAGTAGAATCATTTTGGGTGGAGATATGAAATAACAAGGGGCAGAAAACAGTGGTGGGAGTAGTTTATAGGCCCCCTAACAGTAGCTATACCACTGGATAGAGTATTAATCAAGAAATAATAGGAGCTTGTAACAAAGATAATGCAATAATCATGGGGGACTTTAATCTTCACATAGATTGGGCAAATCAAATTGGCAAAGGTAGTCTGGAATGCATTCGAGACAATTTCCTAGAACAATACGTCATAGGACCAACCAGGGAATAGACTAATTTAGATGTTGTTTTGTGCAATTAGACAAGGTTAATTAGTAATCTCATAGTAAAGGATCCACTAGTGAAGAGTGACCATAATATGATAGAATTTCACATTGAGTTTGAGAGTGACATTCTTAAGTACAAAACTAGAGTCTTAAACTTAAACAAAGCCAATTACATAGGTATGAGAGGTGAGTTGGCTAAGGTAGATTGGGAAATTAGATTAAAAGGTATGACGGTAGATAAACAGCACTGAACATTTAAAGAAATATTCCAAAATTCTCAACGAATATACATTCCATTGAGAAATAACAACTCCATGGGAAAAGTGATCCATCCGTGGCTAGCTAAAGAAGTTAAGGATAGTATTAGATTAAAACAGGCTTATAATGTTGCAAAGAATAGTAGTAAGCCTGAGGATTAGGAGAGCTTTAGAAACCAGCAAAGGATGACCAAAAAACTGATAAAAAGGGATAAAATAGAATATGAGAGTAAATTAGCAAGAAATATAAAAACAGATTGTAAGAGCGTCTACAAGTATGTAAAAAGGAAGAGAGCAGCAAAAAAAAGCGTTGGCCCCTTAGAGGCTGAGACAGGAGAAATTATATTGGGGAAGAAGGAAATAGCAGAGACTTTAAGCAAATATTTTGTATCTGTCTTCACAGTAGAAGACACAAAAAGTATACCAAAAATAGTGGGGAACCAAGGGGCTATGAGAGTGAGAAATTTAAAGTAATTAATATCAGTAGAGAAAAAGTACTTGAGAAACTAATGGGACTAAAAGCTGACAAATCCCCTGTACCTGATGGCCTACATCTTAGGGTTCTAAAAGAGGTGGCTGCAGAGATAGTGGATGCATTGGTTGTGAACTTCCAAAATTCCCTAGATTCTAGAACGGTCCCAGCTGATTGAAAGGTAGCAAATAAAACCCCACTATTCAAGAAAGGAGGGAGAGAGAAAACAGGGAACTGTAGGCCAGGTAGCCTGACATCAGTCATGGGGATAATGCTGGAGTCCATTATTAAGGAAGTGGTAATAGGGCACTTAGAAAATCATAATATGATTAGGCAGAGTCAACATGGTTTTATGAAAGAGAAATCGTGTTTGACAAATTAGTTTTCTGAGGATATAACTAGTAGGGTAGATAAAGGGGAACCAATGGATGTAGTATATTTGGATTTCCAAAAGGCATTCGATAAGGTGCCACATAAAAGGTTGTTACATAGGATAAGGGCACATGGGGTTGGGAGTAATGTATTAGCATGGATAGAGGATTGGTTAATGGACAGAAAACAGAGTAAGGATAAACGGGTCATTTTCAGATTGGCAGGCTGTAACTTGTGGGGTGTCGCAAGGATCAGTGCTTGGGCCTCAGCTATTTACAATCTATATTAATGACTTAGATGAAGGGACCGAGTGCAATGTATCCAAGTTTGCTAATGATACAAAGCTAGATGGGAAAGTAAGCTGTGAGGATGACACAAAGTGCCTGCAAAGGGATATAGACAGGTTAAGTGAGTGGGCAATAAGGTGGCAGATGAAGTTTAATGTGGGGAAATGTGAGGTTATTCACTTTGGTAGGAGGAATAGAAAAGCAGAATATTTTTTAAATGGTGTGAAACTATTAAATGTTGGTGTTCAGAGAGATTTAGGTGTCCTAGTACAAGAAACACAGAGTGCTAGCATGCAGGTACAGCAAGCAATTAGGAAGGCAAATGGCATGTTGGCCTTTATTACAAGGGGGTTGGAGTACAAGAGTAAGGAAGTCTTGCTACAATTGTACAGGGCCTTGGTGAGACCACGCCTGGAGTACTGTGCACAGTTTTGGTCTCCTTATCTAAGGAAGGATATACTTGCCTTGGAGGTGGTGCAACGAAGGTTCACTGGATTGATTCCTGGGATGAGAGGGTTGTCCTATGGGGAGAGATTGAGTAGAATGGGCCTATACTCTCTAGAGTTTAGAAGAATGAGAGGTAATCTCATTGAAACATATAAGATTGTGAGGGGGATTGACAGGATAGATGCTGAGAGATTGTTTCCCCCAGCTGGAGACTCTAGAACTAGGGCTCATAGTCTCAGGATAAGGGGTCGGCCTTTCAAAATTGAGATGAGGAGGAATTTCTTCACTCAAAGGGTTATGAATCTTTGGAGTTTTCTGCCCCAAAGAACTGTGGATGCTGAGTCATTGAGCATATTCGAAGCTGAGATTGATTTTGGACTCTAGAGGAATGAAGGAATATGGGAATTGGGCGGGAAAGTGGAGTTGAGGTTGAAGATCAGTCATGATCTTATTGAGTGGTGGAGCAGGCTTGAGGGGCTGTATGGCCTACTCCTGCTCTTAATTCTTATGTTCTTATGATCTGTGACCTAACTCCATATACCTGCCTTTGCCCCATATTCCTTAGAGGCCGGATTTTGTGTTCCCCATGACGGTGTAAGCTCAGCGTATGCCATCGTAAACCTTGTAAAAGTCCCTGCATGTTCTGGCTTTTCTCATGAGCTGCGCATGTGCGAAAACCTGGAACTTGCGATCTGTCAAGGTTTGCTGTGACAGATCTACTGCACCGACTGAAAAATCACTTTTGCTGTGGCAGAGTTGGGCTATTTGCCCAATACTGCCCAAAGGCCCACAAATCCCTTATGCCTGGTAAAAGCCTGGTAAAAGCAGGCATAGGGCCTGCTTTCACATGCGTAAGGGTTAATATAAATCTTAAATAAAAAATAAAAAAATAAAAAATCATGCACAACCATTTAAAATTAGTTTATGTAACTTTTAGTTTATGTAAAATGTTTAAAATTTTTCAAAAAATTTAACTTTTATTGTAAATGCTTCATTGAAGGGACTTTTAATTACATTTGAAAATGGGAACATTTATTTTTATTCCAGTTGTATAAATTATTTAATTATTTGGGGATTCCTTATATGCTTATGGGAGATTCTGTTCGTAAATGGAATCCTCCTTTCTGATTGGAGGACCTGGCCCATGTGATCCCAGGGACACTTCCAAACTGCCTGCGTCCCTGGGATCTGTTGTCATTTACACAGGTGTACGCCTGCAGGCCCAGGACCTGAAGTCTCCGAAGCCCGGGAGGCTGAAAGTAGGTGCAGATTTTTTTATGGAGTTGGAGGTGTACTCTGGAGGTATGCCTCTGACTGCAAATTCTGGCCCATAAACTTCGTTCACAGAAATCTATCAATTTCAGATAATAATTGACGCAGCATCAACTGCTCTTTGCGGAAGAGAGTACCAAACTTCCACCACCCTTTGCGTGTAGAAGTGTTTCCTAACTTTACTCCTGAAAGGCCTGGCTCTAATGTTTAGGCTATGTCCCCATGTCCTAGATTCATCAACCAGTGGAAATAATCTCTCGTCGTAATTTAACCCTTGGAGTCCTGGTATCATTCTAGTAAATCTAGGCTGCACTCCCTCCAAGGCCAATATATCCTTCCTATGGTGTGGTGTCCAGAAATGAACACAGAACTCCAGGTGTGCTCTAAGCAGGGCTTTGTATAGCAGTAGGATGACTTCGAACCCCTTGTATTCTAGTCCTTTAGATATAAAGGCCAGCATTCCATTAGCCTTTTTCATTTTTTTTGTACCTGTCCATGACATTTTAATGATCTATGTATGTGGACCCCTAACTCTCTTTGGACCAACACTGCTTCTAGCTTTTCACCATTTAGAAAGTACCCTGTTCTATCCTTTTTAGGTCCAAAATGGATGACCTCACACTTGCCTATATTCAAATCCATTTGCCACAGTTTTGCCAATTCACTTAATCTATCAATATCCCTTTCTGATTTTATGCTTTCATCTATATTGCCTACAATGCTGCCTATCTTTGTGTCACTGGCAAATTTGGATATGTGGCTTTCTATCCCATCATCTAAGTCGTTAATAAATACAGTGAATAGTTGAGGCCCCAACACAGACCCCTGTGGGACACCACTAGTCACATCCTGCCAATTAGAGTACCTGCCCATTATCCCTACTCTCTGTCTCCTGCCACTCAGCCAATCGCCTAACCAGGTCAATAATTTGCCTTCAATTCCATGAGATTCAACTTTATCTAACAGTCTCTTATGAGGGACTTTATCGAGTGCCTTCTGGAAGTCCATATAAATAACAGCCATAGATATTCCCCTGTCCACTACTTTCGTCAACCCATCAAAAAATTCAATCAGGTTCGTCAGGCATGACCTATCCTTTACAAATTTATGCTGGCTCTCTCTGATCAGCTAAAATTTTTTCAAGGTGTTCAGTTACTTCATCCTTAATTATAGACCCTAGTAATTTCCCGACAACAGGTGTTAGGCTAACTGGTCTATAATTCCCTGGTCTCCCTATCTCACCTTTCTTAAATAGCAGAGCGACATGTGCAATTTTCCAATCTAAAGGAAGGGTTCTTGAATCGAGAGAACTTTGGAAGATCATAGTTAGGGCATCTGCAATGTTCTCACCTACTTCCTTTAAAACCCTGATATGAAAACTATCTGGTCCTGGGGATTTGTCACTTTTTAGTACCATTATTTTCTTCATTACCGTTAATACGCTTACGTTAATTTTGGTGAGTCCCCACCCTTGATTCAATAGTAGCTTCTTTGGGATATCTGGCATGTTATCCTCTTCCTCTATTGTAAATACTGACACAAAGTAATTATTTAACATGCCCGCCATTTCCTTATTTTCATTTATATAACCTTAATCAGTTTTTAAGGGGCCCACATTGGTCTTAACTGCCCTCTTTTTCCTAATATAATTGTAAAAGATTTTTGTGTTGATTTTTATATCCCTTGTAAGTTTCTTTTCATAATCTCTTTTTGTAGCTCTTACTATCTGTTTTGTCACCTTTTGCTGTTCTTTGTATCTCTCCCATTGGCCAGGATCTGTGCTATTTTAGGCATTCTTGTATACTTGTATGGACAGCACTGACTTTCACATCTTCAATACTCAAACTATCTGTCTGTAAAGCTTTAGCTTGGACTTAAAAAAAAATTCATTCACGTGGTGTGGGCATCGCTGGTATTTATTGCCCATCCCTAATTGCCCTTGAGAAGGTGGTGGTGAAGGTACTCACACAGTGCTGTTAGGTAGGGAGTTCCAGGATTTTGTCCCAGCAACAATGAAGGAACAACGATATATTTCCAAGTCAGGATGGTGTGTGACTTGTAGGGGAACTTGGAGGTGGTGGTGTTTCCATGTGCCTGCTATCCTTGTCCTTCTACGTGTTGAGGTTGTGGGTTTGGGAGGTGCTGCCGAAGAAGCCTTGTTGAGTTGCTGCAGTGTATCTTGTAGATGGTACACACTCCAACCACGTTGCACCAGTGGTGGAGGGAGTGAATGTTTAAGGTGGTGGATGGGGTGCTGATCAAGTGGGCTGCTTTATCCTGGATGGTGTCGAAGTTCTTGAGTGTTGTTGGAGCTGCACTCATCCAGGCAAATGGAAAGTATTCCATCACATTCCTGACTTATGTCTTGTAGCTGGTGGAAAGGCTTTGGGGAGTCAGGAGGTGAGTCACACATCACAGAATACCCAGCCTCTGACCTGCTCTTGTAACCACTGTATTTATGTGGCTGGTCCAGTTAAGCTTCTGATCAATGTTGACCCTCAGGATGGTGGGGGATTCACTGATGGTAATGCCATTGAATGTCAAGGGGAGGTGGTTAGACTCTCTCTTGCTGGAGATGGTCATTGCCTGGCACTTGTGAGGCGCAAATGTTACTTACCACTTATCACCCCAAGCCAGGATGTTGTCCAGGTCTTGCTGCATGCGGGCACGGACTGCTTCATTATCTGGGGAACTGCACACTGTATAATCATCAGTGAAATCCCCACTTCTGACCTTATGATGGAGTGAAGATCATTGATGAAGCAGCTAAAGATGTTTGGCCCTAGGACACTGCCCTGCAGAACTCCTGGAACTGAGATGATTGGCCTCCAACAACCACAATCATCTTTCTTTGTGCTAGGTGTGACTCCAGCCAGTGGACAGTTTTCCCCCTGATTCCCATTGACTTCAATATTACTAGCTCTTTGGTGCCACACTCAGTCAAATGCTGACTTGATGTCAAGGACAGTCACTCTCACCTCACCTCTGGAATTCTGGACTTTGTCAGGCTGTTGCTTGACTAGTCTGTGGGACAGCTCTCCCAATTTTGGCACAAGTACCCAGGTGTTAGTGAGGAGGACTTTGCCAGGTTGATTTGGCTGGATGTGCCTTTGTCGTGTCCAAATCCGATGCCTAGGTCGATTCGGTTTTATTCTGTTTTTTTGTAGTGATTTGATACAGTTAAGAATCAACCATATTGGTGTGGGTCTGGAGTCATATATAGGCCAGACCGGGTAAGGACAGCAGGTTTCCTTCCCGAAAGGGCATTAGTGAATCAGTTGGGTTTGTACATCAATCCAATAGCTTCATGGCCACCATCACTGATACTAGCTTTTATTCCAGATTTATTTAACTGAATTCAAATTCATTAACTGCCATGGTGGGGATTTGAACCTATGTCTGCAGATTATTAGTCTGGGCCTCTCGATTACTTGTCCAATAACATAACCACTATGCTACCATACCTGATGTGACTTGGTGCCTTGCAAATGGAAAGGCTTCCATTGCCTCACATAATTGGTCAATTTGACACCGTATACTACTTCCATGCTACTGCTGCCACCTCGACTTCCTCCTCCTTATATGCTGGGTGCTTCACATTCTGACTCTCTCTTTCAGATTCCCTAAGTTAGACACGTTTGGGGGGAAAAATTGGGTTACTTTGCGCCTGGGTGCGACACCGCTAACGCCTCCCGCGAAATTCAGCGGGAAGTTAGCAGCAGCGGTAGCCGGTAGCACCCTGTGGTGCTGCGCCTCCAGTGATGACATCATCGCCGTGTGCAGCGCCCCGCTCGCAAACTTCAGTTGTGCCCCCTGACCTATCTCTGGATGATATGTCCAACAGGGTCAGGGTGGAGCTTTTGCTGCTGCGGCAGCGCAAATTAAAGGGCAGGTGCCGGGCGGCCATTTTTTTGTGGGGCTGCCTGTCAGCACCTGCCCCCTTCCACTTTTTCATGCAGGGTGCCGGCTGCAATCGCTCAGCCCAGCATTCCGCTTGAGTGCCGGGCTTTTTTCCCGGCACCCCACTACCACTCAATTTATGGTGCAGTGGCGCTAACTTTTTTGGGGTGCAAAGGGGGCGCGACCGAATTTTTCCCCCTTGATCTTTTCCCACATACCCTATGCTAACATATGAGCAAGGAGCTGGTACTAGAGGTGGAATGTAGATTGTGCATTGAGGTACACCTCATATTACACCCAAATGCTGAAAGTGTATGTTTTGTCTGCCTGGGTTCAGACTTCCATTGAAGTCCCATCATCCAACTTTGGCCTTCATGTAATCAGGCTTGTTCTAAGCCAGTTAATGAGCTCTGCAGAAAGAATGCTATAGTTCTGTATACAGTAGCTATAATAAGATTTTGAGTGGCACGTGGTGCCTCAATGAGTTGGTACACTTTTGTGGTATGGTAAATGGGGTTTCTGCTGAACTTCTACTAAAGTTATGGCAGCCTAGCAGAAGAAGCCTCGAGGAAATTCCTGGCATTTGTTTATTTTTCTGCTTTCACTTAAGTTCTTATGAGCCTTTGTGCCAATTGTTCTACTTTTTATGCACCTGGCATCATTACTGGGTTCACCAGTGGGGATTCCCTTATGTGAGGTGTTTGGAAGAAGCAGAGGAAGACCGACAGAGGTGCCGGGCAGGTCCTTGATGCTCTGTGCCTACATGCCAGTACCCGCACACCCACATCTACAGACAGAGATGTGTGGATACTTTGGAAGATGATTAGTTCCTATTTCTAAAGGAAGCTGGGACAGCAGATCTGAAGATATATATCTGACTAACCATAGTGGTGGATCCTTCCTCAGAACAGTTTGTCATGCTTTCAGCGGCACTGCGTGAAAAAAGGCATACCAGGGTGATCAATTACCAATGTACTCTGAATGGCCACACCCCTCCTAATATGCCACCAACCATATCTGCAGGCCCTGACTTACCCGACACTGGCTGTGGGAACTTTCCTGACAGTGTGCAGAGCTGTGCCGAGTGCTGCAAGGACCCCTGCAGCTACTATACACATCCAGTAACAGTAACAGTCAGCTGATGCTTGATTCCATCTGTTTTCAGGCATGCTGCAAATGCAGGTGTATGGGGATGGTGCCAATGCAGCACCAGCTTCATACCTCAGCATCATCCATCAAACAGGGAATCAGAGGCTATGCTGCATCTTCACTTGTCTGCAGATTCATGAACAGACCTTGGATTTCCTCTCTCTTCACATTTGCTGTCAATTCTTAGTGCCCACCCCCAGCCTTGGCAAAGGCTGCTAATGGATTCAGGTGACTTATAAGCCTTTCCAAACGCTTTCAGAAATTTTGCCACCCTATTGTAACACTCCCTTTTAACTGCCCTTGTTCCGATAGATGTACTCAATTTTCTGCTCCCACTACAAGTGTTTTCCCTGCAGATGTCCAACGCTGTTCTTGGAGCACTCTTATCCTCTCTTGAGTCTTCATATTGCAGCTTATACAGCATTTGGTCAGTAAATCTAAATCTTTGAAAACAGGCACAGCCAGACCAAAAAAGAAAGCTAGTATAACATCTGTAACTTCTGAGGGATGCTTTTGGTTTTATAATCTAAACATTTCTGTACCATCTCTGACATTGGAAATCAGCAAACCAAATGGCATGAATTTTATTCTGCACCATCATGCAGTGCGTGTAGAAAACAAAGACATAGACTGAAGAATTTAAAACCAAATTTTGGTGAATGGAATCACAATATGCCTCAAAGTTTCATATTTGCAGAAGCCATTCAGGGATTAGAAAAATATAAACTACTAGTTGATCATTTTTGGTGTGCCAAGACCAAGTGTAGAATTCAGGTCAAGCAGGGTTAAATAGCATGGGGATAATTAGAATCAGGTGGTGGAGGTGGTAAGGAGGTGGCGGAGGGGCAGATGGAGGTGGTAGGAGATAGGACTCAGTAAGTGGGAAGAGGGAATGAAAAGGGGATAGGGAGAGGGGATGATGGAGAAGGTGGTTGAGGAAGGTGGATGGAGGTAAGGGATAGGAGTATGGGGAGCAGAGAGAAAGGTGATGGAGGCAGAGGAGAGTGACAGGGGATGGAGAGGGTGAAGGAGAGGGGTGGGAACTGGGGAATGGTGGGAGAAGGAAGGGGAAGGGGATAGGGATAGGAAAAATGAGAAGCCAGCAAACTTTCTGTGTTTTGGGGGGGGGGAGGTGGGGGGAAGGTTGCACTGTGCTGTTCTTCTCACCACCAAGCCCTGATTCTGGGGGAATTAGGTGCCCGTCCCTTTCCCTTGCTGTTTGTTCTCAAAGGCATTTTCTTCTACATGTCCCACAGTTTCCTCACGCTGGCAGGAGGTGGAGTGGTTACCCTTTGCTGCTCCGGTCCTGATTTTGTTATCAGGTGGTGGTGTGTAAGGTTTCGCAAGAATTTTGGAAATTTCTACAGCCCCGAAGATTATTTTTGATTAAAGAAAACCTGGGTGGGATATACCTTAAAAACCCAGGGTATCAAAATGGCTGTCAGACCTCGTGGCAGGAGACAAAAGACAGCCTGCTTGTATACCTACAAAGGGTTTGAAAAAAAATATGCCAGCCTGTGTGAATGCAGAAGTACTTGAAACTGTCAATCAACTGCAGTTTAGAAAGTTTCACCCACAGGACAAAGGGGTTGTTTGTTTAAAGAACTCTCTACAATGTTGACTCAAAGGCTTAAGTACTTAACGCTGTCAATCAGTTGCGGTTGGGCGGTGACCGCAGGACAATGCTTTGTTTACAAAGCACTTGAATGATGTTGACTGAACGCTTAGAAATCCATGAGACATTTTTAAACTGGTCGAAAACCAGTCAAATGAATGGGTAATACATTCAAAACCCATTACAGTCAATGGGGACAGTTTAGATCCCTTTTGTTTAGCCCAGATACATCCGGATTTGGGCGCGAAGATTACGGCTCCCAATGGGGTATAAGATAGCCTCTCAGGAAGCCCTCTCTCTCTCTGCCGCCTTGCCTCCATGCCCTGCCTACAGAAGAACAGCTCAGAAGCCCGCCCGAAGAAGTGGAATACCAGCAGTTACTTTTAAATACTGGGGTATCTCTACTTCGGGGCGGTGAAGAATAAGACCGCAGGAGCACAGAGCAGGCGTTCACTGGTGAGCATAGATTTTCTGGCCCATTACAAGGCAACCTAGATAGGTATTAGGGGTGGGAATTAAAGGGGAACTTTTGTTAAATTGTAATTTTAGTCAATTTTCCCTCGATATGTCTGTTTTTTCCTCCCCTAGTAAGTAAAAGTGTGCTGTTTTAAGTAAAAGTCTGCTGTATTAAGCAAAAGAGTGCTGTACTATGCAAAGGTGTGCTGTAGTAAGCAAGAGAGTGTTGTATTAAGCTAAAGGGTGCTGCATTAAGTAAAAGTCTGGTGTACTAAGCAAAAGAGTGCTGTACTAAGCAAAGGTGTGATGTATTAAGCATAGGTGTGCTGTATTGATTGTTTTCAATTTATTTCTTTTTATTTCAATAAATACTGGTCTTCTTTGCACCCAACCACAAGTCTCATTTTGCCGACATCGCTACTGAATAAGTCCGGTGGTCAGAACCAGAAAAGAGGAGCGATTCAAAACTGCATGGGGCTCTGGGGCAGCTCAGATACTTCTGACTGGCCAGAGACAATAACCCCTACACCCCCCCATTTCTACAAAATGGCGACCACGGCAGGACCGTCGGCAACAGTGTGCGATGTAGCAGTGGTTTGGGTCTGGAGAGAGCAGCAGTTATTGGGTTTCTTTTTATCCCAATGGTCTGTTTGTGGTTAGGTGCCCGCAGGCTTGGGGAAGTTACCCGCAGGCTTAGGGAAACTAGAGCAGAGAGTTGGGATAGGGAAAGGGAGGTTGAAGAATGCCAGGCCAAGATAGAGTGCCTGGTGGTCCAGTTTAGTGAGGGCAAAAGCCACACGATGTACGAATTAGAGTACCTGAAGTGCCTAGTTGCAGAGGCCAAGAGCAATGAGATGAGGGTGTGGGGGGAGAATGCCTACCTCATACAAGAAGTAAAAGAGCAGGAGGAAAAGGTTAGGGAGGTAAAGGCAGCGTATAAGCTGGCCTGCGACCAAGGGTTTGAGGAAGCAGATCATGGCCCCTGTAGGGAAGAGATAGAAAGCTTGAATATGGCTTAAAAAAGGGCAAAGGGGATGATATGTCTTATCAGCCCGAAGACAGGTCAGTCAGATTTTACCGGCAACCCAAATAAAACCGTCCCACAGGCAACACCCAGAACAAGGTTGGTCAGGGAATTGGAGGTCCCACGACCGCCACCCACAGGTCTGAGCTTTCAGGAGCACTGGCAGCAAAGGGGGGTGGAGGATGAGGTGACAGAGGAAGCATAGCAGGCCCCGCTAGATAGGCCGGGACCAGGACCAGTGTACCCCCTCCGACAACGGAGGTACGGTCCGCCTGTTGATGAAGATGAACCAGGGGTCATCCAGAATCAGTTTGTGGTGCCGTACGGCACCCACCAGCTCAGGGACATGGTTAGCCGCATCCCCAAGCTCACTAAAAAGGATCCAAACTGTCCCCATTGATTGTAATGGGTTTTGAATGTATTCCCCATTCATTTGACTGGTTTTTGACCAGTTTAAAAATGTCTCATTGATTTCTAAGTGTTCAGTCAACATCATTCAAGTGCTTTGTAAACAAAGCATTGTCCTGCGGTCACTACCCAACCACAACTGATTGACAGCATTAAGTACTTAAGCCTTTGAGTCAACATTGTAGAGAGTTCTGTAAACAAACAACCCCTTTGTCCGGTGGGTGAAACTTCCTAAACTGCAGTTGATTGACAGTTTCAAGTACTTCATGCATTCACACAGGCTGGCGTTTTTTCCCCCAAATCCTTTGTAGATATACAAGCAGGCTGTCTTTTGTCTTCTGCCACGAGGTCTGACAGCCATTTTGATACCCTGGGTTTTTAAGGTATATTCCACCCATGTTTTCTTTAATCAAAAATAATCTTCGGGGCTGTAGAAATTTCTGAAATTCTTGCAAAACCCTACAGTCCCCCATCGGATACTAAAACTTGCTTGTAGTATCCTGTTCAAAGGTGAGCAATAATTTCTGACTCCCCACAAACAACCTTCCATTATACTTATCTATATCTATCTTTGATCCCCCGACACCTCCATCCCCCTTACCCAGAGAGAATCGCAGTACACAGTAGGCATCTATCGACAGAAAACAAGATTAGTTACAATAATTCAAACACGGAGGGGGTCCAATGCTCCTGCACCACTGAGTACTTACAATAATTCAAGCATGGAGGGGGTCCAATGCCCCTGCACCACTGAGTATTTACAATAATTCAAGCATGGAGGGGTCCAATGCCCCTGCACCACTTGTGACATAGTTTTAACACGATACAACATCTTTAATGGGATTACCACCAAGCCAAACATATCTGTTAAGAATACAAATGGAAGAAAATGAGTTTCCCTTTTCCTTTTTTCTTTTTATAATGCAATTGCCTGACACTTTAATAAATGGCACCATTCTTCAGCCATACATGTATTTCAAATTTCCACAATCTGTAAACACAACAATTCACAGGCATATGCAATTTGTTCAATTAACTCTAAACAAGTAGTACAATCTCACAGTTAGGAACTAAATTCACACATTATTTCCTTTGGAGTTGGGACCAGTACATAATACAAAATATAAAATAATTAACAAGCTTTTTGTAAACTCTTAATCTTAATCTGGGTTTCCAATAACAGTTTAAACGCTGTGGGCATCTGCCTCCTGCAGACCCTCTCTTCGTGGGCTAGGGGTGCTCCTTTCCTCGAGCATCCAAAGACACGATGGTCCTCTGTACCTTCCGGAACTCTGAAAAAGACTTAAAAAAAAGAACTTATTGAAACATATAAGATTGTGAAGGGGTTGGATTGGGTGGATGCGGGGAGGATGTTCCCGATGATGGGTGAAACTAGAACTAGGGGGCATAGTCTTAGAATAAGGGGCTGCTCTTTCAAAACTGAGATGAGGAGGAACTACTTCACTCAGAGGGTGGTAGGTACATGGAATATGCTGCCCCAAAAAGCTGTAGAAGCTACATCATTACATAAATTTAAAACAGAAATAGACAGTTTCCTAGAAGTAAAGGGAATTAAGGGTTACGGGGAGCGGGCAGGAATTTGGACATGAGTCTAGGTTCGGGTCGGTCATGGCCCTGTGGGTAGCGGAGCGGGCCCAGGGGCCGTGTAGCCTGATCCTGCTCCTATTTCATGTGACTAATTCTGTTAGATTCAGGAGATGGTTCTGTGATAGTAGATTGGCGGTTCGGATCAGATCAGCCATGATCTTATTGAATGGCGGAGCAGGCTCGAGGGGCCGATTGGCCTACTCCTGCTCCTATTTCTTATGTTCTTATGTTCTTAACATCTTGCCAGGTCCCCTGGCTTGGGGAAGTGTGATCGGGTCCCGCGACCTTGGCTCACATAATACAATGCTCTGGAACGGTACCATACTTAAAACTTATACTCTAATAATTAACACTATCGAATTGAAAATTTAAAATTAACACGTGCTAACTTAATCCTTTATTCACATTACTTTAACAAAGCTATATACAAGCGTCGCCCGTCTCCGGGCGGCCAGCCTAATCCCTGTTTGGGCTGCCACAGGCTGCTCCCTGCGGCGTGGCTGGACTGATTCCAACTTCTGGTCCCTCGCAGCTAATGGCTGCTGGTTGGGGACTTCTGTCTTTTGGCTTCTCCCTGACTCGGGAGACTGCCTTATTCCACTGGAAAGTGGGTGTCCATACTTTCTTGGGCTGGGGTACCCGAAGAGACCTCCTAGGGAGTGTCGCTGGTGGGGCTACCCTGGTGAGCAGACCCTTAGCTCGGGTCACAGTCCTTGCTGGCTGGGGACCTTCTCCCTCGGGTCCCTCCCTTCCCAAACCTGGGCTGAGGACAGGCAATCCCTTGCCACCGCCTGCCGGTGGCTGAGAGTCTTCCCCTTCAGGTCTAAAACCTGGTTCAGGCTCCTCCCCGGAGTCCCACAAGAGAGGGGGAATTGCTCGGGCCAAGTGCTGGGGAACTTCTCCTCTCACACACGCAACTGTGCCTGCATGTGCAGTCTGTGTGAGTGTACGTGCTGCAGGCTGAGGATTTCTATTCTCAGGTTCATTCCCAGCTGCCTGTTTCCCTGACTCTGGCTTAAACAACTTGTATTGTTTAATGTAACTAGCAGCCTGCCAGTAACCCTGTTCTAAATCCTTTTCCCTTACCAGGGCGGCCTTAAAGGCGGAATCTTGGGCTTGGACCTGCTTTTGGTCCGGGGCCAAAATGATCCCGAGTGCCTCCCTTGTCCCGGATTGCTGCTACCGGACCTGCTCTACAGGGGTCCCAGAACTCTCCTTCCCTGTCCCCCTGCTTAAACAACTTACACTGGTCATGAATGGCTCCTCCCCTAACACAAGCCACAGCGCCTGCCTGTGCAGCCTGTGAGCTTGTACCCGCTGCGGGCTGAGGATTTCTGACCCCAGGTTCACTCCCAGCTGCCCGTTTCCCTGCCTCCGGCTTAAACAACTTGCATTGATTCATGTGGAACCATTTTGTGCGCCGGGGCAGTTTTATTGCATAGACCATGGGGCTGGCTCTATCAGCTATACTATAGGGTCCCATGTACTGCGGCTCTAAACTCCCCACCCGGGCGTAGTTCCTAACCATGACTTGGTCCCCTATCTCCCACTGATGACTCTTGTTAGGCTCGAGCAGCAACCGATTATTCCGATGCTGCTTCTCCATACTACCTGCTGCCTGCCCAAAGATCTGTTTTAGGTGCTCGAGGAGTGCTCGGGCGAATTTGTCCTGATTTATTTCTCGAAGCTGCCCTTCAGTAAGGACTGGGGCTAGGACATGGGTGGGGGTCCTCATAACCCTACCAGTCATGAGTTCGTGCAGGGTACCTCTTCAGGTACCCCAGCCTAAGAAAGTATGGACACCCACTTTCCAGTGGAATAAGGCGGTCTCCCCAGTCAGGGAGAAGCCAAAAGACAGAAGTCCCCAACCAGCAGCCATAAGCTGCGAGAGACCAGAAGTTGGAATCAGTCCAGCCACGCCGCAGGGAGTAGCCTGTGGCAGCCCAAACAGGGATTAGGCTGGCTGCCTGGAGACGGGCAGTGCTTGTATATAGCTTTGTTCAAGTAATGTGTATAAAGGATTAAGTTAGCACGTGTTAATTTTAAATTTTCAATTCGGTAGTGATAATTATTAGAGTATAAGTTTTAAGTATGGTACCGTTCCAGAGCATTGTATTATGTGAGCCAAGGTCGCGGGACCCAATCACACTCCCCCGAGCCAGGGGACCTGGCAAGATGTTCTTTTTTTAAGTCTTTTTCAGAGTTCCGGAAGGTACAGAGGACCATCGTGTCTTTGGATGCTCGAGGAAAGGAGCACCCCTAGCCCACGAAGAGAGGGTCTGCAGGAGGCAGATGCCCACAGCGTTTAAACTGTTATTGGAAACCCAGATTAAGAGTTTACAAAAATCTTGTTAATTATTTTATATTTTGTATTATGTACTGGTCACAACTCCAAAGGAAATAATGTGTGAATTTAGTTCCTAACTGTGAGATTGTACTACTTGTTTAGAGTTAATTGAACAAATTGCATATGCCTGTGAATTGTTGTGTTTACAGATTGTTGAAATTTGAACATAAGAACATAAGAAATAGGAGCAGGAGTAGGTCAATCGGCCCCTCGAGCCTGCTCCGCCATTCAATAAGATCATGGCTGATCTGATCCTAACCGCCAATCCACTATCACAGAACCATCTCCTGAATCTAACAGAATTAAACACACGAAATAGGAGCAGGATCAGGCTACACGGCCCCTGGGCCCGCTCTGCTACCCACAGGGCCATGACCGATCCGAACCTAGACTCATGTCCAAATTCCTGCCCGCTCCCCGTAACCCTTAATTCCCTTTACTTCTAGGAAACTGTCTATTCCTGTTTTAAATTTATGTAATGATGTAGCTTCTACAGCTTTTTGGGGCAGCATATTCCATGGACCTACCACCCTCTGAGTGAAGTAGTTCCTCCTCATCTCAGTTTTGAAAGAGCAGCCCCTTATTCTAAGACTATGCCCCCTAGTTCTAGTTTCACCCATCATCGGGAACATCCTCCCCGCATCCACCCAATCCAACCCCTTCACAATCTTATATGTTTCAATAAGATCGCCTCTCATTCTTCTGAACACCAATGAGTAGAGTCCCAATCTACTCAACCTCTCCTCATATGTCCATCCCCTCATCCCCGTGATTAACCGAGTGAACCTTCTTTGTACTGACTTTGTACTGAAATACATGTATGGCTGAAGAATGGTGCCATTTATTAAAGTGTCAGGCAATTGCATTATAAAAAGAAAAAAGGAAAAGGGAAGCTCGTTGTATTTTTAACAGATCTGTTTGGCTTGGTGGTAATCCCATTAAAGATGTTGTATCGTGTTAAAACTATGTCACAAGTGGTGCAGGGGCAGTGGTCCCCGCCATGCTTGAATTATTGTAAATACTCAGTGGTGCCGGGGCATTGGACCCCCTCCATGCTTGAATTATTGTAAGTACTCAGTGGTGCAGGGGCATTGGACCCCCTCCGTGTTTGAATTATTGTAACTAATCTTGTTTTTCTGTCGATAGATGCCTACCGTGTACTGCGATTCTCTCTGGGTAAGGGGGATGGAGGTGTTGGGGGATCAAAGATAGATATAGATAAGTATAATGGAAGGTTGTTTGTGGGGGGTCAGAAATTATTGCTCACCTTTGAACAGGATACTACAAGCAAGTTTTAGTATCCGATGGGGGACTGTAAGGTTTCGCAAGAATTTCGGAAATTTCTACAGCCCCGAAGATTATTTTTGATTAAAGAAAACCTGGGTGGAATATACCTTAAAAACCCAGGGTATCAAAATGGCTGTCAGACCTCGTGGCAGAAGACAAAAGACAGCCTGCTTGTATATCTACAAAGGATTTGAAAAAAAAAACGCCAGCCTGTGTGAATGCATGAAGTACTTGAAAATGTCAATCAACTGCAGTTTAGGAAGTTTCACCCACAGGACAAAGGGGTTGTTTGTTTACGGAACTCTCTACAATGTTGACTCAAAGGCTTAAGTACTTAACGCTGTCAATCAGTTGCGGTTGGGCGGTGACTGCAGGACAATGCTTTGTTTACAAAGCACTTGAATGATGTTGACTGAACACTTAGAAATCAATGAGACATTTTTAAACTGGTTGAAAACCAGTCAAATGAATAGGTAATACATTCAAAACCCATTACAGTCAATGGGGACAGTTTTGATCCCTTTTGTTCAGCCCAGATCCATCCGGATTTGGGCGCGAAGATTACGGCTCCCAATGGGGTATAAGATAGCCTCTCAGGAAGCCATCTCGCTCTCTCTCTGCCGGCTTGCCTCCATGCCCTGCCTACAGAAGAACAGCTCAGAAGCCCGCCCAAAGAAGTGGAATACCAGCAGTTACTTTTAAATACTGGGGTATCTCTACTTTGGGGCTGTGAAGAATAAGACCGCAGGAGCACGGAGCAGGTGTTCACTGGTGAGCACAGATTTTCTGGCCCATTACAAGGCAACCTAGATAGGTATTAGGGGTGGGAATTAAAGGGGAATTTTTGTTAAACTGTAATTTTAGTCAATTTTCCCTCGATATGTTCGTTTTCTCCTCCCCTAGTAAGTAAAAGTGTGCAGTATTAAGTAAAAGTCTGCTGTATTAAGCAAAAGAGTACTGTACTATGCAAAGGTGTGCTGTAGTAAGCAAAAGAGTGTTGTATTAAGCAAAAGAGTGCTGCATTAAGTAAAAGTCTGTTGTACTAAGCAAAAGAGTGCTGTACTAAGCAAAGGTGTGCTGTAGTAAACAAAAGAGTGCTGCATTAAGTAAAAGTCTGTTGTACTAAGCAAAAGAGTGCTGTACTAAACAAAGGTGTGCTGTAGTAAGCAAAGGTGTACTGTATTAAGTAAAAGTGCTGTATTAAGTATAGGTGTGCTGTATTGATTATTTTCAATTTATTTCTTTTTATTTCAATAAATACTGGTCTTCTTTGCACCCAACCACGAGTCTCGTTTTGCCTACATCGCTATTGAATAAGTCCGGCGGTCAGAACCAGAAAAGGGGAGCAATTCAAAACCGCATGGGGCTCTGGAGCAGCTCAGATACTTCTGACTGGCCCGAGACAATAACCTCTACACCCCCCCTATTTCTACAGGTGATGGGGGAGGGGGATGGGTGCAGCAGTGGATAACGGGGATGCTGTGGTGAGCCATTTCTTTGGGGGTTCCGCCAATCTCCCACCAAAGTTATGGGGGGAAACTGGGAAGATCCTCATGGAATTTCCAGGCCTAAATAAACATTCATTGAGATCCCCCTGTCCACAAGGCTTGTTATCTCTGCAAACAAGTCCAAGAATTTTTTTCAGGAATGATGTCCCTTCCAGAAAGCTGTGCTAGCTTCCTCTTACAGGTCTGTATTTCCCCAAGTTGTCCAAAATTCATTCCTTCAGGATGCTCTCCAATACTTTCCCTAAAATGGATATCAGGCTAACCAGCCTCTAGATCTCTGGGTTATGTCTTTGCCACTTTTTCATCTCCTTTCAGCGCTGAAGTTTCTCACATTTCCTCATAAATGTCTCCTCTGACTCACAGAATCAGCCTTGTGGCTCTTCTCTGCACCGCTTCCAAGGCTTGGGTTTCCATTATACAGCAGGAACCAGAAATGGGAGGATATTTGGCCACCTTGAGATGAAGCCACCGTTTCTAACCCTTCTATTGCACGGCTGCTGGCATTTGATACTCCAGCTTGATGAAAGCAGTTGGTATGATGTATCTAGCAGTGCTGTAATTGGGTACTCAAGGTGTCAATGACACCAGTCTCAGCATTTGTGAAAGAAAGAAAGCCCTTGCTCCCTCCGTGGGTAGGAGCTTCACTGTAGATGGCCGTGAAGATACCACACGCTCCACAGTACTGATTAAAACCCTCACACTTGACTGCAGTGATGTCGGAGGTGTACTGTTGCGTATTCTCTGCCAGTAGTTGCAGTCTGCTTTTGGTGGACTCAAAGGATGTGGAAAAGGCTTTCTGATCCTGCATTAACCCCTGTCTGAAGGATACCACTTTCTCCCCCTCACTTTTGAATTCTGAATTACCCGGTGCTTCCTCAAGCACACACCTATATTCTCCAGGTTACTAGTATCTGTGCTGGAGCTCAGAGTTAGTGGAGCACTTGATGGAAACCGCTGTGAAGCCCCGAGGCTGTGGGTCACTTCCTCTGTCCTCCTAAAGAAAGAGAAAAAGAGCCCTAGACAATGACTTCAAAGACAGGTATGAGCATGCAGCTACTTTGAAAATATAACCGCTGCTGTGAGGATTTAGAAAGAGAGTTGGTGTACAAAGGATAGCGATAAATGGAGGATACTCACTGGCTGGCGGCATTACGCCTTCAAATTCACCATCACTAATGCCCCCAACATATTTCCAGCCTAAAAGATGAGGCCCATCTCCTTGAACTCTGTTAACTGTTTGGGGCTGCCTGTCCTGATCCTCTTTATGATTGTGAGCAGCCTTTGCTTTTTAGCAAATACCTGAGCACCCCAGACAGCACCCAGTATCCAGATCACCTCCCTCCCCATGCCAGACATTTTGAAATGAGCTTGCATGGTGTTTTTCCTTCCAGTGCTCATTTCAGGTGACTAGCAAGGTGCCAAATACATGGTGTTATTGTCCCCCACTGAAATTAGGTCCTGCAGTTTCTATTAAATGAAAGAGTGTTTCAAACAGTGGTCAAAGCTGTGTGCATGCTCTGTGGCTATCACTCTGGGAATATAACAGATGAATATTTTCTTTAGGTCCATGCCTTCTATGAAGGAAGAATACACATGTAGAAAAAGTTGGGACTTCTGCTGATGCCACTGAACTTCTTTCTGATTTCTCCCTAGGCACAGTGGATCTGGAGCATTCACCCAATCTACTACCAGGATGTAGAAACGGTTTGGGTAGAGATGAGAAATGATAAAGGCAAGAAGTCACTTGTGGGAGTGGTGTACAGGCCCCCTAACAGTAACCACATGTTAGGATGGAGTATAAAGGAAAAAATAATGGGAGCTTGTCAGAAAGGTACGGCATCAATCATGGAGGATTTTAATCTTCATATAGACTGGAAAAATCAGATGGGCAAAGGTAGTCTAGATGAAGAGTTCATAGAATGTTTTTGGGATAGTTTCTTAGAACAGCACATTCTGGAGCCAACCAGAGAGCAGGCTATACTAGACCTGGTATTGTACAATGAGATAGGATTAATTAATGACCTCATAGTGAAGGCACCCCTAGGTAGCAGCGATCATAATATGATTGAATTTTACATACAGTTTGAGGGAGAGAAGAGTGGGTCCAAGACTAGTATTTTAAACTTAAATAAGGGCAATTATGAGGGCATGAAAGCAGAGCTAGTTAAAGTGAACCGGCAAATTAGGTAAAGGGATAAGTCAATAGAGCTGCAGTGGCAGACATTTAAGGGGATATTTCAGAATACACAGAATATATACATTCCAACGAGAAAGAAAAATTCCAAGGGGAGGACCCACCATCCACGGTTAACTAAAAAAGTTAAAGATAGTATCAAACTTAAAGAAAAAGCATATCATTGTGCAAAGATGGGTGGCAGGTCAGAAGATTGGACAGAATATATAAAACAGCAAAGAATGACTAAAAGATTAATAAGGAGAGAAAATTAGAGTACGAGAGAAAGCTAGCTATAAATATAAAAACAGACAGTAAGAGTTTCTATAGATATTTAAAAAAGAAAAGAGTTAATAAAGTGAGTGTTGGTCCTATAAAAAGTAAGTCTGGGGAATTAATAATGGAAAATAAGGAGATAGCAGTTGAATTGAACAGGTATTTTGCATCGGTCTTCACTATAGAGGATACAAGTAACATCCCAGAAATAGCTGTAAATCAGGAAATGGAAGGGAGGGAGGAACTCAAGAAAATTACAGTCACCAGGGAAGTGGTACTGAGCAAATTGTTGGAGCTGCGGGCTGACAAGTCCCCGGGTCCTGATGAACTTTAGCCTAGGGTCTTAAAAGAAATGGCTAGTGAGATAGTTGATGCGTTGGTTTTAATTTTCCAAAATTCCCTAGATTCGGGGAAGGTTCCATTAAATTGGAAACTAGCGAATGGAACTGTTTTATTCAAAAAGGGAGGGAGACAGAAAGCAGGACACTACAGGCCAGTTAGCTTAACATCTGTCAT
Source organism: Somniosus microcephalus (assembly GCF_052327205.1). Classification (NCBI taxonomy): domain Eukaryota; kingdom Metazoa; phylum Chordata; class Chondrichthyes; order Squaliformes; family Somniosidae; genus Somniosus; species Somniosus microcephalus. Next base: position 128,925,799 of record NC_140991.1, read on the forward strand.
AGGGAAGATGTTAGAAGTTACTATTAAAGATGTTAAAGCAGGGCACTTAGAAAAGTTCAAGGTAATCAGAATCAGGCAGAGTCAACATGGTTTTGTGAAAGGGAAATCATGTTTAACCAATTTATTGGAGTTCTTTGAGGAAGTAACATGTGCCGTGGATAAAGTGGAACTGGTGGATGTACTATACTTAGATTTCCAGAAGGCATTTGATAAGGTGCCACATCAAAGGTTATTGCAGAAAATGAAAGCTCATGGTGTAGGGGGATAACATATTGGCATGGATAAAAGATTGACTAGCTAACAGGAAAAGAGAGTAGGCGTAAATGGGTCATTTTCTGATTGGCAAGATGTAACGAGTGGTGTGCCACAGGGATCAATGCTGGGGCCTCAACTTTTTACAATTTATATAAATGACTTGGATGAAGGGACCGAAGGTATGGTTGCTAAATTTGCTGATGACACAAAGATAGGTAGGAAAGTAAATTGTGAAGAGGACATAAGGAGGTTATAAAGGGATATAGATAGGTTAAGTGAGTGGGCAAAAATCTGGCAAATGGAGTATAGTGTGGGAAAATGTGAAATTGTCCATTTTGGCAGGAAGAATAAAAAAGAAGCATATTATCTAAATGGTGAGAGATTGCAGAGCTCTGAGATGCAGAGGGATCTGGGTGTCCTAGTGCGTGAATCGCAAAAGGTTAGTATGCAGGCACAGCAAGTAATTAGGAAAGCTAATAGAATGTTATCGTTTATTGTGAGGGGAATTGAATACAAAAATAGGGAGGTTATACTTCAATTATACAGGGCACTGGTGAGACCACATCTGGAGTACTGTGTACAGTATTGGTTTACTTATTTAAGGAAGGATGTAAATGCGTTGGAAGCAGTTCAGAAAAAGTATACTAGACTAATACCTGGAATGGGCGGGTTGTCTTATGAGGAAAGGTTGGACAAGCTAGGCTTGTATCTGCTGAAGTTTAGAAGGGTAAGAGGTGACTTGATTGAAATATATAAGATCCTGAGGGGTCTTGACAGGGTGGATGTGGAGAGGATGTTTCCTCTTGTGGGAGAATCTAGAACTAGGGGTCACTGTTTAAAAATAAGGGGTCACCCATTTAAGACAGAGATGAGGAGAAATTTTTTCTCACAGAGGGTCGTGAGTCTTTGGAACTCTCTTCCTCAGAGGGCGGTAGAAGCAGAGTCTTTGAATATTTTTAAGGCAGAGGTAGATAGATTCTTGATAAGCAAGGGGGTGATAGGTTATCGGGGATAGGCAGGAATGTGGAGTAATCAGATCAGCCATGATCTTATTGAATGGCGGAGCAGGCTCGAAGGGCCGAGTGGCCTACTCCTGCTCCTAATTCATATTTTCTTATGTATGTTCATATGTTTGTTCAATGCTGTGTGCATGCTCTGAGGATATCGCCCACGGAATGTAACAGATTAATATTTTCTTTAATTCCATGCCTTCTATGAAGGAAGAATACACATGTAGAAAGAGTTGATGCCACTGAACTTCTTTCTCATTTCTCCCTAGGCACAGTGGATCTGGAGCATTCACTCAATCTACTACCTCCGCCCATTAAGCTTGTACCTGGGATTTAACAGGTGGGCATGATTTGGCACCAAACCCACCAGCCACCTCAGGACACTTGCTGAAACAATCACTGCAATGAGTTACCATTGAAGGAGCGAGTATTTGATGCTGCTCTCATTGCACAAGAACATAAGAACATAATAAATAGGAGCAGGAGTAGGCCAATTGGCCCCTCGAGCCTGCTCCACCATTCAATAAGATCATGGCTGATCTGATCCTAACCTCAAATCTACTATCACTCTCCATCCCACCCGAACCCATGTGATCTCCCGGGAGAGGCGAAAAACCAGATAAAAACACCCAATGGCCAATTTGGGAGAAAAAATCTGGGAAATTCCTCTCCGACCCATCTAGGCGATCGAAACTCGTCCAGGAGATCACTCTGTCCCTATATTTTCTACAGTACTTACCTTCTATAAAGGCGATCTCCACCCCAGCCAGGTACAGGAATAAAACCATCTCCTGAAATCTAACAGAATTAGAACACAAGAAGTAGGAGCAGAACCAGGCTACACGGCCCCTGGGCCCACTCCACTACCCACAGGGCCACGACCATTCCGAACCTAGACTCATGTCCAATTTCCTGCCCGCTCCCCGTAACCCTTAATTCCCTTTACTTCTAGGAAACTATCTATTTCTGTTTTAAATTTATTTAATGATGTAGCTTCCACAGCTTTCTGGGGCAGCAAATTCCACAAACCTACCACCCTCTGAGTGAAGAAGTTTCTCCTCATCTCAGTTTTGAAAGAGCAGCCCCTTATTCTAAGATTATGCCCCCTAGTTCTAGTTTCACCCATCATTGGGAACATCCTCACCGCATCCACCCAATCAAGCCCCTTCACAATCTTATATGTTTCAATAAGATCGCCTCTCATTCTTCTGAACTCCAATGAGTAGAGTCCCAATCTACTCAACCTCTCATCATATGTCCACCCCCTCATCCCCGGAATTAACCGAGTGAACCTTCTTTGTACTGACTCGAGCGCAAGTATGTCTTTTCTTAAGTATGGACACCAAAACTGTATGCAGTATTCCAGGTGCGGTCTCACCAATACCTTGTACAACTGCAGCAATACCTCCCTGTTTTGATATTCTATCCCCCTAGCAATAAAAGCCAACATTCCATTGGCCTTCTTGATCACTTGCTGCACCTGCATACTAACTTTTTGAGTTTCGTGCACCAGGACCCCCAGATCCCTTTGTACTACAGTACTTTCCAGTTTCTTGCCATTAAGATAATAACTTGCTCTATGATTTTTCCTGCCAAAGTGCATAACCTCACACTTTCCAGTATTGTATTCCATCTGCCAAATCTCTGCCCACTTACTTAGCCTGTCTATGTCCTTTTGCAGGTTTTTTATGCCCTCCTCACTCACTACTTTCCCTCCCATCTTTGTATCAGCTGCAAACTTTGATATGTTACACTCGGTCCCCTCCTCCAAATCGTTAATATAGATTGTAAAGAGTTGGGGACCCAGCACTGACCCCTGCGGAACACCACTAGTTACTGATTGCCAGTCTGAGAATAAACCATTTATCCCAACTCTCTGCTTTCTGTTAGAGAGCCAATCCTCCACCCTTGCCAGAATATTACCCCCAATCCCGTGATTTTTTATCTTGAGCAATAATCTTTTGTGTGGCACCTTGTCAAATGCCTTTTGGAAGTCTAAATACACTACGTCCATTGGTTCCCCTTTATCCACCCTGTATGTTACTTCCTCAAAGAACTCAAGCAAATTTGTCAAACATGACTTCCCCTTCATGAAACTATGCTGAGGTTGTCCTATTAAATTATGTTTATCCAAATGTCCCGTTACTGTCTCCTTAATAATGGACTCTAAAATTTTACCAACCACAGATGTTAGGCTAACAGGTCTATAGTTTCCAGCCTTCTGCTTACTACCCTTTTTAAATAAGGGTGTTACATTAGCAGTTTTCCAATCTGCCGGGACCTTTGCTGAGTCCAGGGAGTTTTGGAAAATTATTACCAATGCATCCACAATCCCTACCGCCACTTACCTCAAGACCCTAGGATGTAAGCCATCAGGTCCAGGGGATTTATCCGCCTTGAGTCCCATTATTTTACCAAGTACCACTTCCTTAGTGATTTTAATCGTATTTAGCTCCTCCCCCCCTAGAGCCCCCTGTTTGTCCAGTGTTGGGCTATTCTTAGTATCCTCTACCGTAAAGACTGATACAAAATATTTGTTCAGCGTTTTTGCCATCTCCATGTTTCCCACCATTAATTTCCCGGTCTCATCCTCTAAGGGACCAACATTTACTTTAGCCGCCCTTTTTCTTTTTATATAACTATAGAAACTTTTGCTATCTGTTTTTATATTTTTTGCTAATTTACTTTCATAATCTATCTTCCCTTTCTTAATCAATCTTTTAGTTATTTTTTGCTGTCTTTTAAAGACTTCCCAATGTTCTATCCTCCCACTAGATTTGGCTACCTTATATGCCCTTGTTTTTAGTCGGATACTATCCTTAATTACTTTACTTAGCCACGGATGGCTATCTTTTCTTTTACACCCTTTTTTCCTCAGTGGAATATATATTTTTTGGAAGTTGTAAAATAGCTCCTTAAATGTACACCACTGATCATGTACCGTCTTACCCTTTAATCTATTTTCCCAGTCCACTCTAATCAATTCGGCTTTCATACCTTCATAGTCTCCTTTATTCAAGCTCAGCACGTTTGTTTGAGATCCAATCTTCTCACCCTCTAATTGAATATGGAATTCAACCATGTTATGGTCACTCATTCCAAGGGGATCCTTTACTAGGACATTTTTAATTAATCCTGTCTCATTACACAGGACCAAATCTAAAGTTGCTTGCCCCCTGGTCGGTTTAGTTACATACTGCCCAAGAAACCCATCCCTAATACACTCAATGAACTCATCCTCAAGGCTGCCCTGCCCAATTTGATTTGTCCAGTTAATTTGATAGTTAAAATCCCCCATAATTATAGCTGTTCCCTTATTACAAGCCTCAACTATTTCCTGATTAATACTCCGTCCAACAGAGTTGCAACTGTTCGGAGGCCTATAGACTATGCCCACTAGTGTTTTTTTCCCCTTATTATTCCTTATCTCCACCCAAACTGTTTCACTATCCTGCTCCTTTGACCCAATATCATTTCTCTCTATTATAGTGATTCCTTCCTTTATTAACATAGCCACCCCACCTCCCCTTCCTTCCTGCCTGTCCTTCCTGATTGTTAAATAACCTGGTATGTTTAATTCCCAGTCATGGTCACCCTGCAGCCATGTTTCTGTAATGGCCACAAGATCATACCCATATGTAGTTATTTGTGCCGTTAACTCATCCATTTTGTTACGAATGCTACGTGCATTCAGATAAAGAAGTTTCAAATGTTTTGTGACACTTAGTTCCTATTTTTTCCCTTTTTACTACTTTACCTTTTACTCCATACCTTCTGTCCCTTCCTGATATGTTCTGTTTTTTAATTCCCCCACTGCTACCTAAGTCTATGACCTTCTCCGTTGTCATTTTTATTATTTGCTCTCTAGAAACCTCCCCCCACTAATTAGTTTAAAGCCCTCTCTACAGCCCTAGTTATATGATTCGCCAGGACTCTAGTCCCAGCACTGGCCAAGTGGAGTCCGTCCCAACAGAACAATTCCCTCCTGTCCCAGTATTGGTGCCAGTGTCCCAAGAAGCAAAACCCATTTTTCCCACACCAGTCTTTGAGCCACGCATTTAACTCTTTAATTTTATTTATCCTAGCCAAATTCACTCATGGCTCAGGTAATAATCCAGAGATTATTACCCTTGAGGTTCTGTTTTTTAATTTGACCCCTAGCTGCTCATACTCCTTTAACAGAACCTTCTTTCTTGTCCTATCTACATCGTTTGTACCAACATGGACCACGACAACTGGATCCTCCCCCTCCCACACCAAGTTTCTTTCCAGCCCAGAAGAGATGTCCTTAACCCTGGCACCGGGCAGGCAACACAGCCTTCGGGACTCCCGCTCTTGACTGCAGAGAACCCTATCTATCCCCCTAATGATACTATCCCCTACCACTACAACATTTCTTTTTACTCCCCCCACTTGAATGGCCCCCTGTTCCACGTTGCTGTGGCCAGGTTGCTCATCCTCCCTGCAGTCCCCGCTCCCGCCCTCACAGGGAGTAAGATCCTCGAACCTGCTTGACAAGAGCAAGGGCTGCATCTCCTTCAACACTACCTCCTGGATCCCCGTACCTGCCTCACTCGTAGTCACACTGTCCTGTCCCTGACCACGGACTACATCTGCATTATTAATTTCATAGGTGTGACTACCTCCTGAAACATAGAGTCCAGGAACTTCTCCCCCTCCCTGATGTGTCGCAGTGTCTGAAGCTCGGTCTCAAGCTCTTTAACACGGAGCCTGAGTTCCTCTAGCAGCAAACACTTATCGCAAATGTAATCACCGTGAGCCTCAATGGGGTCCACCAGCTCCCACATTTCGCAACAGTAACACATCACCTGTTCACCCATATCTATGTAATTAATTACATTTCTTATTATTAGTTATGAAGGCCCTCTGCCCCGATATAGATGATAATATTACACCACTATTTAATAGGACTTACCAACTTAAAGGTGTAGAAGAGAAGGAAAAGGACCTACCAACCAGCTGATTACCAACCTCCCTTTTGAATGCTGTCTGTGGGGCCTGTCCGGTTGATTCGTCTTGCTGCTCCGCTTCCGCAGTGCTGGATTAGCCTGAGAGTGGGAAGCAAAACAGAGCAAAAACACCCCCTTACCTCCCACTTGCCCGAACTCTGCCACTTACCAAACTCTGCTTACACTCAATGCACCGCACTCAGAGCTGCCGCACTAAGCCCGCCCCTTTTTAAACCCGGATTCTACTTCCGGTTTAAACTCCCCAACAGCTTAATTTACTCTACAAAATTAAACTTACATCAAATAATTAACTTTTTCACTCACTAAAATTCAGTAAATACACTTAAATGACTTTTTCTGCCACTTACCAAACTCTGCTTACACTCAATGCACCGCACTCGATGTTACTAAATCTATTGCTCCCTTCAGTCTTCAACAGGAAACTCTCCATTGACTGTGAACAGCAGTTGCCATCCACAGCCTTACTGTGGATAATAGCACTGACATCCTGACATGAATGAGACTTAGCTCGTGGGTGGCAACACCTTGCTCCCTACCTGGCTATACTTTCAACCAATTTCCTTGCCCAAATGTCATGGTGGAGGTTTTGGTTATTACCAAGTCACACCTTGGTCTCTCTCCCTACTCCTCTGGTATGGTACCTTCTCCTCCTTTGAGCAGCTCACCCTGTTCAACTGCTGCATCTCTCATTTAAAATCCTCATTATCTACTACCCCTCCCAAGCTCCACCCTGAGATTGTCCCTGAGATATCCTCTTATTCTTTCCTCCCTCAGCTTCTGCACTTGCTGACTCCTCAACCTCAGTGATTTCAATCTCCATCTCAGTTCCCGTTGCCCTCTCTCCCACAAATTCACTGCCTTCCTGACCTCCCTAAATCTCTCGTTATATATAAACTCTCCTACCTATATTCAAAAAACTCCAAAATGCCTAGCCTTTGGCACTCCATTCACCATGATACCTCTGCAGTTGTCACTTTACTTAATCACTCCCTCACCTCCACCTTTGAAGACCTTGTTCCCAGTAAAACCATCACTGACTCCCACCCATGGTCATTTCCCCTTAGTACAGCCCCCATCTTCACTCCCTGAAGTCCAAGAAACACAGATTTGACAGTGTATCTGTCATTGTCAGATCTGGCTGGGCCACATCGAAGTCTACTAGGCCTCACTATCCTCTGCCAAAACCACCCACTACTCCAGGATCATCCTGGAGATCAAAGATAATATCCGGATACTTTTCTCCATTACCAACTGTCTCCTTAAACCTTTGCTGCTCCCCGCTCCAGCCTCACCTCCAACAACAGGTGCGAGGAGCTAATGGACATCTTTATCACCAAAATAGAGACCATCTGTTCGGCTACCTCTGCTGCTTAGCCCCCTTCCCCTTGCACACCAAGCCACACTTCCCACCAGCCCAAACCCACCCCTAACTCTCCACCAGCCCGAGCTCTGAACCCCTGTCTCTCTCTAGTTTCCGGTGCACTTCTGGCAAAGTAATGTCAGTGAAGCGGGAGCTGCTCCAAGAAGTTTTGTGGCTCAGAATTTTTTTATTTTAAAGCTTTTTTTCTAAGTTATTTCCTTTTTAGAAACTTTATTAAGGGATAGAAAATAGAGTTGTGGTGAATGGCTGTTTTTCGGACTGGACGAAGGTATAAGGTTCAGTACTAGGACCACAGCTGTTTTTGATATACATTAATGATTTGGATCTGGGGGTACAGGGCACAATTTCGAAATTTACAGATGACACAAAACTTGGAAGTGTAGTAAACAGTGAAAAATATAGTAATAGACTTCAAGAAGACACATGGCAGGTGAAATTCAACGCAGAAAAGTGTGAGGTGATACATTTTGGTCGGAAGAATGAGGATAGACCATACATACTAAATGGTACAATTTTAAAGTGGGTGTAAGAACAGACAGACCTGGGGGTGTTTGTGCACAAATCTTTGAAGGTGGCAGGACAGGTTAACAAGGCAGTTAATAAAGCATATGGGATCCTGGGCTTTATTAATAGAGGCATAGACTACAAAAGCCAGGAAGTTATGCTAAACCTATATAAAACATTAGTTTGGCCCCAGCTGGAGAATTGTGTCCAATTCTGGGCATCACACTTTAGGAAGGACGTGAAGGCTTTGGAGAGGGTACAGAAGAGATTTACTAGAATGGTTCCAGGGATGAGGGAATACAGTTACTTGCATAGACTGGAGAAGCTAGGGTTGTTCTCCTTGGAGCAGTGAAGGCTACGAGGAGATTTGACAGAGAAGTTTAAAATCATGAAGGATTTAGATAGAGTAAATAAAGAGAAGCTGTTCCCAATGGCTGAAGGATCGATAATGAGAGGGCACAGATTTAAGGTGATTGTCAAAAGAACCAGAGGTGACACGAGGAAAAACATTTTTTAATGCAACGAGTGGTTAGGATTTGGAATACACTGCCTGAATGGGTGGTGGATACAGATTCAATAATAGCCTTATTTGCAACATGACCGAATGGGACAGACTTAATGGGCCAGCTGGTCTTTTTCTGCCTTTTTTTATGTATGTGATGCGCTATCAATTACTCATAAAAGACTGAGAGTTAAGAGAGTAACTAAAGGCTTTTATTAACAAAAGAATGAAGGTCTGCCTCGAGTGGTCGACCGGTCCAGAAATACAAAGGGCTGGGGAGCAGTCACCTTTATACTAGGACTTGTGGGAGGAGTCAGCCGAGGCATGTCCAGGCATGTACACAGTGGAATACAAACAGTGGTTTACCACATTCACCCCTTGTTTAAAATTGAGTCCGGCGGGGTGAAGTGTATTAAAAGTTAGTGTATTGGAGTCTCTCCGGAGGTCTTGTCTGCCGCTGTGATCGGCGTGGTGACGGCAGGGGTAGTGGAGCTTCCGGCGTCGAGTCCTGCGTGGGCTGTGGCACAGGCGTGTCGTCCTCGTAGATGTCGAGCGGGTCGCGGGGCCCAGGCCTGCCGTCTGCTGGGGCTGGATATCGGATCGTGGGGGGGTGGTGGTAGTGAGTAGTGGGTTACTGCGGCCCCCGAGGGTGCAAGGTCTCTTATGGAGACTGTGTCCTCCCGCCCGTCTGGGTATGCAATGTAAGCATACTGGGGGTTGGCGTGGAGGAGGTCGACCCTCTCGACCAGGGGGTCCGTTTTATGGGTCCTCACGTGCCTTCTCAGTAGGACCGGCCCTGGGGACGTCAGCCATGGCGGTAGCGATGTCCCCGATGTGGACTTCCTTGGGAAGACAAACATTTTCTCATGAGGGGTGGCGTTAGTGGCAGTGCAGAGCAGTGACCGAATAGAGTGGAGCGCATCGAGGAGCACATCCTGCCAGCGGGAGGTTGGAAGGCCCCTAGACTTTAAGGCTAGCAGGGCGGCCTTCCAAACTGTCGCATTTTCTCTTTCCACCTGTCCGTTCCCCCGGGGGTTGTAACTGGTGGTCCTGCTTGTGGCAATACCCCTAGTTAGCAGGTACTGATGGAGTTCGTCGCTCATAAACGATGAGCCCCGGTCGCTATGGATATAGCTGGGGAAACCGAACAGGGTGAAGAGGTCGTTCAGACATTTAATGACCGTGGCACTGGTCATGTCCGGGCAGGGGATGGCGAACGGGAAACGGGAGTACTCATCAATAATATTGAGGAAGTACACATTGCGGTCGGAGGAGGGGAGAGGCCCTTTAAAATCAATGCTCAGGCGCTCGAAGGGGCGAGTGGCTTTTATCAGGTGGGCCCTGTCTGGTCTATAAAAGTGCGGTTTGCACTCAGCGCAGACTTGGCAGTTCCTGGTCATGGTCCTGACCTCCTCAATAGAGTAAGGCAGGTTGCGGGCCTTGATGAAGTGGAAGAACCTGGTGACCCCCGGGTGGCAGAGGTCATTGTGGAGGGCCCGCAGTCTATCGATCTGCGCGCTGGCGCAGGTGCCACGCGATAGCGCATCCGGGGGTTCTTTGAGCTTCCCGGGCCGGTACAAGATCTCGTAATTGTAGGTGGAAAGTTCGATTCTCCACCTCAAGATCTTGTCATTTTTGATTTTGCCCCTCTGCTTGTTGTTAAACATGAAAGCAACTGAACGTTGGTCAGTGAGCAGGGTAAATCGTTTTCCGGCCAGGTAGTGCCTCCAATGACGCACAGCCTCCACAATCGCCTGGGCCTCCTTCTCAACAGCGGAGTGTCTGGTCTCCGGGCCTTGGAGGGTTCGTGAAAAGAAGGCCACGGGTCTCCCCGCCTGATTGAGAGTAGCGGCCAGGGCAAAGTCGGACGCGTCGCTTTCCACCTGGAAGGGGATGGATTCGTCCACTGCGTGCATGGTGGCTTTGGCAATGCCTTCCTTGATACGGTGGAAGGCTAAGCGGGCCTCTGCCGTCAAGGGAAAAGAGGTGGACTTGATCAGCGGATGGGCCTTGTCCGCATAGTAGGGGACCCACTGGGCATAATAGGAGAAAAACCCTAGGCACCTCTTCAGGGCCTTGAGGCAGTGGGGCAGTGGGAGTTCCATAAGGGGACGCATCCGGTCGGGGTCGGGGCCGATGACTCCGTGTTCCACAACACAGCCAAGGATGGCGAGGCGGTTTGTGCGGAATATGCACTTCTCCTTGTTATATGTCAGGTTCAGGAGTTGGGCGGTGCGGAGGAATTTTTCGAGGTTTGCGTCATGGTCCTGCAAGTCACGGCCGCAGATGGTCACATTGTCCAGATATGGGAAAGTGGCCTGCAATGCATTTTGATCTACCATCCGGTCCATCTCCCTTTGGAAGACGGAGACCCCGTTGGGGACGCCAAAGGGAACCCTAAGGAAGTGGTAGAGGCGGCTGTTTGCCTCAAAGGCAGTATACTGGCGGTCCTCAGGGCGGATAGGGAGCTGGTGGTACGCTGATTTCAGGTCAATGGTCGAGAAGACGCGGTACTGCGCGATCTGGTTGACCATATCAGCTATGCGGGGGAGTGGGTAGGCGTCCAGCAGGGTGTAGCGATTTATTGTCTGGCTGTAGTCGATGACCAGGCGCTGCTTCTCGCCGGTCTTAACGACCACAACCTGGGCTCGCCAGGGGCTGGTGCTGCCCTCAATAATCCCTTCCTTCAGGAGCCGCTCCACTTTGGTTTTAATGAAAACCCTGTCCCCGGCACTGTATCGCCTGCTCTTTGTGGCGATGGGCTTACAGTCGGGGGTGAGTTTAGCAAACAGTGGGGGGGGGGGTGACTCTGAGTGTGGAGAGGTTGCACCTGGTGCGCGGCGGGCAATTTGGGAGCTGCTGGCTGCGGACTGTGAGTGGGGGTAGGGGTCCACCGTACGCCATCGTAACACTTTTAAGGTGGCACTGAAAATCTAACCCCAGCAGGACGGCAGCGCAGAGGTCGGGCAGGACCAGAAGTTTAAAATGATCGTACACGGTCCCGTCTACTACGAGTGTCACTACGCAGTAGCCACCGATGTCCGCCGACTGGGACTCGGAGGCCATAGAAACCCGCTGGTGCGCAGGCAGGACTGGGAAAGAGCAACGCCGCACCGTGTCGGGGTGGATGAAGCTCTCCGTGCTCCCAGAGTCAAAAAGGCAGATTGTATCGTGGCCATTTACCTTAATGTCCATTGTGGAACTGGCCAGCTGGTGCGGTCTCGCTTGGTCCAGTGTAACGGATGCCAGCGTAGGGGTCGGTGTGTCGCTGCGGGTATCAGATGAGGCGGTGTTGGGGGCCTGCTGCGTTCCGGCTGTCATCCAAGATGGCGGCGTCCATGATCCCCATGTGGCTGGAGGCGTCCAAAATGGCTGCTGTACCGGTGGTTCGCACATGGCCGGGGAGGCCCAAGATGGCGGCCCGCATGGCCCACACGCGGCGCTGCTGGGGTTCGGGGTGGCTTTGGCCCTGCAGACGTTAGCGTAGTGTCCCTTCTTCCCGCAGCCCGAGTAGATCGCGTTTTTCGCCGGGCAGCGCGCTCTGGGGTGTTTTGCCTGGCCACAGAAGTAGCATTTCTGGCCTTGGGGCACTGCTGTCTGGCCTTGGGACACTGCTGTGGTAGTTGGGCCGTTGCTGGGGTGTGGCTGGGGTGGCACGGCGCTATGAGGCGGTCCTACCGTGTCCCAGGCTGTCATTCCCCGCGGCGTCCACGGTGCAGAGGAGTAGGCATCCATGCCCCAGTAGGCTGCATCCAATGATAGTGCGAGTTCAGAGGCCTTGTTGAGGTCGAGGTCACTCTGCTCCAACAGTCGCTGTCGGGTGTAATTGGATCTGTGGCCCGCTACAAAAGCGTCCCGGATAAGTTCCTCTGTGTACACGGCGGCCTTTACATCCTTACAACCACAGGACATGCCAAGCACAGACAGTGCCTGAAGGTATTCCACGGTCGATTCCCCAGGTTGTTGTTTACGACTCCCCAGAAGGTGCCTGGCGTACACTTCGTTCACTGGGCGCGTGTACTGGTCCTTGAGGAGCTTGATAGCGTCCGCGTAGGAGGTCGCGTCTTGGATGACCGAGTACACTCGGTGGTTCACTTTGGAGGTCAGGACATCCAGTTTGTCCTCGTCCGATTTGATTGCTGCGGAGGCGGTCAGGAATTTTTCTAAACACTTAAGCCAGTGAGTAAACTTGGTGGATGAGTCCGCCTCCCGATGATCTAAGTCCAGGCATGCTGGTGTGAGGATCTTCTCCATTATAAAAATTTTGTTAATAAAATTGATGCGCTATCAATTACTCATAAAAGACTGAGAGTTAAGAGAGTAACTAAAGGCTTTTATTAACAAAAGAATGAAGGTCTGCCTCGAGTGGTCGACCGGTCCAGAAATACAAAGGGCTGGGGAGCAGTCACCTTTATACTAGGACTTGTGGGAGGAGTCAGCCGAGGCATGTCCAGGCATGTACACAGTGGAATACAAACAGTGGTTTACCACAGTATGTTTGTATGCTCGTATATGCCAGATCCTGACGTAGCATGGGAGTTTCTAACGGCATTATTTTGGGATGGAGCTTCTGCACATCACGAACAAGGCCACTGGTGTAGAGTTGTGGAGCCAGTACACTGAGAAGAAAAGGGCATACTGGCTTCTTCAATGGTGGCTGTTGGGCCCACCTACGAGATCCAAGCCTGATCCCCCGAAGACTTAGCAGGTAAAAGTTACAAAGGAGCCTGTTGGGCATAAAATCATCTTTCTGAGGGGGAAGGGACCCGGCACCATCTTTGGACCAGCAGAGGATGAACGATTTTCTGACCCTGGGGGGAAAGGCAGGTGTCCAAGAAGTGCCTGTAGAAGCATGTGTACAGAAATGACCGGTCAATGGCAGAGGTCCTCAATGGGTGCGATCCCAGTGAAATTACCATGATCGCACCACAAGGATCTTCTCAGAGACTATGGCCTAGAAATTCATTGACGCCACTTTTGGGGCGCTAAAGTGGGGCGTCCGCTAAAGTTTGCGGCCGCCGCCAAATCGATGCCACTTCTCCGATATTCATTAGCTTCGCCCTAGGAGTTCGGGCGAGCGCTAAAACTGCTGCTGGACGCCTCTCTTTGGGCGCTAAGCCGGAGGTGGTGATCGATAGCGCCGAGGCCGGGCGCAGCGCAGGTGCGGCCATCTCGTGATTGACAGCAGACACCCTGGCGCCGGCCAGCTCTTAAGGGGGAAGGGTCGACTGTGTCTGCTGCCACGCCCTGGATAGTGGAGCCCTCCAGCTAGGCCTGAACACTGCTGCTGGACCCAAATAGCGCCTGAAGACATGGAGAAGGCCCGTGAGCGTGCGCAGCGCTTCTCAGAGCGTGATCTGAGTGTGCTGATTGCTGCTGTGGAGAAGAGGCGCCATGTTTTGTACCCGGACAATGGCAAGAAGGCGACGGTCCGCGTCTACAGGAGAGCCTGGAGGCATGTCGCCACCAAGCTGTCAGCCAACAGCGACGTCCCCAGGAGCGGTGCCCAATGCCGCAAAAAGTTAAATGACCTCACACGCATTGTCAGGGTGAGTACCCTTTCCAGTGACCTCCTCATCCTTGCATGTGCACCTCACATTATGGGCAAAGGGACCTGAAAGCTCTAATGGCCAGCCTTCATCCAGCAGCTATGGGACAGGCATGAGCATCAATTGCACATTCTGCACTTAACACACTGGCCAAGCTATTCCACCATGGGAGGCATTGCACACCAGATCATGGCGACACACTGGCCAAGCTATTCCACCATGGGAGGCAGTGCACACAAGATCACGGCGACACACTGTACTTAGAGGCCGTCCTTTCTCTTGCAGGCCAAGCTGCCGAATAATCGCAAGAGCCGGACTGCGACCGGGGGAGGCCGACCCCATATCCAGCCACTCACCGACCTGCAACATCGCGTGGAGCGCCTCATGGGTGGCCGGGTGATTGGGCCCGTTGCATGTGGAGATGCCGACCCTGTTCTGGGCAGCAATGGTAAGGACATCACCTTTCGCACCTCTCTCGTCCCACTTGTGCATCAGATCTACATCCTTTGCCACTGTCCAACCAATGCGCTGAATGCCACCACTCATGCATCCCGCACTGACGCCCTCTCCTCACTCTAAAGCTACTCTTGTGCCTTCCTGCTTTCAGATGGTGAAGAGGAGGTCCCTGAACTTGCCAGTGACAGACCCTCTGAAGAGGAGCAGGAGGAGGAGCAAGAGGAAGGCGGCCCATCAGGGGAACCCTCAGCCGCGGCCACCCAGGCCAATGTAGGGGACACGTCTTCCCTGGAGGGCAGCGTGGCGGAAGTGTCGAAGGGGAGGGGAGCTCCTGGGACCTGCGGGCTGCAGAAAGGCGGGAGGGGGGTGGAAGCTCGGCGGCCTTCTCCCCAGAGGGGGGAAGCGTCGGAGGGGAGTCCAATTGCTGGGCCCAGCGGCCTCCAGCAACGCAGGAAGGGTCGGCCAGCTCGGCGGCCTTCTCCCCAGAGGGAGAGTCCGGCCTCCAGTCAGGAGATGCTCTTCGCCGAGGAGATGGAACGCCTCGAAGACTTGTCCGCGGACTCGGAGCGCCGGCACACGGAGCTCATGGTGGCAGTGGCACGGTTGCCTGAGTCCATCGATTCCCTCTCTCGGAGTGTGGCCGAGTTCGGGCCCTCAGAGGCCACCAGTCGGGCGGAATACCGGGCAGATCAGGCAGCGAGTCGGGCGGAATTCGGGGCAGCTCTGTCAGCGACTGGCCAGGTGATCAGTGGTGCCGTCCAGTCACTGGCTGCTCTGATGCGGTCAGTGAACAGGTCAACACGGGCACTCACTGCTGCCACACTCGCTGTGTCAGCCAGGCATCGCCAGGGCACCCGGCGCGCTGCAGCAGCACAGCGGTCTGTCCCTCGGCAGATTGGTGCGCATGCTGCAGTGCTGGCCCGGGCAAGTGCCAGTGTCTCAGGCGACCAGCGAGTGCCTGCCATCCGCCAGCTTGCCGCCATTCCTCCAGCCGCCACTGCCAGTCCCCCAGTGGAGCTGCCAGGAGCTGCTGCAGCGACTGATGCTGGCCAGCCACAGCTGCAGCAATCAACAGCCGCCCGCTCGACGGCCAGACCTCGACTAGGCCGACCCCCAAGGGCATTTGCCGTCACGACATGTGCCCCTCAGGAGCCTGCCCCCAGCCTTGCAGCAGCCAATGGCCTTACTTTGAGGCGGAGCAGCAGGGCGGGCAGGGGCCACCCAAAGATGGCCAAGGCATCGCCCTAGCGGGCCAAATAGTCGAATGTGTGGCCATTTGTGTTTGTTTCTTGAGGCCGAGAATTGGATGTATGTTTTTTGAAGGCCGATGATGTGATGTTTGTTTTTGACGAAGGCCGAGAATGACGGCCATTTTAGTTGCCCTATTTTGTTAATCCTCTCCAGGTTGTGGGAGCGAGTAATGTGTTTGAGTGTTTTTTGGGGGTTTCGTCTGTTTTTGGTTTTCATGTGGGAAGGGCCCAGAGTTTGTACAATAAACCATTTTATTTATTCACATTGTCCATGTTTGATCTTTGAAGTGTTTGTTGCCTTAACCGGCTGAGGGCTTGCGGAGCGGCTGCAATCATGTTCTATCATTGGCACAAGCCATTCCCTGACAGGGGGCCTAGAAGTGACGTTCAATAAGCCGCCGACGGGCGGCCCTTGGACCTTGTGCCTCCCTCCTGGCCTGGTACTCCTCGTCCTCATGCCCCTCCTCCTGAGGTGGTGGTCCAACGTGAGGTGGCAGTGCCTGAGTCCTGCGGATAGCCAGGTTGTGCAGCATGCAGCAAACGACGACGATTTGGGAGACTCGATCCTGCGAATACTGGAGGGCTCCCCCGGAGCGATCGAGACAGCGGAACCGTTGCTTGAGCACGCCGATTGTTTGTTCTATGAGGTTCCTCGTCGCTTGATGGCTCTCGTTGTATGCCTCTTCAGCAGGGGTCGTGGGCGCGCGGAGCGGGGTCATGAGCCAGGTACACAAAGGATAGCCTTTGTCCCCGATAAGCCATCCTCTTGGGGGAGGCTGTGCCTGGAACATGTCAGCCACAGTTGTCTGTCGCAGGATAAAGGCATCGTGGCTGCTGCCTGGAAAGTGGGCATTGACAGCTAGGATGCGCTGCCTGTGGTCACACACCAGCTGTACATTGAGGGAATGGTAGCCCTTCCGGTTGCGGTAATCCTCGGCATGCTCAAGAGGTGCCTGCAAAGCCACATGCGTGCAGTCAATGGCGCCCTGCACCATGGGGAAGCCCGCTATTCTTGCAAACCCCACTGCACGCTGCTGCTGCTTGTCCAGGGTCATGGGGAAGGAGATGAATTGATGTCTCCTTCTGAAAAGGGCTTCGGTCACCTGGCGGATGCAGCAATGCACGGCAAACTGGGAGATGTTAGCGATGTCCCCAGTAGCGGATTGGAAGGAGCCGGTGGCATAGAAGTTGAGAGCCACCGTCACCTTCACTGCCACACCAACAGAGACGTCCTGCGCATCAGCTGTGGCTGCAGATCTCTCTGAAGCAGCCGGCAGATGTCTGCAACCACCTCCCTTCGGAATCGCAGCCTCCTAACACACATCGCGGCAGACATGGTCAGATAGGAGGTCTGCTGGCGGTATACCCTGCGTGGATAAGGCCTCAGTTGGCGACGCCTGTTGCCCCCTCTGCGTCTAGCCAGGGCTGCCACTCTCTCACGGTGTCTGTAAGCCCTTCTGGCATAAGGCTGAAATTCAGCGTTGCCACCCAATGCAGACCCCATTATATGCTGGCAAACACTGAGCTCTGAATGAAGGCAAAGATAATTGGTAAGCTCTGGCCTGAGCCAAAAATACCTGTCCAAGTGTTGGTCCAAACCAGTAAACTCTCCTCCTTGGTCTCTGTCCAAAAAACCGTTGCACAAGAGTGAATGCTGCAAAATACCTGGGTAAGTGCCCTTTAATTTGCGCTCCCCGCTCCCCGCGGCCCGGCTGGGCTGTGTACCGTTCCACTTCACAGTCGCTCGGGCCGCCCGGCGCACAATGGGCCGGCGCGAGTGAAGTTACGGTTCGGGGCGCACAAAAGGTGTTGCACTAGCAAATGACGTCATGATGTGCGCGCGCAGCAGGGCGCGCGCTAAGACTTTGCGCCGGCGCTAAATGTGTACTGAAGTTGGGGCGAGGCGCAGATCGCGCTGCGCCCGGCCGCTAAGCGCCTAGCGCTCGAAATCTACTCCTCCTAAGGCGCTAACGGCTGCCGCGCCCAACTGAATTTCTAGGCCTATGTATATAAAAGAAATAAATGACAGATACCAGAAATCTAAAGTAAAAATACGAAATATTGCCAATATACAGCATGTCAGTCAGCAGCTTATTGGAGAAAAGACAGGTTAACATTTCAGGTGTATACCATTCATCAGAACTGTTATGACAAAGGGCATTAAACTTGTTTTTTCTCTTGTATCGAATAATTATCCCTTAATGCCAAAATAGAGAATTGAAACCCTATGGATACTCAGGGCCAGAGGTTCTGTTTCCTATTTGCCAGTAAGGAATTTAAAAGAAAACTGAGGATTCTATTTTCAAATTTTAAGGGCTAGAAATTCGTGGCCTTAGCACCACTCTGTAGCGCCATTAAATGGCGCTAAAACAGCGGACTCCGCTCTTTCACCAGCTGCTGTCAGTTCCCATGGCAGCCACCGTTTTCGTGCTTACCTTTGCGCTGCCGGTAACTGGCAACGCCATGCTGGAGAAAATGGTGGCATTGTGACGTAAATTGGTGTGCAACTTTACATCACAAGCGTGAACTTCGACCCTAGTGCTGAATTCAGCGCTGGGTCATAAGCACACCGGGCAAGCAGGCTGACTGTAGTGAAGTCTGCACCTCTTAAAGGGACAGACACATTGTTCAGGTAAGTTTGAATTTAAGGTTTTGAACTTTTTTTTGATTTTATTGAAGTGGTGGCTTGCTGCAATAGATGTGAAAAGTTTTTAAAGTGTGTAGAGAGTGCTGCTGGATACTTGCAAGGGCTCGGATGATAAATGAACGCCTTTGAGAAGCCAGAACATGCTGCAAATACTCAGCAGGTTACGTAACATCTGTGGAGAAAAAATCAGATTTCATGTCTCAGGTCGAGATGCTGCCTGACCAGCTGAGTATTTCCAGGATTTTATGCTGTCAATTCACATTTACAGCATCTGCTTGCAGAGAGAAGAGGAAGACACAGAAGAGGAGGAAGCCGCAGAGGAGGAAGCCGAAGAGGAGGAAGCAGAAGAGGAGCAGTCAGACGGAAGGATACATCCCAGACAGCCCTGTTGTGGCCGGGATATCCAGGATGGAATCCTCTGCCTGCGGTCCCAGTGACCACAACCCCAATTCCCATTTCAACATTAGTCCCACATCTTACCATCTGTTACTGACCATCACAAGGTCCTCTTGGCCATGATGCTGAAATAAAAGCCACCACAAAGCAAACTTTCCAATCCACCTGTATACGTCTATCCATCCAATGTGACATCAAGAAATCAACTCATCATCCATATGCATTCTTTTAGTGAGTGTCTTGTGTGTGCCTTTGCCTATCCTACTGATGTCATGCAGTGCTTTCCAGTGGCTGCAGCATGGCTGGTGGAAGGCTGCTGACTTTCAGTGGGGGACCTTGCAAATGTCCTTGCTGGTTGACCTTGAGGAGCTGGTAGCTGGGAGTGTCAAATCAATCTTCTTCTTCTTCTTCACTTTCCTCTCCCTCATCTTGTCACCCACTGGCTGGGCAGGCTGCCTTTCTTGGGTGTGTGAAATGAGGAAGGCACAAGAGTGGAGTTGTGGTGATGGGAGGGAGGGAAAGCATGAGGTGCATGTCAGAAGGAGGATAATGTATAAGGATAGCAGCATCTTTTATCCTTTCAGCCCCGCCGCTGGCCAAGGGCTCAGCCATGCTCCGGCCAAGAATGGCCTGCACTGTATCCTCCGACGGGGTGAGGTGAGACTAGGAATGGGAGATGTGCCTCATGATTGGTGCAGATTGTTGGTAGGTGAGTGATTGGGGTGGGGGTTGTGCATTGAGCAGTGTGTGAGGCTAGTGCTGCAGTTGGTAGGAGACGGCATTTGAAGATGCATTCACTAACCTTGACCAGTGGTCTGAGGTCATGAAGCTTTGGGCACTGGAGCCAGGTGGTGGGGGCAACATTGCTGGCAGTGACAGCCTTAGTGATGTACTCCCACATTGTTCTTTCTGGAGGGCCTCCTGCTCCTGTGGGTGGAGGACCTCTCTTGCAATGTTGACCCCCTGCACAAAGCTGGAGTGCTACGTACGAGTGCCCCTTCCCTGGCTTGCTGAGTCATTTGTGTTAGTGCTAAGGCATTTTTTGAGGTTAGGAAGGGAATTCAGCTTTAAGAGCTGAATATTCACATTTGGAACTTCTTTTTAATGTTAAATATTTTTTTAAAAGGCAAAAAGGGCTAAAAACTGCATTGTTTCACTTCATTTTAATTTGTATTGCTTCAGTATGCATGGCCCCTTTAATTCTCAGACCTCTTCATTACGCACAATTCCTTGCGAGCTCCACAGCCTCGATTCCAGAGGCTGTGCGAAGCTCGAATGCCGCACCTGCACAGGAACTTTGCCTCGGATGCCTCCAGCAACACCACCAGGACGGCATTGCACGGCAGGTAAGCGCTGCACCAACAATCTCCATCCCCCCCAGATCAATTTTGCTCTGTTAGTGTTGTGGCCGTTTTCAGCGGACGTTAACTCCAGTTGCTGGTGACACTGGCAACGTTGCTGGCTAAAACAAATTTCTCCGTCTAAATCTTCTTTTCACCCAGCAATAGAATATTGGTAATTTCTACTGGGTGATAAAAAAGTTTTGCCTGGAATGAAATAAGAGAACAGAGGGTTATAAAGCTGAGTACAGTGTGGAATATAATGGTTTCTGAGCTGCTGAGGCCATGGAACTCTCATTTCAATAGCAACTGGCTCATGTTGGGCAGATATTCTGGAGTTTTTCTTGTTTTATCTTTGGAGACAGAGAGAAGATTTGCAGAGCTTTACTTAGGAGATTAAATTGGTTGTATAGAGTTCATGATACAGTGGGCTGTGCATGATACATGGAAAAAACTCTTAATAGGTCAGATTCACTCTTTCCCATGACTTTCTTATGTGCTTATAGTGCTTTTTGAGCATCAGAATATCAACAAGAGAACAATGATCACAAATGACAACCCAGGCTTAATGGGATTTTGACATAACAGAGTATCAAATTATTGGCAATGTTGAAAGTTAGTAAGGATGCCAATTGCTGCGCTGAATTAGAAAATATGTGTGAATCTGATGAATTTGTTGCTTTTTAACAGTGTTGCTTCTAATGTTACAAAATGATTTATATTATTGACAGTTTGTGTTATATCTCCTGAAACGATGGCCTGGCCTGCTGAGTGTTTCCAGCATTTTCTGTGTTATATCTGTATTGTCAATGAGAAAATTCATCTAACAGTGCAGAGAAATGCTTCTGAAGATGAATATTCTTATAGATTTCACTCAAAAATGTCCATAGCTTTTAACTGACTTCGGCAACAGGCCAGTGCTTCCTCCAGCACAATGCTATTTTTATAATAGAATCTGCTGGAGACAGCACCATCACCTTCAGTAGACAGACCACTTGTGGTACCAATCTCAAATTCAAATAGAATTCTTCTAATATGGTCTCTGCTGGAGATTATTGTATGCTGGCCAGCCAGTTCGAATCATTAAAATATATAATCTGCCTACTGGAGGTAAGAGATTTTGGGCGTGAAATTTGGTAGCGCCCCGCTTCGGGGCGGTAACGCGGGCGAGGCGGGACATCCTGCGCCCGGCGAGGAAGTCCCACCCCGACCGCGAAATTCACCTCGCCACCCCGCCCAGGAAGTGGAGCGCAATGTCGGGTGCTCCACTTCCTGGTGGGGTAGTAAACGAGGCGATATCGGGGCTCGATCGGCAGTGCTCTACGGAGGCTCCGCGGAGTGCTGCCACATTTCAACGTCCCTCCCCTTCAGTTAAAGGAGAGGGCCACTGTGCACTCTGCAGGGCTTCCGATGGCCCCAACCAGGCCACCAGGGCGTCGTGGTGCCATGGCAGCAGCCTGGCACCGAGACGCGGTGCTGGGCTGCGCAGTGGTGGCCAGGACCTCACCACGGCACAACACCGAGGGCTGACCTGGAGGTTAGCCAAAAAAAGAAAATGGTGGTGTGAGTCGCGGCCGCACCTCCCCTTTAAATACCGTCTTGCGAGCAGAGGTCGGCCTGGCTCACGAGCGAGGCTGGCGCTGACACCGCCCATGGCAGACTTGCGGGGCGCCACCAAATTTTTGCTGCGGGGCAGTAAGGGGACATGGCGGGGTGCTAAGGGGTCGCCATGCACGGCGATGACATCCTCGTCGGAGGCTCGGCGGCTCGGGGCACTACCAGCGGGGGCATGGCGCTATTGGGTAGCGCCTCAACAACGCCCCACCGAATTTTGTAGGAGGCGCTTTTATCGCTTTCCCCAGGCAACAACCCTTTGTGTACTGTTAGTGCTCCCTGGAGCCATTAACGGCAGGCACAAAGGAGCCAAATTTCACCCCCTAGGTATAAACATTACTACAGCTCTCAGATAGGATAACTAAACATCAGTTGTCATAAATGAACAGTTGTGGAAAAATTTAATTTTTCTGTAGGTGTCTTGAAATTGTTACACCCTTATTGCCTACTTTTATTAACAAGATGAAGTATCGCATTCTGACATGAAGCTACCCGATATAGTGTCCAACTGATACATTTAGCATTTATACAACACTTTATAATCACATTTTGGGCTTTTTTCTAAGGAGAAGGTTCTATTGTTTATAAAGATAAGAACAAAATTAATTACTTTATATCAGTAAAGAAATTTTACTACCAGTTCTGCTGAAAGATCATCGAACTGAAACGTTAACAATGGCCCGGATTTTACGATGCCGATGACGGCGTATGCACAGCGTACGCCGTCGTAAGCCTTCTAAAAGACCCTGCAAGTTCCAGGGGGTCCAGGTTTCTGCATGCGCTGCACATGCGCGAAAACCTGGAACTTGCGATCTGTCAAGTTTTGCCTTGACAGATCTACTGCACTGACTCAAAAATCACTTTTGCTAGTGCAGAGTTGGGCTATTTGCACAACTACTGCCTGGCAAATGCCCACACAACCCTTATGCCTGGTAAGAGCAGGTGTAGGGCCTGCTTTTGCCAGCATAAAGGTAAATATAAATCTTAAATAAAAATTTTAAAATATAAAATCATGCACAAATATATAAAATTAGTTTATGCAAATATTGGCCCGGATCAAAATTTTTAAAATTACTTTTCAAAAAATTAAACTTTTATTGTATACTAGCTGGAGTGCCCGGCGGTGCCGAGGGTTTTTTTGAGGGCATGTTGTTGTTGGAAGAGAGAGAGAGAGAGACTGGGGGTGGAAGAGAGAGAGAGAGAGAGACTGGGGGGAGAAGAGAGAGACTGGGGGGAGAAGACAGAGACGGGGGTGGGGAAGAGAGAGAGACTGGGGGGAGAAGAGAGAAACGGGGGGGGGAAGAAGAGAGAGACGGGGGGGGAGAAGAGAGAGACGGGGGGGGAGAAGAGAGAGACGGGGGGGGAGAAGAGAGAGACGGGGGGGGAGAAGAGAGAGACGGGGGGGGGGGGAGAAGAGAGAGACGGGGGGGAAGAGAGAGAGAGACTGCTGGATTTAGTTTGGGATTAGCCTGGAGAGGGGGGGGAAGGAGCGCCTCAGGCCTGGCCCGATCGACCCCTGCGAAGGAAGAAGGCGAGCTCTCCCTCCCTGTCCCACCCCCTCACTCTTTCCCTCCCTCCCTGCCCCTCTCCTCACTCTCCCTCCCCCCCTCTCCTCTCCCTCCCCCCTCTCTCCTCTCCCTCCCTCCTCTCCCTCCCCTCCATCTCTCCCCCCCGTCCTCTCCCTCCCCCCCCTCCTCTCCCTCCCTCCCTCCTCTCCCTCACTCCCCCTCCTCTCCCTCTCCCCTCCCTCCCTCCCTCCCCCCTCTCCTCTCCCTCTCCTCTCCCTCCCCCCTCTCCTCTCCCTCCCCTCTCCTCTCCCTCCCTCCCCCTCTCCCTTCCCCCCTCCTCTCCCTCCCTCCCCCTTCCCCCCCTCCTCTCTCTCCCTCCCCCTCCTCTCCCTCCCTCCCCTCTCCTCTCCCTCCCTCCCCCCTCTCCTCTCCCTCCCTCCCCCCTCTCCCTCCCTCCCTCCCCCTCTCCTCTCCCTCCCTCCCCCTCCACAGATCAGCGCCTCAGGGCCGGCTGGTGCGCGGCCTAGCGCGTGAGGCCCGACCGGACTCACCTTAGCTCAGGTCGCGCTCCGGGCCGACGTTGACGCGCGTGCTGACTCCCGCCCCGCCAGCCTTTACTAAGATGGCGGCGAGGGCTATGCTCAGCCCAGTCCCGCGCCGCCAGCCTTTACCAAGATGGCAGCGATCGCGGGGCAGGACGGGCGGTGCCTAGCTCGGGCGTGGCTGGCTAGGAGAGGCCGAGGCTTTGAGGCCTGCAGGTGCGATAGGCCTCCAAGGTTGCGGCGCCCGGCGGAGGTAGCGAGTCAAGAGGAAAAAAAGAGGGTGAAAGGTAGGAAAATTAATCAGCTTAGAAAAAATATTTACAAATTAATTTACTTTCTTTAAAAACAATTTCCCCTCCACACACAAAGTGGGAAAAATAAACACAGACACACAGAAAGTGGGAAAAATAAATCGTTAGGAATCAAGATGGCGGCCACTTACCTCAGCTCAGAAGGATTAGGCCCGCCCACACACGCAATGAAACGCCCCCCGTGACGCACCGATTGGTCAACCATCACGTCACTCAATGCTAATGAATGGAATGTTGCCGTTTTTTGAACCTTTTTTGTATGCTGTCCGAACAATTTTTGTCTGACCAAAAAGTAAATACGCCTATTAGACTCCCCTAATGATAAGATTTCTTTTGATATAACATATGTGTAGGTACACTCTATAACTTTTGATTGTATAGCCGGACAGACAGACAGAAAGACAGACAGGCAAAGACAAACAGACAGAAAGACAGACCAACCGTTTTATATATATAGATGCTTTATTGAAGGGACTTTTAATTAAATTTGAAAATGGGAACTTTTATTTTTATTCCAGTTGTATAAATTATTTAGTTATTTGGGGATTCTTAATATGCTTATGGGGATTTTGTTCGTAAATGGAATTCCCATAAGCATATTAGGAATCCTCCTTTCTGATTGGAGGACCTGGCCCATGTGATCCCAGGGATGTCCAAACCACCTGTGTCGCTAGGATCCGTGGGCTTTTACGCAGGCGTACACCTGCAGGCCCAACTCGAAGTCTTCGAAACCTGGGAGCCTGAAGGTAAGTGCCAATATTTTTAGTGCATCGGAGGTACGCCTCCAATGCCCAAATTCCAGGCCTTCGTTTCTCTCTCCACAGATGCTGCCTGACCTGCTGAGTATTTCCAGAATTTTCTGTTTTTTATTTCAGATTTCCAGCATCCGTAGTATTTTGCTTTTCTATCAGTAAAGAAATTTCACTTCTGCCTTAGACAGTCTGTCAAATTGCTAACTGTTCTACATCAGTATGCGCTACAGTGTTACACTTCAGTTGAGTCTGCTGGGACTGGTCCTGCTTTTCCGCCATAACTTCGCCAGAAGTGCAAAAACTGGCTCCCGCCCCACTTCCAGCGAAGTTACCATGGTAGAATGGGACCAGCTGCAGTGAATTTTCTGGCCTATAATCTATTTCAGCTGCTCTACCTTCACTAAGAACCACAAAATAAATGGTTTAAACTGAGTAGCACTGTAATTACTCTTGCATGACACAGGAGCCAACACAGTGGCCGAGAAATTTGACTTCTGCCCAAAATGGGCGCAAAGTCGGCAGAATGATGGTTCCCTGTGCCAGTACATGCAGGCCTGAGGCCCAAGCCATAAAATGGATTTGAGCCTTATTTAAATACCAACAGCCCAATGTAATCAAATCAAAATCAAAAATCAAATCAACTTTTATTGTCATTGTTAGTGCACAAGTGCAGTACAACGAAATGTAGGCTTGCGGCTCCCGAGAGTGTACATTTAGATTAAGACATTTAAACATTCAACATACATTTGGCTTGTAATACATTAACATAAACATAACCATAATAAAGTGCATTGGCAGATGTGCAGACTTTAGAGTTTATTTGTGGAGTTCAGTAGGATGACAGCCCTGGGAAAGAAGCTGTTCCTAAATCTGGTCATACGGGTGCGAATGCATCTGTAGCATCTCCCAGATGGCAGGAGGGCGAACAGACTGTGGCTGGGAGAGTCAGGGAGAGTGGGAAATCGACCGGCTCCTATGCTAAGCTGGCCAGCAGGTCGAGTCTGGGGTGGGAGGTGATCCCCAAGGAGGGCCTTGAACACGAGTTTTATGAACCCAGAAGTAGAACTCCTGACTGCCAAGGCCATCTCTTTCATTGTGCTTACACCCTTTTTGTTGGTCTTCTTCCTTCCGTCCCAAATAAATTCTCTCTCCTTTCTCTTATTTGGGACAACTAAACATCTAGAGGAGTCTCAGAACTCGGTCATCTGCCTGATCACCCTCAGATATGCTTGCAGCACAATTTGATGTTTTAGTTTTCAGATTCTATGTAAGTGGCTTGTCCCTTTGAACTGTTGCAGCCATTTCAATGTTGCAGCAGTGTTGGATTTCCTGTTCCTCTCTCTCTCCCCACCACCCCTGAAGTGAGCTCCCAATAGATAGCGATAATAGCACTGGCAGCCTGTCCTCATTATTGTAACGAGGCTGCCCTTATAACATTTGGTGGGGTCTGAGCAGGGTCAGCCAATGAGCAGAAGTCCTGCCCCAATGCATATCCAGTGGGAACCCCACCAATTCAAGAAACTCTGCCCAGATCTTTTCAGAAAGATGATTGTTTAGAAACTTGATTACTGAGGAAGACAGAGAAGAGTGTGAGTCTGTTGTCGCAGGTATTTCAACCAAGTTGTCTGATAAGCTCAGGATTTACTTGATAGAAAAATGAGCAGTTATCCTCACTGTAGTGCTATACAGAAGGTTAACAAAGGGCTCTGTGGGAGTTTGATCTCATATAAAAGCCACATCATTGATGTTGATCCAAAGTAAGAGTGTAGTACTACTGAAAGGAGCCAGAAATTTGAGATATTTTATTATTTTATAATAGGGACTATGATTTTTAAGTGAAGTTCTGTAATCTAGAGATAGCTGCTGTATTTGCTCGTTTAATTTTATTTCTTAATAAACCTGATTCATAGTTTGCACTCTACAAATATACACTCTGTCAGTGTTTTATGTGCCCAATATGTCAGAGATTAGAAGTGTATGGTGGTTATTTTTAATATTTACCTTGTGTAAAATGGGTCTGTCTTTTACCCTATGGTCTATTATCCCAGATTACTTCACAGATAAAGTCACATTTCAGTTCATAAGGAAGTGTTGCCCATGGAAGTGGACCTTTGAGTTAGGCACTAAAATAAATCTTAACTGCCCCTAAATTATAATGATAAATTCAATTCCGATGTACATTGAGCGCTGTGTGCTTCGATGTAACAAATTTTAAAAGTCTTACAGTTGAATTGCACAGCAATAGCTACGTCAGAGGAGATCACATGGTTTTGGGTAGAGTGGGGATTGTATATATTGGCCCAGAAATTTGGGTCTCCATGGGTGAGTACGCACGGGGTACTCACCCGTAAGCCCAATGGAAGTGCCGGTTTGCTGCATGCACTGCGCATGCGCGGGAAACCGGCACTTCCGTTCCCCTGAACGAAGGGGTTCAGAGGTCGAACGCGTGCGCGGGAGAGGCTGCGCGTGCGCATCAAACTTCGTTTTTTTTTTACAGGTTTTCCTGGGAGGGTAAGTCTCCAGAAGTTAGACATGTAAAAAGCAGGCGTAAGGCCTGCTTTTTACAAGGTAAATGGTGAATTAATTAAAATTAAAACATTTTTTCCACAGGTTTATTATTTTTAAATACTTTAAAGCAAGGTAAGTTTATTTTTAGCTCCGTTAGAAAAAAAAAAATTCAAAAATTTAAATTGTTTAAAATAGTTATTTCATGTAATTTATAGTTTATTTAAAAAATGTGATTAAAAAAAATTCATTTGAAGATTTAGTGATGTTATGGGGCCGTAGTATTTCTAAGTTTTGACAGGTCTTCCTGTCAGACTTATGAATGGAGCATTCCATGTATGCTCCCCATGGCCCACGTGATCCCAGGGGGCGCTTCAAACTAACTGTGCCCCTGGGATACGCAAGCACTGCGCGCCGACAGCTGGAGCAGGCCCCGGATCGGAATTCCACAGGGGCCCACAGCTCAACGGTCGGCGCGGTAGGTAAGTGCAGGTCGGGGGCTTGCACCCGCGGGCAGCCCCCGACCCGAATTTCTGGGCCATTGTGATACTTGTGTGGGACAGGCTGGATAGACCAGAGGCTCTGAACCTGTCCATCATTGTTCGTATGTTTATGCGTAAAACTAAGAAAATATGAAAAGAAAGAAAATAAAAAAAGAGGCCAACATCAGACTGCACACAGCAGGTTGCAATTGCGCAACAATAACAAACAAGTACAAGTTCATTAAAGTCAAACACTTGAGGAAGATTAAGCCAATCAACAGTAACGTCAAATGATCATACAAACTAAGACAAGAGGGCTTCAATTTTAGCTGGGCGCCAGTTTTCAGTGGGTGAACTTTGATGTCAGTTCAAAACTCGCCTGCTCTGGCAGAAAAAATATTTTAAAAGGTATTTTAACTCCAACGCCTTATTTAAATGCGTCGGCTGACTACCCACCTGTTCCAGGTGCACATTTGTGTGGCCCAGAGGCCACCTGCCGAGCAGGTAAGTCCACGGGATCGGCTGCTGGGCCGTTCTGTGGGAGTCCCCGCAAGCAAGAGAATGGGGCGAGTATGGCTCTGAGTAAATATTGCAGTCAGGTTCTGATGACAGAAATTAATGTTTGGTGATTTCTGATCCTGTGCAGTCACTTTTATCATTAATGGCACATAAAATTAGATTAACATTTCTTGATGTAAGGCATAGATGTAAATTGTCTAGATCAATGGCAATATTTCATTCCCTACACTTACATTGATCATTGATTTGCTTACCCACTCCATGAAGTCATCCATTTATTGGAATTTGCTTCATATTAAAGTTATATTAGATTAAAATTGACTCGATGAAATAATGTGATTTCTTAACCTCGCTAATGAATAGTAACCTAATCTCTTTAGTGCCCATCATATTGGCACACTCCGGAAGAGAAATGTGTTCCTTTGATTTCTTTCCATTGGCTGGTGTTGGCTTTAAAGGTGAGAATTCCAAGTGTGTGCCAAAAAAATGTTGGTCTTGTTGTTGCTATTATAAAGTGTCATCAGGTAAAGATATTCAATAAGAAGCGAAGGTGGAACAGTCATTGACCAGCGGACATTGTATCAGCACCTGCCCATTCTCAATGAGGTGTTATGTATGATTCTATTCCTAGTAGGATATTGTTTTAGTGGTATTTATGCTAAAAAACGTAGGATGATTTACCTTTCACCAGAGTTGTGTTAGTTCACTGACAGTTTATGTACAAATATTGTCACTTGTCTTGAGTCCTTGTTGAATTGATATTAAATCAGGCCATCTATGGGCTGAAAATGGATACACATATACTGCGACTTTTTTCATTCATTCACAGGATGTGGGCATCGCTGTATTGCCCATCCCTAATTGTCCTCGAGAAGGTGGTGGTGAGCTGCCTTCTTGAACCGCTGCAGTCCGTGTGGTGAAGGAGAAGTTAAAAGTCAACTATGTTGGTACGCGGCTGGAGTCACATACAGGCCAGATTGGGAAGGAAGGCAGGTTTCTTTCCCTAAAGGATGTGAGTGAACCAGTTAGGTTTTTAACCACATTTTGATAGCTTCATGATCACACGATACCAGCTTTTCATTTCCAGATTTTCTTTTTAACTGAATTCAAATTTTCAAAATGCCATGGTGGGATTTGAACTTACATTCTTTAGATCTCGGCCAGGGAATTACTGGTCCAGTAACATAGCCACACTACCGTAACCGGTGACATGAATGCACCAGCAACCAATAATAATGGCATCTATGATGTTGGGGACCTCGGGAGGAAGCTAAGTGGGATTGCCCAATTAGCATTTTGACAGAAGACGCTTGCAAAAACAACAGCCTTTTC
Organism: Somniosus microcephalus; assembly: GCF_052327205.1. Lineage (NCBI taxonomy): Eukaryota > Metazoa > Chordata > Chondrichthyes > Squaliformes > Somniosidae > Somniosus > Somniosus microcephalus. The sequence continues at coordinate 128,955,645 of NC_140991.1, forward strand.
TTGCACTCAAATTCTGGGCTCCACCACAGCTGAGGCTGGGGCTATTATGAAACCACTTCCTCCTGTTACTTCCCCGATTGTCCATCCCCATTCTCAACTGGATGTGGTAGTTTTGCTTAAAATTAACCAGTATTTTTTATTCATTGTTGGGATGTGGGTGTCACTGGTAAGGCTGGCATTTATTGCTCATCCCTTGTTGCCTGAGGAGGTGGTGGTAAGCCTTCTTCTTGAACCACTGCAGTCTGTATGGCGAAGGTGCTCCCACAATAATGTTAGGTAGGGAGTTCTAGGATTTTGACCCAGCGACGATGAAGGAACAGTGATGTATGTCCAAGTCAAGATGGTGTTTCGGCCCATCATGTCTGTGCTGGCGACTTGGAAGGGAACTTGGAGGTGATGGTGTTCCCATGCACCTGCTAGGTGGTGGAGGTTGTAGGTGTAACATTTGCATATTGAATTATCATTGGCCCACAGGCATCTGTAAGGAATAGCTATTATATTCACATGTGATCACATGCTGAGTTGTCATTGGCCTGCAGGCATCTGTAAGGACTACTATTGTTTTGGAAGACCCAGGCTAGGGGTCCTAACTCCATCTTGTCCCCACTGTGCTGTATAATTGAGATCACAGACCTAATGCTTCATAAGAGTTTAAACTGTAATACTCTGTTGTCCTGCAAGTTATTAGTTTTGTACAAAGTGTGCAAAACAAGACATGGTGTCAGAACAGGGATTGGAAATGGACATCGTTGGAGCTCCCTTACCTCGAATGAATTGGGAATCTTTGAACTTACATAGAGAATGGTGCAAGTTCAAGCAACACGTGGAGTTAATGTGCTCGGTTCCATTGAAAAGCAAAGGGGAGGAAGAAAGATGCAGCTACCTAATCCTGTGGATCGGAGAAAAAGGGAGAGACATTTTTAACACATGGTCTCTCACCGCGGATGAAGCAAAGGTACTGAAAAGTTATTTTGACCGTTTTGAATCATATGTGATGCCCAAGACAAATACGATATTCGCTAGGTACAAGTTTCAGGAGAAAGTACAAGGAGCTAGTGAGTCGTTTGAACAGTTCGTGACTGAGTTAAAGCTGCTGGTAAAAGACTGAATATGCGGATAAAGATGAGATGCTCAGAGACCGCATCGTGTTTGGAATACATTCAGCTAAAGTGAGAGAGAAACTTTTGAATGTTGGGTCCGGGCTAATGCTGGACAAAGCTATGGACATAGCTAGATCGCACCAGATGGCCCAAGCACAGTTGAAAACCATAACCGGCGCCACGAGCAGCTCACGTGAACAGACAGTGCACGCAGTTAATAGACACACACCAAAGAACACCGCCCAGAGAGCGTGTTTCAGAACAGAAAGAACAGAGAGAGTTCTAAAAATGAGCGACACAGACATAAAACGCTTCAAAATTGTGGATATTGTGGAAACAAGATGCATGGAGAAAAGGAGCAATGCCCTGCCAAAGGAAGGCAATGTGCTAAATGTGGTAAACGGAACCACTTTGCTAAAGTTTGCAGGACTGTTTTTAGAAAAGCAGTACACACAGTGAGTGACAGCCAAATGCCAGATAGAGAGCCAAATGCAGAGGAACTGTTTATTGATTCTGTGTCACAGAAAAAATAGATTTCAGAGACTGAGCAAGCCTTTGCAAATATTGAGATAGGAAAACAGGGCACAGAGCTTAAGTTTAAACTAGACTGATGGGCCTTCAATAACCACAAAACTAGAAGTTATAGACTTAAACAAGTTGGCTTTTAATCACTAAGATCAGAGCTAACATCTCAACACGCCGACTGGTTCACAGGAATGAGTCATACAGATCCTGGGATCTTTATGCAAGAGAAGTCAGGGGCGGAGCCAAGAGCCAAGACCTGGAACCTCCCAGGTTAGTTGGGAAAGAGGAAGTGAAACTATACACAGTGGGGGAGGGTAATATACATGAGTGCAAAACGAATACAGGATCAAGACAAACAGATTTCATTACATTCACCCCTTCTATAGATTTAGTCCATCGGGGTGATGTTTCTTAAAAGTTGGTATAAGTGAGTCTGTCAGGAGGTTTTGCAGTTCTCAGTGATTGGCGCAAAGCCGGTTGGGGTGCCTCTAGGGGAGTGGATTCTGGTTCCTCCGCTGTCCGGGCCTCCGCAGTGTCTTCCAGGTTATCTGCAGTGTCCTCCAGGTTAAAGTTGGGTATTGATACCTCTGGGCGTCCTGTCTCTTTGTAGTGTAGGTCTTCATCGGGTAGTCTCCCATCATCCTCTCCGCTCCCCGAGGGAGCGAGGTCTTTTATGGAAACAGTGTCCTCTCGCCCGTCAGAGTATTCGATATAGGCGTACTGAGGGTTTGCATGGAGGAGCTGTACCTTTTCCACAAGGGGGTCCATTTTATGGCCTCTCACGTGCTTCCGCAATAGTACTGTCCCCGGAGACGTCAGCCACGTGGGTAGAGATATGCCCGAGGTGGATTTCCGGGGGAAAACGAACATCTTTTCGTGAGGGGTAGCGTTAGTGGCAGTACATAACAGAGACCTTATGGAGTGGAGCACGTCTGGGAGGACTTCCTGCCAGCGGGAGGTCGGAAGGCCTTTTGACTTTAAGGCTAACGTGACAGCCTTCCAAACAGTAGCATTTTCCCTTTCCACTTGCCCATTACCCCGGGGGTTGTAGCTAGTGGTTCTGCTAGTGGCTATCCCCTTCGAGAGCAAGAACTGGCGCAGCTCGTCACTCATGAATGACGTCCCCCTATCGCTGTGTATGTAGTTCGGCATGCCAAACATGCAGAATAGATTACAGAGACACTTGATGACCGTGGCACTGGTCATGTCTGGGCAGGGAATGGCGAAGGGGAAGCGGGAATATTCATCAATGATATTGAGGAAGTATACGTTACGGTCGGCAGAGGGAAGGGGTCCCTTGAAGTCCAGACTTAGGCGCTCGAATGGCCGTGTGGCTTTGATAAGATGTGCACGGTCAGGCCTGTAGAAACGAGGCTTGCATTCTGCACAGATGCGGCAGGCTCTGGTCATTGCCCTGACCTCCTCGATGGAGTGGGGCAGATTGCGGGACTTTATAAAATGGTATAGTCGGGTGACCCCTGGGTGACAGAGGTCATTGCGGAGACCCTGTAATTTGTCCGTATGAATGCTGGCACACATTCTCCGCGATAGGGCGTCTGGGGGTTCATTAAGGGCTCCCGGCCTGTACATAATATCATAGTCGAACGTGGATAGTTCGATCCTCCACCTGAGTATTTTGTCATTCTTGATTTTCCCCCTTTGTTTGTTATTAAACATGAAAGCCACCGACCGCTGGTCGGTGAGCAGGGTGAAACGTTTGCCGGCTAGGTAGTGTCTCCAGTGCCGCACTGCCTCCACTACAGCCTGTGCCTCCTTCTCGACAGAAGAGTGCCTGATTTCAGGTCCCTGAAGGGTTCGGGAGAAGGCGGCCACAGGTCTCCCAGCCTGATTGAGGGTCGCAGCTAAGGCAAAGTCTGACGCATCGCTTTTGACTTGAAAGGGAATGCATTCGTCCACTGCACACACTGCAGCCCTTTCAATGTCCTGTTTAATACTGGTGAAAGCCTCCCGAGCTTCAGCTGATAGTGGGAAGGACGTCGATTTAATAAGGGGTCGGGCCTTATCAGAGTAATTGGGCACCCATTGGGCATAATATGAAAAAAATCCCAGGCACCTTTTTAAAGCTTTGGGGTTGTGTGGCAGGGGCAGTTCCTTTAGGGGGCGTAATCGGTCAGGGTCCGGTCCAATTACCCCATCTTCCACCACACAGCCGAGGATACAGAGACGGGTTGTGTTGAAGACACATTTGTCTTCATTGTAGGTTAGATTCAGCTTTAGGGCAGTTTTTAAAAATCTCACAAGATTTAGATCGTGGTCTTGCTGGTTGTGCCCGCAGATAGTGACATTGTCCAGATAGGGGTAGGTAGCTTGTAGTTTATTCTCATCAACCATGCGGTCCATCTCACATTGGAAGACCGAGACCCCATTTGTTACCCCGAAGGGCACTCTGAGAAAATGGTAGAGGCGCCCGTTCGCCTCGAAGGCGGTGTATGGGCGGTCCTCCGTTCTAATGGGGAGCTGGTGATACGCGGATTTGAGGTCGATAGTCGAGAAGACTCGGTATTGCGCAATCTGGTTGACCATTTCTGATATACGGGGTAAAGGGTAGGCGTCCAGCTGGGTATAAATATTAATAGTCTGGCTGTCGTCAATTACCATCCGTTTCTTTTCGCTATTTTTAACTATGACTACTTGGGCATGCCACGGGCTGGTACTGCATTCAATAATGCCTTCCCGCAGGAGTCTGTCCACCTCCGCCTTGATAAAGTGTCTGTCTTCCAGACTGTACCGTCTACTTTTGGTCGCTATGGGCCTACAGTTCGGAGCGAGATTAGCGAATAAAGAGGGCGGGCTGATTTTTAAGGTTGATAGGCCACAGACTGTGAGTGGCGGCTGGGACCCGCCATATGCTAGCGTGACACTTTCGTGGTGGCACTGGAAGTCCAGGCCCAAGATTACATTAACACAGAGTTCTGGCATCACGAGGAGATTAAAATCCTTGTAGTCCGTGCCTTTTACAGTCAGTGTTACCACACAGTAGCCCAAAATGTCTGAAGTGTGGGGCTTAGCAGCCATAGCAATTCTGCTCCGTGTAGGGGTTACCGTTAATGAGTGCCGCCGTACCAGGCTAGGGTGGATAAAGCTCTCGGTACTCCCACAGTCAATTAAACATTTCGTTAAATTCCCATTTACCTGTATGTCCATCATGGATTTTGTCAACGGGTGTGGCCTGGATTGATCCACCGTGATCGAAGCCACTGTTGGGCCCTGGGCGGCCGTTGAGTCGGGAAAAGATGGCGGATCCCAAGATGGCGGCCCGCACGGCACGCACGAGGTGGTGACGGAGTTGGAAATCGGATTCCCCCTGCAGACTTTGCTAAAATGCCCCTTTTTCTTACATTTGAAGCATGTAGCGTCCTTCGCTGGGCATCGTTGTCTGGGGTGCTTGGCCTGGCCGCAGAAGTAGCATTTCGGGCCTCGAGACATTGCCGCTGTAGTAGGACTCCTGGGTGAACTTCTGTGTGGGGACTCCGGCGGCGTAGAGCTGGTCTGAGACCGGGATGGGGAAGATGGCTGATTCCAAGATGGCGGCCCCCTCGGCGCGCACGAGGCGGTGAGGGCCGCATGGCCGGAAGAATAAGAGTCAGAGTTTTTCTGGGCCACGTCCAGCGATCGCGCAGTGGCCACTGCCTTTTTTAAGTCCAGGACCTCCTTCTCCAGCAGTCTCTGCCGGGTATAATTCGATTTGAGGCCCGTGATGAAGGAATCGCGGGCCAATTCGTCAGAGTACGCGTTGGCCGTCACGGCCTTGCAGTTACAGTCCTGGACCAGGTCCTTTAGGCCCTGTAAGAAATCGTCCATTGATTCCTCTGGTCGCTGCCTGCGTGTAGCCAGCAGATGTCTGGCGTACACTTCGTTTACCGGCCTCTGGTATTGGGCCTTCAGGATAGTGATGGCCTACGTGTAAGAGGTGGCGTCCCGGATGAACGAATAAATCCGATGACTTACGCGAGTAGTCAGTAGACTCAGTTTATCTACCTCGCTAGCGGATGAGGCCCCCGTGAAGAGTTCGAAGCATTGGAGCCAGTGTCCAAATTGATTTGATGCTTCAGCAGAATGTGGATCCAAGTCCAGACGCTCTGGTTTTAGGAGTCGATCCATCCTAGTATTCTTTAGTGATTAAAATTGATGGGCCTTCAATAACCACAAAACTAGAAGTTATAGACTTAAACAAGTTGGCTTTTAATCACTAAGATCAGAGCTAACATCTCAACACGCCGACTGGTTCACAGGAATGAGTCATACAGATCCTGGGATCTTTATGTAAGAGAAGTCAGGGGCGGAGCCAAGAGCCAAGACCTGGAACCTCCCAGGTTAGTCGGGAAAGAGGAAGTGAAACTATACACAGTGGGGGAGGGTAATATACATGAGTGCAAAACGAATACAGGATCAAGACAAACAGATTTCATTACATAGACACTGGAGCTCAGGTTAATGTAATTCCTCTGAGTATCACAACTTGAAGGATGAGTGAGAGCTACAGCCCACCTCACGCAGACTGACCAGCTATGGGGGTGAGCAGCTCATTGTAAAAGGCACATGCATGATGAAATGCAAGTACAAAGAAAGCGACATGATGTTGCACTTTTACATTGTTGACACTCGAGCACCTCCAGTGCTAGGTCTAAAGGCATGTTTAGACATGGACCTCATCAAGCTAGTGCTATCATTGACAGCACCAGTTGAGAAGCAGACAGTCATGGAGGAGTTTGCTGACGTTTTCAAAGGAATCGGACTATTCCCAGGTGAATGCACTATTCACCTTGACCCAGCAGCAACCCCTGTGGTTTGCCCACCGAGAAGGATACCCCTTGCTCTACGTAGTCGCCTGAAGGAGGAGCTGCAGAGCATGGAGAATACAGGAATCATTGTCCAGGAAACAGAACCGACAGAGTGGGTCAACGCGTTAGTAGTGGTTGAGAAACCACGTACAGGCAAGCTCAGAGTCTGTCTCGACCCCAGAGATTTGAACAAGGCTATCAAACACCCTCACTACCCTCTACCAACGCTAGATGACATCACACCCAAGCTAGTGGGAGCATGTTACTTCAGTGTAATGGATGCACGATCAGGATACTGGACTATCAAGCTCACGGAAGAGTCATCTAAGCTAACAACGTTCAACACACCGTTTGGACGCTACCGATTTCTGCGTTTACCATTTGGTCTTATCTCAGCTCAGGATGAATTCCAGCGGAAGATCGACGAAACCTATGAAGGCCTCGACGGAGTATTCGCAATCGTAGACGACATCCTCATCTATGGCAGAAATAGAGAGGAACATGACAGGAACCTCCGTGCGATGCTACAAAGATCACGGGAGAAAGGTATCCGGCTCAACCCCGAGAAAAGCATAATCGGATCCACCGAGATCAGTTATTTCAGGCATCGCCTCTCAACTGATGGCATTAAGCCGGATGAAGAGAAAATCTCCGCCATCAAGAAGATGGAGCCGCCAAAGAACCGTGCAGAGCTGGAGACAGTACTAGGCATGGTTAACTACTTAGCCAAGTTTGCCCCGAGCCTCTCCGAAATCAACACACCCATGCGTCAGTTGCTCAAACAATCCAATGAGTTCCTGTGGGACAAACAACATGACACAGCATTTCAGAAAATGAAAGACCTAATCACCAGAGAACCAGGACCAATTCTTGCCTACTTCGACCCCAACAAAGAGCTCAGACTACAAGTGGACGCGTCAAAGTACAGACTAGGCGCAGTATTACTGCAAGAAGGAAAGCCCATCAGCTACGCTTCCAGATCTCTCACAGACAGTGAAATTAACTATGCTCAAATCGAGAAAGAGCTATATGCAATTCTGTTTGGATGTAAGTGTTTCCACCAGTACGTCTATGGCCGACAAGTCATTGTGGAATCCGACCACAAGCCCCTCGAGTCAATCATGAGGAAACCACTAGCCGCAGCCCCACCAAGGCTACAAGAATGATCCTTCAGCTACAGAAGTACGACTTCACAATCATTCACTGCCCAGGCAAAGACATTCCTGTCGCAGACATGCTCTCCAGAAAATCTTAGCTACCAGGGCAGCAGCCTCAGTGAAGGCATGGATGTGCAGGTGCACATGGTGTACAACAACTTACCTGTGAGTGACTCAAAACTGAAGGAGATCCGAGCAGAAACAGAGAAAGATGCACAACTCACACTGCTGAGCAAAGTCATACATGAAGGATGGCCTGAGGAAAGGAAGAAATGCCCTCAGAGCATATCTGAATTCTGGAACCACAGAGACAAACTGTCACAAATCAACAGAATCATCTTCAAAGGGGAGAAAATCAGCATTCCTACCAGTCTCAGAGAAGAGATGTTCACAAAAATTCATGCTGGACATATGGGCATGGAAAAATGCAAACAAAGAGCACGGGACATTATGTTTTGGCCCGGAATGTGCAAACACATTGAGGACATTGTCGGAAAATGTTCCATTTGTCTAGAACGCCGCCCATCAAATGTCAAAGAGCCCATGATACCTCACCGTATCCCAGACAGGCCTTGGCAGGTCGCGGCAACGGATCTGTTCACATGGAACAACGAGGACTACATAGTGACTGTTGATTACTACAGCAGATTTTTTGAACTGGACAAGCTTCACAGCACCACATCTGCAGCTGTGATCCACAAGCTAAAGGCAGCCTTTGCCAGGCATGGCATGGTAGAGACTTTCATCTCAGACAATGGCCCCCAATACAAATCAAAAGAGTTCGAGTCGTTTGCCAAGGCATGGGATTTCACACATGTCACATCAAGCCCACATTACCCTCAAAGTAATGGCCTTGCTGAAAAAACTGTCCAGATTGCAAAAATACTCATGGACAAAGCCAAAGCGGACAAAAGAGACCCCTACATCAGTCTCCTTGAGTACCGCAACACTCCGGTTGACAACTTCAAGTCACCAACACAGCTGTTGATGAGCCGCAGACTTCGCTCAATCCTTCCAAGCACCAACCAGCAGCTGCAGCCAGAGGTCGTCAGCTGCAAGCAAGTGCATGCAAAATGTGTACAGAGACAGCAACACCAAAAGAGATACTATGACAGGTCAGCTAGACTACTGCCACCGCTGCACAATGGAGAATCCGTCAGAATCCAGCAGCATGACTACTGGAAGCCAGCAGTCGTCATCCAGCCAGCTGACACTGAGCGATCGTATTACGTCCGTACCCCAGAAGGACAGGTGTACCGCTGCAATCGCAGGCACCTCCTGAACACCAAGGAACAACACCGTCATTCTGATGAGAGGATCAGTTCAACAGAGTGTGATGAACAGAACAATACACAAAACACATCATACTTACCTGAGCCTAAATCTGAACCTGATTTGTTGACCGATTCAGGAGCATGCTCAGTTCCATACCACACAAGGTCGGGACGAGAGGTCAAGCCTAGAGTTATCCTTGACTTGTGAACTGTCAAAGGTTATAGGCGGATTGCTGCCCTAAAAAAAAACTGTACATCATTATTGAAACGTTGAGATGTTTTCAGCGCTAGTTAAATACTGAGTTTACTTATATGTTTATGCTACCGAGAACATTAGGTAGAAAGGTTTAAAAGTAATGCATAACATTTTTCTTTTAAAAGGGGATGTAACATTTGCATATTGAATTATCATTGGCCCACAGGCATCTGTAAGGAATACCTATTATATTCACATGTGATCACATGCTGAGTTGTCATTGGCCTGCAGGCATCTGTAAGGACTACTATTGTTTTGGAAGACTCAGGCTAGGGGTCTTAACTCCATCTTGTCCCCACTGTGCTGTATGATTGAGATCACAGACCTAATGCTTCATAAAAGAGTTTAAACTGTAATACTCCGTTGTCCTGCAATTTATTATTTTTGTACAAAGCGTGCAAAACAAGACAGTAGGTTTGGGAGATGCTGCTGAAAATGCCGTGGCAAGTTGCTGCAGTGCATGTTGTAAATAGTACACACTGCAGCCATGGTACAGTGAACAAGTAGAGGGGTGGATGTTTAGGCTACTTTGGTACAGCATAGGAGGCTTTTTGGCCCATCATGCCTGTGCTGGCTCCTTGGTACAGCTATCCAATTAATCCCATTCTGATGAAGGGTCATCGACCTGAAACGTTAACTCTGTTTCTCGCTCCACAGATGCTGCCTGACCTGAGTATTTCCAGCATTTTCTGTTTTTAATCCCATTACCCTGCTCTTTCCCCATAGCCCTGAAAATGTTTTCCCTTCAAGTAGTTATCCAATTCCCTTTTGAAAGTTACTATTGAATCTGCTGCCATCATCCCTTCAAGCAGTGTATTCCAGATGTGTGAGGTGTCAATCAAATGGACTGCTTTGTCCTGGATTGTGTCGAGCTTCTTGAGTGTTATTACAGTTGCACCCATGTAGGTAAGTGGTCAACATTCCATAACACTCCTGATTTGTGCCTTACAGGTAGTGGAGAGGCTTTAGAGGAGTCAGGAGATGAGCTACTCACCATAGAACATCTAGATTCTGATCTGCTCTAGTAGCCACGGCATTTATGTGGCTGATCCAATTAAGTTTCAGGTTAATGGTGACCCCAGGATGTTGATGGTAGGGGACTCAGCAATGGACCTTGTTAGTTTAGGTTTTTTATTTTTTTGCGTGGCAAGTTGCTGAAAGTGCGAGCTGATAATGTTGCAGCGGGTGAAACAGGGCATCTGTGACCTGAGAGAACAGGGCCAGCAACTGTGTATCGCCTTAACCAATCAGACTGAAGGATTGAGAAATTAACATCACTAGAAGGTGTAAATTAGAGTGGGTGAATTCAATGTCAAATCAGATACAGAAAGAGAAATAAAGAGAGGGATTGGATTAAGAGGGTAAAGAGAGACAGAAAGGAAAATTTAAAAAATGATAAATTTGATATTTTAAAAATCTCAAACAACAATTAATACCTGAAGGGATGAGACTCCACACTTATAATAGTTACATTTTCAGTGCCAGAGAGGTTGATTAGCAGTTTGGTCATCTGCCCTAATTTCTCCTTATGTGGCTCGATGTTAAATTTTTTGTCTAATACTCCTGTGAAGTGCCTTGGTACATTTTAGTGCGTTATATAAATACAAGTTGTTGTTGTTATCAAACTGTTAAAAGGATACTTAGATGGGAATGGGCAATAATTACCTTTCTGTGGTGAGTTTAGTTTATATCTACTGCACAAACACAGCAACGTCACGCCATTCAATGCATTTCAATTGTGAGGCAGACAGCCAGATGCCATTTTCACAAAGTAAACGGCGGAAGCACAACTCGGACAGCAACTTTTGGTTATTTAAGTTGCTGTAGCGCCATTAGCCTAACTGTTATTTTGACAGGCAAATCTGTGCCAATTTTTTTTTGGGGGGGGGGGAAATATCCATTCCCATGTTAAAGGCCGAGGTTGACAGCAGGAGGAGGCTGACTTGGGTAAAATGGCGGCTCCGCTGGTTTCCATGGTTCCCGTTGGGAAGCTGTCGCTGACCGGACCTCATTCACTGTGGCACCTTCTCAGTGCAATCGTTCCGTCCCGGCCGTTTTACTTAAATGTCCGATTCGGCCCACGGTATAGGGCCGAGCCCCAAGCGGCGCTGGGGGCTGGTCCTGGTGGGTGCTGCGGGCGGCGCAGTGCTCGCTCTGTATGCGGTGGCCGCACCGTTTGTGGCCCCGGCTCTAAGGCGGGTCTGTCTGCCCTTCGTCCCGGCCACGCCGGCCCAGGTGGAGAACGTGCTGCAGTTGCTGAGCGGCCGCCGGGGAGCGCTGGTGGATATCGGTAGTGGGGACGGCAGAATCGTGAGTGGCTGGGAGAGGATAGAGAGCGTGAGTGGAAGGAGAGGAGGAGGAGGTAAGGGAGGATAGAGAGGGGTGATTGGAAGGAGGGGAGGATAGAGAGGGGTGAGTGGAAGGAGGGGAGGAGAGAGAGGGGCGAGTGGGTGGTAAGGGAGGAGAGAGAGGGGCGAGTGGGTGGTAAGGGAGGAGAGAGAGGGGCGAGGGGAGGAGAGAGAGGGGCGAGTGGAAGGTGAGGGAGGAGAGAGAGGGGCGAGTGGGTGGTAAGGGAGGAGAGAGAGAGAGGGGCGAGTGGGTGGTAAGGGAGGAGAGAGAGAGAGGGGCGAGTGGGTGGTAAGGGAGGAGAGAGAGAGAGGGGCGAGTGGGTGGTAAGGGAGGAGAGAGAGGGGCGAGTGGGTGGTAAGGGAGGAGAGAGAGGGGCGAGTGGGTGGTAAGGGAGGAGAGAGGGGCGAGTGGAAGGTAAGGGAGGAGAGAGAGGGGCGAGTGGGTGGTAAGGGAGGAGAGAGAGGGGCGAGTGGGTGGTAAGGGAGGAGAGAGAGGGGCGAGTGGGTGGTAAGGGAGGAGAGAGAGGGGCGAGTGGGTGGTAAGGGAGGAGAGAGAGGGGCGAGTGGGTGGTAAGGGAGGAGAGAGAGGGGCGAGTGGGTGGTAAGGGAGGAGAGAGAGGGGCGAGTGGGTGGTAAGGGAGGAGAGAGAGGGGCGAATGGGTGGTAAGGGAGGAGAGAGAGGGGCGAGTGGAAGGTAAGGGAGGAGAGAGAGAGGGGCGAGTGGGTGGTAAGGGAGGAGAGAGGGGGCGAGTGGAAGGTGAGGGAGGAGAGAGGGGGCGAGTGGAAGGTGAGGGAGGAGAGAGGGGGCGAGTGGAAGGTGAGGGAGGAGAGAGGGGGCGAGTGGAAGGTGAGGGAGGAGAGAGGGGGCGAGTGGAAGGTGAGGGAGGAGAGAGGGGGCGAGTGGAAGGTGAGGGAGGAGAGAGGGGGCGAGTGGAAGGTGAGGGAGGAGAGAGGGGGCGAGTGGAAGGTGAGGGAGGAGAGAGGGGGCGAGTGGAAGGTGAGGGAGGAGAGAGGGGGCGAGTGGAAGGTGAGGGAGGAGAGAGAGGGGCGAGAGGGGCGAGCACAGTGGCATAGTGGTTAGCACTGTTGCCTCACAGCGCCAGGGACCCGGGTTCGAATCCGCCCTCGGGCGACTGTCTGTGTGGAGTTTGCACATTCTCTCCGTGTTTGCGTGGGTTTCCTCCGGGTGCTCCGGTTTCCTCCCACAGTCCAAAGATGTGCAAGTTAGGTTGATTGGCTATGATAAATTGACCCTTAGTGTTAGGGGGATTAAATACGTGGGGTTACGGGGATAGGGTGGGATATGTGTTGGTATAGGGGTTACGGGGATCGGGTGGGATATGTGTCGGTGCAGGCTCGATGGGCCGAAATGGCCTCTATCTGCACTGTGGGGTTTCTGTGATTCTGAGTGGAAGGTGAGGGAGGAGAGAGAGGGGCGAGTGGGTGGTAAGGGAGGAGAGAGAGGGGCGAGTGGAAGGTAAGGGAGGAGAGAGAGGGGCGAGTGGAAGGTAAGGGAGGAGAGAGAGGGGCGAGTGGAAGGTAAGGGAGGAGAGAGAGGGGCGAGTGGAAGGTAAGGGAGGGGCGAGTGGAAGGTGAGGGAGGAGAGAGAGAGGGGCGAGTGGGTGGTAAGGGAGGAGAGAGGGGCGAGTGGAAGGTAAGGGAGGAGAGAGAGGGGCGAGTGGAAGGTGAGGGAGGAGAGAGAGGGGCGAGTGGGTGGTAAGGGAGGAGAGAGGGGCGAGTGGAAGGTAAGGGAGGAGAGAGAGGGGCGAGTGGAAGGTAAGGGAGGAGAGAGAGGGGCGAGTGGAAGGTAAGGGAGGGGAGAGAGGGGCGAGTGGAAGGTAAGGGAGGGGAGAGAGGGGCGAGTGGAAGGTGAGGGAGGAGAGAGAGAGGGGCGAGTGGGTGGTAAGGGAGGAGAGAGGGGCGAGTGGAAGGTAAGGGAGGAGAGAGAGGGGCGAGTGGAAGGTGAGGGAGGAGAGAGAGGGGCGAGTGGCAGGTAAGGGAGGAGAGAGAGGGGCGAGTGGAAGGTAAGGGAGGGGAGAGAGGGGCGAGTGGAAGGTGAGGGAGGAGAGAGAGAGGGGCGAGTGGGTGGTAAGGGAGGAGAGAGGGGCGAGTGGGTGGTAAGGGAGGAGAGAGAGGGGCGAGTGGAAGGTGAGGGAGGAGAGAGAGGGGCGAGTGGAAGGTGAGGGAGGAGAGAGAGGGGCGAGTGGAAGGTGAGGGAGGAGAGAGAGAGGGGCGAGTGGGTGGTAAGGGAGGAGAGAGAGGGGCGAGTGGAAGGTGAGGGAGGAGAGAGAGGGGCGAGTGGCAGGTAAGGGAGGAGAGAGAGGGGCGAGTGGAAGGTAAGGGAGGGGAGAGAGGGGCGAGTGGAAGGTGAGGGAGGAGAGAGAGGGGCGAGTGGAAGGTGAGGGAGGAGAGAGAGGGGCGAGTGGAAGGTGAGGGAGGAGAGAGAGGGGCGAGTGGAAGGTGAGGGAGGAGAGAGAGGGGCGAGTGGAAGGTAAGGGAGGGGAGAGAGGGGCGAGTGGAAGGTGAGGGAGGAGAGAGAGAGGGGCGAGTGGGTGGTAAGGGAGGAGAGAGGGGCGAGTGGGTTCGGTGAGGGAGGAGAGAGGGGCGAGTGGGTGGTAAGGGAGGAGAGAGAGGGAGGAGAGAGAGGGGCGAGTGGGTGGTAAGGGAGGAGCGAGAGGGGCGAGGGGAGAGAGGGGCGAGTGGAAGGTAAGGGAGGAGAGAGAGGGGCGAGTGGGTGGTAAGGGAGGAGAGAGAGGGGCGAGTGGAAGGTGAGGGAGGAGAGGGGCGAGTGGAAGGTGAGGGAGGAGAGAGAGGGGCGAGTGGAAGGTGAGGGAGGAGAGAGAGGGGCGAGTGGAAGGTAAGGGAGGAGAGAGAGGGGCGAGTGGAAGGTGAGGGAGGAGAGAGAGGGGCGAGTGGAAGGTGAGGGAGGAGAGAGAGGGGCGAGTGGAAGGTAAGGGAGGGGAGAGAGGGGCGAGTGGAAGGTGAGGGAGGAGAGAGAGGGGCGAGTGGGTGGTAAGGGAGGAGAGAGAGGGGCGAGTGGAAGGTGAGGGAGGAGAGAGAGGGGCGAGTGGAAGGTAAGGGAGGAGAGAGAGGGGCGAGTGGAAGGTGAGGGAGGAGAGAGAGGGGCGAGTGGAAGGTGAGGGAGGAGAGAGAGGGGCGAGTGGAAGGTAAGGGAGGGGAGAGAGGGGCGAGTGGAAGGTGAGGGAGGAGAGAGAGAGGGGCGAGTGGGTGGTAAGGGAGGAGAGAGAGGGGCGAGTGGAAGGTGAGGGAGGAGAGAGAGGGGCGAGTGGAAGGTGAGGGAGGAGAGAGAGGGGCGAGTGGAAGGTGAGGGAGGAGAGAGAGGGGCGAGTGGAAGGTGAGGGAGGAGAGAGAGGGGCGAGTGGAAGGTAAGGGAGGGGAGAGAGGGGCGAGTGGAAGGTGAGGGAGGAGAGAGAGGGGCGAGTGGAAGGTAAGGGAGGGGAGAGAGGGGCGAGTGGAAGGTGAGGGAGGAGAGAGAGAGGGGCGAGTGGGTGGTAAGGGAGGAGAGAGAGGGGCGAGTGGAAGGTGAGGGAGGAGAGAGAGGGGCGAGTGGAAGGTGAGGGAGGAGAGAGAGGGGCGAGTGGAAGGTGAGGGAGGAGAGAGAGGGGCGAGTGGAAGGTGAGGGAGGAGAGAGAGGGGCGAGTGGAAGGTAAGGGAGGGGAGAGAGGGGCGAGTGGAAGGTGAGGGAGGAGAGAGAGGGGCGAGTGGAAGGTAAGGGAGGGGAGAGAGGGGCGAGTGGAAGGTGAGGGAGGAGAGAGAGGGGCGAGTGGAAGGTGAGGGAGGAGAGAGAGGGGCGAGTGGGTGGTAAGGGAGGAGAGAGAGGGGCGAGTGGGTTCGGTGAGGGAGGAGAGAGAGGGGCGAGTGGGTTCGGTGAGGGAGGAGAGAGAGGGGCGAGTGGGTGGTAAGGGAGGAGAGAGGGGCGAGTGGGTTCGGTGAGGGAGGAGAGAGGGGCGAGTGGGTGGTAAGGGAGGAGAGAGAGGGGCGAGTGGGTGGTAAGGGAGGAGCGCGAGGGGCGAGGGGAGAGAGGGGCGAGTGGAAGGTAAGGGAGGAGAGAGAGGGGCGAGTGGAAGGTGAGGGAGGAGAGAGAGGGGCGAGTGGAAGGTGAGGGAGGAGAGAGAGGGGCGAGTGGAAGGTGAGGGAGGAGAGAGAGGGGCGAGTGGAAGGTGAGGGAGGAGAGAGAGGGGCGAGTGGAAGGTAAGGGAGGGGAGAGAGGGGCGAGTGGAAGGTGAGGGAGGAGAGAGAGGGGCGAGTGGAAGGTAAGGGAGGGGAGAGAGGGGCGAGTGGAAGGTGAGGGAGGAGAGAGAGGGGCGAGTGGAAGGTGAGGGAGGAGAGAGAGGGGCGAGTGGAAGGTGAGGGAGGAGAGAGAGGGGCGAGTGGAAGGTAAGGGAGGGGAGAGAGGGGCGAGTGGAAGGTGAGGGAGGAGAGAGAGGGGCGAGTGGAAGGTAAGGGAGGGGAGAGAGGGGCGAGTGGAAGGTGAGGGAGGAGAGAGAGGGGCGAGTGGGTGGTAAGGGAGGAGAGAGAGGGGCGAGTGGGTTCGGTGAGGGAGGAGAGAGAGGGGCGAGTGGGTTCGGTGAGGGAGGAGAGAGAGGGGCGAGTGGGTGGTAAGGGAGGAGAGAGGGGCGAGTGGGTTCGGTGAGGGAGGAGAGAGGGGCGAGTGGGTGGTAAGGGAGGAGAGAGAGGGGCGAGTGGGTGGTAAGGGAGGAGCGCGAGGGGCGAGGGGAGAGAGGGGCGAGTGGAAGGTAAGGGAGGAGAGAGAGGGGCGAGTGGAAGGTGAGGGAGGAGAGAGAGGGGCGAGTGGAAGGTGAGGGAGGAGAGAGAGGGGCGAGTGGGTGGTAAGGGAGGGGAGAGAGGGGCGAGTGGAAGGTGAGGGAGGAGAGAGAGGGGCGAGTGGAAGGTGAGGGATGAGAGAGGGGCGAGTGGAAGGTGAGGGAGGAGAGAGAGGGGCGAGTGGAAGGTAAGGGAGGGGAGAGAGGGGCGAGTGGGTGATAAGGGAGGAGAGAGAGGGGCGAGTGGGTGGTGAGGGAGGAGAGAGAGGGGCGAGTGGGTGGTAAGGGAGAGAGAGGGGCGAGTGGGTGGTAAGGGAGGAGAGAGAGAGGGGCGAGTGGGTGGTAAGGGAGGAGAGAGAGGGGCGAGTGGGTTCGGAGAGAGGGGCGAGTGGGTGGTAAGGGAGGAGAGAGAGGGGCGAGTGGGTGGTAAGGGAGGAGAGAGCGGGGCGAGTGGGTGGTAAGGGAGGAGAGAGAGGAGCGAGTGGAAGGTAAGGGAGGAGAGAGAGGGGCGAGTGGAAGGTAAGGGAGGAGAGAGAGAGGAGCGAGTGGGTGGTAAGGGAGGAGAGAGAGGGGCGAGTGGAAGGTAAGGGAGGAGAGGGGCGAGTGGAAGGTAAGGGAGGGGAGAGAGGGGCGAGTGGAAGGTAAGGGAGGGGAGAGAGGAGCGAGTGGAAGGTAAGGGAGGAGAGAGAGGGGCGAGTGGAAGGTAAGGGAGGGGAGAGAGGGGCGAGTGGGTTCGGTGAGGGGGGAGAGGCAGGGAGAGGAGGAAAGCGAAGACGAGAGAGAGAGGTGGGAAGGCGTGAGAGAGAGAGAGTGGTGATGAGCAAGGGGAGAGGATGAATTGAGCTGCAACCAGTCCCTGTGCAGTTTGCAACCAACCCCTGTGCAGTTTGCAACCAACCCCAGGGAAGGTGGAGGTTTTTGGGGTGAAGGTTTGTAATCCAGTCACCTTGGAAGAGATGGGGTGTAAATCCCTCAGAGATGGAGGAACTCAAATAGAAAATGCTGGAAATTAACCAGGGCTGTTAGCAGATTCAAGTTTTGTTGTAACTCATGGTCAGAACTGAAAATTTAGTGGTGCTGGATTAACGAAAGATAAAGAGAAACAGTGAATACTTCAATCAGAGGAGCTAATGGGTTGCAAGGGATCCAGAGGGATTTTTGGGGTGCTACCATCCTGTTTCTGTGGATGGCCAGCTGAAAATTCAGCCCTTATTATATTCAACTTTCCTGTTATCCCACTTTTTATATGGACTACTTAAAAAAAAAAAAAAAAAAAATATATATATATATATATATATATATATATATATTAATAAGAAGCAAAATTAAGTCATGCTTACCATACTTGATGTCATTTACAACCTTATTTATATTATTTTTGCAATATGATGCAGCTGCCCTTGTTTTGAGTTCACCCTGTGCATTGTGGAGTGAATTTGGAGACCAGCCGCAATATTGATCAATTGCACACAGATGCACTTAACTGACCACAGACTAGGGACCTCTCCTGATGTTGCATTGCTACCCTGAATGGGTGAATTGAAAGTGAAATGAAATTGTGGAGTGGCCCCTGCTCTGCAGGCATGCATATTGCCACATGCATATTACAGCATTGTTTCCAGAGGCAGTGTTGTAATATAAATGGGATATCAGGGAGTCTTTGTAAGCAGCTGCAAAGTGACTATTGATGAATCAATAGGAGGACCCCTGTGTAGAAGTGATTAACCACACCTCTCAATAATGTGCCCGTCAGCTCTGGGATTAACATCTGCATCAGAGAACTTCCTGGGATAGTCCAAAAAGAAACCCAACTGATTGATAACTCCTGAGGGAGGAAAGGGAATGCCCATGTCCTATAATAAAATTAGTATGGTGACTTTGCCAAGGGCAGTAAGCTTCGACACCACCTGACCTCCCTTCTTGGATATTGCTGTAGCAACAGGCCCCACCCATACAGCAAGATAAGAAATGAAGACAAGATGGAGGGGAAGAGAGAGAAATTCCTCGTCTGATTTTAGCAAACAATTGATATGATGTCAGAGCATAGCGATAAGAGACAATTTCAATGTAATACTAGGTCATAAAGGAAATTTAAAACTTGGTATACTTTAATACTGTTTAAAATCATAGCCAAAAGAATTTATGCAAATGAGGGGTACATTCCACAACAAAGAATGTGACACAAACTTTACTCCAGTCTAAGAAGTCACCATAAGTGTTTTTGTGGGCCTGATTTCTCTGTGAAAAACACAAATTTGAGTTGACTGCAATTAAAAGAGGTTTCAATGTGAATTCTGTTTTTATAAATCTATAGTGACTAACTAATATTAGTTCAATAATCTGATTTGTAATTTTATAGGGAGAATATTAGTCCTGTCAATGGAGTGTATAAATTAATTTTCTGTGTGTTCTATGGGTCTGGAATTTCCTCGATCCAACTTGTGCTGATGTGCTGAAATTGGTAGCACCTTCGCCTTTGAGTCAGAAGGTTGTGGGTTCAAGTCCCACTCCAGAGACTTGAGCACAAAAATCTAGGCTGACACTCCAGTGCAGTACTAAGGGAGTGCTGCACAGTTGGAGGTGCCGTCTTTCGGATGAGACGTTAAACCGAGGCCCCGTCTGCTTTCGGGTGGATGTAAAAGATCCCATGGCACTATTTTGAAGAAGAGCAGCGAAGTTATTCCTGGTGTCCTAGCCAATATTTATCCCTCAATCAACATCACTAAAACAGATTATCTGGTCATTATCACATTGCTGTTTGTGGGAGTTTGCTGTGTGCAAATTGGCTGCCGTGTTTCCTATGTTACAACTGTGACTACACTTCAAAAAAAAGTATTTAATTGGCTGTAAAGCGCTTTGGGATGTCCGGTGGCTGTGAAAGGCGCTACTGTATATAAATTATGGTCTTTATTTTTTTTAATCTGAGCTGATCTTGCCAGTGACAATTTGCGACAAAATTTCCTGTGGATCTCATTTGCATAAGGCAGAATGTAAAAACTGGCATAAATTCAGTGTTATCATTAGGGGCCTGAGGAACCATGTAGAGCTTACACCATCTTCCTTGTTTGTGTCTCTATCTTATTAATGTTATGAAAGTTTAATGGCTTCAAACTAATTATCAGTTATGCACATTAAACACTGCTGCATGTTTAAGAAAAATGCAAGTGTGGAAGCTTCTCTATTTTTAATGTTACTGATTCAGATGCCTAATAAATCATTCAAAGATATATAAAATACAGTACAGATCAGTGAGAATTTAATTTTAGTAAAATCGGCAAGAAAATTGCTATACAATGCCAGAAATAAAGTTTGGGGCCTATTCCAAAGTTAAAACTCCTCCGTTATGCTGATTTTTGGATGAGGTGGGGCTGTGCTGTGCATAAATTTGGGCCCATTCGGAACTGGCATAAGTGCAGGAAACACGCGTTCTCTCTGGTCTTTTGCATGGGGGTGGAGCTATGTTAATGAGATAAGTAGAGTTATAGCGGACGTAACTTGAGAGTGGCGCAAATGATTGTGGAAATTTGTGCATAATGAGGTTCTGACTTGAGTCACTGGTGTGCAAATTTCTCTGGAAAAACTGATGCACTTACACCGTTGCACCAAACATTGTGAAGAAATTACAGGCCATGAAATATAGGTGAGAGTGGACCCGAGCTGTTTCACTTCTATTTCCACTTTTTTCTCCCCCTTTTTCCTATTCTCTCTATCCCGCTTTGACTGCTCTCTCCTGTCATCATGCCTCCTTTCATTTCTCCTTTCTCGGATACTCTGCCTTCCCAAATCCCTACCCTAATCCTTCATTACTCTTTGACCTTCCTACTCTCCTGCTGCTGTCCGAGGCTTAATAGTCATAGAGTTATACAGCACAGAAAGAGGCCCTTCAGCCCATCGTGTCCGCGCCGGCCATCAAGCCCTGTCTGTTCTAATCCCATTTTCCAGCACTTGGTCCGTAACCTTGTATGCTATGGCATTTCAAGTGCTCATCTAAATGCTTCTTGAATGTTGAGGGTTCCTGCCTCTACCACCCTTTCAGGCAGTGAGTTCCAGATTCCAACCACCCTCTGGGTGAAAAGGTTTTTCCTCAAATCCCCTTTAAACATCCTGCCCCTTACCTTGAAACTATGCCCCCTGGTTATTGACCCCTCTACTAAGGGGAAAAGTTCCTTTCTATCTACCCTATCTGCTCTAAGGAAAAGAACCCCAGCCTGTCCAGTCTCTCTTCCTAGCTGAAGCGCTCCAGCCCAGGTAACATCCTGGTGAATCTCCTCTGCACCCTCTCCAATGCAATCACATCCCTCCTATAGTGTGATGACCAGAACTGCACACAGTATTCCAGCTGTGGCCTAACTAGCGTTTTGTACAGCTCCATCATAACCTCCCTGCTCTTATATTCTATGCCTCGGCCATATGCCTTTTTAACCACCTTATCTACCTGTACTGCTGCCTTCAGGAATCTATGTGCATGCACACCAAGGTCCCTCTGATCCTCTGTCCTTCCTAGGATCCTACCATTCATTGTGTATTCCCTTGCCTTGTTAGTCCTCCCAAAATGCATCACCTCACACTTTTCAGGGTTAAATTCCATTTGCCACTGTTCTGCCCATCTAACCATCCCGTCTATATCGTCCTGTAGCCTGAGGCTTCCATCCTCGCTATTTACCACTCCACCAATTTTCGTACCATCTGCGAACTTACTGATCATACCTCCTACATTCATATCTGAATCATTAATGTACACTACAAACAGCAAAGGACCCAGCACCGATCCCTGCGGTACACCACTGGCTTCCAGTCACAAAAACAACCTTCGAACATCACCCTCTGCCTCCTGCCACTAAGCCAATTTTGGATCCAATGTGACAAATTGTCCTGGATCCCATGGGCTCTTACCTTCTTGACCAGTCTGCCATGCGGGATGTTATCAAAAGCCTTACTGAAGTCCATGTAGACTACATCAACTGCACTACCCTCTACCACACACCTAGTCATCCCCTCTCAAAATTCAATCAAATTGGTCAAACATGATCCTCCCACCAACCCCCCCCCCCCCCCCCCCCCCCAGACAAAGCCATGCTGACTATCCCTGATTAATCCCTGCCTCTCAAAGTGTAGACTAATTCTGCCCCTCAGAATTTTTTCCAATAATTGCCCTACCACTGATGTTAGGCTTACTGGCCTGTAATTCCCTGGTTTATCCCTACTACCCTTCTTGAATAATTGTACTACGTTAGCTGTTCTCCAGTCCTCTGGCACCTCCCCTGTGGCCAGAGAGGTTCTGAAAATTTGTGTCAGAGCCCCTGCAATCTCCTCCCTTGCCTCACAGCAGCCTGGGATACATCCCGTCAGGGCTTGGGGATTTTTCCACTTTTAAGCCTGCTAAAACCGCTACTATCTCCTCCGTCTCAATACTAATTTGTTCAAGTATATCACAATCCCCCTGCCTGATTTCTATGCCTACATCACCCTTCTCCATAGTGAACACAGATGCAAAATATTCATTTAAAACCTCACCTATATCTTTCGGCTCTACACACAGATTGTCACTTTGGTTCCTAATGGGCCCTACTCTTTCCCTGGTTATCCTCTTGCCCTTAATATACTTATAAAACACCTTGGGATTTTCCTTTATTTTGCCCGCCAGTGTTTTTTCATGCCCCCTCTTCGCTCTCCTAATTTTTTTTAAGTAACCCCCTGCACTTTCTATACTCCTCTTTGTATCTGCCAAAAGCCTCCCTTTTTTTCCTAATCCATTCTTGTATATCCCTTGACATCCAGGGTTCCCTGGGCTTGTTGGTCCCACCCTTGACCTTTATGGGAACATGTTGGCGTTGTACTCTGTTTCCTTTCTGAAAGACTCCCATTGCTTTGATGTGGATTTTCCTACAAGTAGTTGATCCCAGTCCATTTTGGCCAGATCCTGCCTTATATTAAAATCGTCCTTCCCCCCCCAATTTAGAACCTTTATTTCCAGTCCATCTTTGTCCTTTTCCATGAATACCTTAAATCTCACCGAATTATGGTCACTGTCACCAAAATGCTCTCCTACTGACACATCTACCACTTGCCTGGCTACATTCCCTAGAATTAGGTCCAGTACCACTCCCTCTCTTGTTGGACTTTCTACATGCTGGCTCAAAAAGCTCTCCTGGATGCACTTTAAGAATTCCGCACCCTCTAAGCCTTTCACGCTCTGACTATCCCAATTAATATTGGGGAAGTTGAAATCCCCCTACTATTATTACCCTATTATTTCTACACTTCTCTGAGATTTGCCTACATATCTGTTCCTCTATCTCCCCTTGACTGTTTGGGGGCCTATAGTGCACTCTCAGCAAAGTGCTTGCCCCCTTTTTGTTTTTAAGTTCTACCTATATGGCCTCATTAGAAGAACCTGCTAAGATATCATCCCTCCTTACAGCAGTAATTGACTCCTTGATTAATATTGCGACACCCCCTCTTTTACACCCCCCTCTGTCTCGCCTGAAGATTCTATACCCTGGAATATTGAGTTGCCAGTCCTGTCCCTCCCTCAACCATGTCTCTGTGATAGCAACAATATCATACTCCCATATGTTCATCAACACCTTCAATTCATCTACCTTACTCGCAAGACTCCTTGCATTAAAATAAATGCCATCCATCCTTGCCATACTCCCTTGTGCCGTTACATATTTGCTCTGCCTTCCAGGCTGACTTGTTTTTTCCTCTATATTTGGCTGTGCATCACCCCCTACTATAGCTCCACTCCGTATCCCATCCCCCTGCCAAGTTACTTTAAACCTCCCCAACAGTACTAGCAAACCTCCCCGCAAGGATGTTGGTCCCGTTCTGGTTCAGGTGCAACCCGTCCGACTTGTACAGATCCCACCTTCCCCAGAAGCAGATCCAGGAAACTAAAGCCCTCCCTCCTGCACCAACTCTTTAGCCACGCATTCATCTGCTCTATCCTTCTATTCCTATACTCACTAGCACGTGGCACCGGGAGTAATCCAGAAATTACAACCTTTGAGGTCCTGCTTTTTAATCTGCTACTTAGCTCCCTAAATTCTTGTTGCAGGACCTCATCCCTCTTTCTACCCATGTCGTTGGTACCAATGTGAACCACGACCTCTGACTGTTCGCCCTCCCCCTTCAGAATGTCCTGCAGCCATTCAGTGACATCCTTGACCTTGGCACCAGGGAGGCAACATACCATCTTGGAGTCACATCTGTGGCCACAGAAACTTCTATCTGTTCCCCTTACGTTAGAATCCCCTATCACTATTGCTCTCCCACTCTTTTTCCTCCCCTCCTGTGCAGCTGAGCCACTCGTAGTGCCACGGACTTGGTTCTTGCTGCATTCCCCTGAGAAACCATCTCTTTCCCCCCCCCAAAATCAGTATTCAAAACTGAAAACCTGTTGGAGAGGGAGATGGACCCAGGGGACTCCTGCACTACCTTCCTAGTTCTTTCACTCTGTCTGGCGGTCACCCATTTCCTGTCTGCTTGTGCACTCTTTACCTGCGGTGTGACCTCCTCGTTGAACATGCTATCCACGAAAATTTCAGCTTCGCGGATGCTCCACAGTGGCTCCAGCTGCAGCTCCAGCTCCGAAACATAGATTTTGAGTAGCTGCAACTGGAGACACTTCCTGCACATGTGTTCGCCCTGGACACCTAAAGTGTCCCTGACTTCCCACATAGTACAGGAGGAGCACTCCACGCAGCCGAGCTGCCCTGCCATGTCCTACCCTTAATTTATTCTACTTCCTTTAAATTAAAGAATATTAAATACACTAGGGACCTTACTTCCCTTTAAACACTACTTCCTCTAAACGACCTTACTTTTAACGACTGGACTGTAGAAATACTCACCAGGTCCTACTTACCAATCCGCTTCTTCCCTGGTTGTGATGTCACTTTAGCGGTTTTGCAATTGTTGTTGGTTGACTGCTCCCGCTCTTGGACTCTTTCCTTGGTGTAAAGTAAGAACCAATTCCTACAGGGTGAAAAGTTAGGAAAAACAAAGGCGAAGCAAGGGAGCTCCTCCTTCCACTCCTCACCTGACTCCCTGACTCACCCAACTCGCAGTACTCTGTTTAAACTCCCTCTTAGATAAGCCTACAGCTTCTCTCTGTGCCTCTCTTGGCATCCTCCGAAGGGCCCATCAAGTCACTCGTCGCTGCCTCATTACAAGCAGCAACACTAACTGTCCCATCCTACTCTCTCGCCAACCTTTCTGCCCAGCGCCCGCTGGGCGTTAATCTTGCCAATCTCCTCCCCGTCCAATTCACCGCCCGCCAGTGCTGACCCTGTGGACTGTGGCAGTGGGTCAGCCATCACCGACCCTCTCCGCATCCCAGAATGTCAGTTCACTTGCGAGCAAGGCCCTTGATCCTTGAGCTTATCGTGGATGATTGCATCGACATCATGGCCCTGACAGAAACTTGGCTGAGGAGTGATGACACCTTACCCTTAAATCAAGTCTCCCCGCCTGGCTGTACCTTCCACCACTTGCCCTGCCCAGACCACCGTGTTGGCAGTGTGGCTCTCATCACCAAATCATACCTTGGTCTGTCCCCCTACTCCTCTGGCACTTTCTCCTCCTTTGAGCATCTCCCCTTATTCCACCTCTCTCCCCTCATTTAAAATTCTCGTTCTCTACCGCCCAACGAAGTACCATAAAATTCTTATTACAGAGATATTTTCACTGCTTTCCTCCCTCATCCTCTGCACCGAGCGACTTCTCATCCTCGGTGATTTTTAATCTCCATCTCAAATCATCATGCTCTCTCTTCTCTGAGTTCACTAGCCTCCTATCCTACCTTAATCTCTCCCTCCATGTAAACTCCCAAAGCCATATTCACGGCCACACCCTCGAACTTGCTATCTCTCATGGCATTGCTACTCCCATTGTGTCAATCGCAGATAAGGCCATCTCTGCCCACTTCCTCGTATCGCTCTCCACCTGCATCCCCATTCTCTTCCCCCGTCCCCCCTCCCCCCACAACCCTACTTCCTTCTGTGACTGCCCCTGGAAAAAAAACTCTCCCAGGTCTCTTACAACTGCACTTACGAGATCCCAACTGTCCAGCCTTTGGCCCTCTATTCACTGCCACATTCTGCAGTTACAATCTGCTCAACCACACCCTCACCACCACTTTTGATGCCCAAGCCCCTTACTCTGTCTCACCCTGGCCATCATCTTCGCACCTTTAAGTCCAAGGGAAGCAGACTTGAACGGATATGGCAGACAACTGGTTTAGCCATTCACCGCCAGATCTGGCTAGAACACGTAAAGCATTATCGGGTCCTGCTCTCATCTGCCAAAATTGCTCACTATTCCAGAATATTTCTGGAATGCAAAGATAAACCCTGGCTTCTATTCTTTACTGCTAACTGTCTCCTTAAACCTCTCTCCCCTGTCTCCTCCACCCTCACCTCCAACAACAAGTGTGATGAGCTCATGACTTCTTTGTCTCTAAGATTGAGACAATCCGTTCAGCTGCCTCTGACACTTCCCTTCCTTCGGGCCAAAGTTCCTCTAAGATTCCCCCCTGCCCTAGTCCTGAACTCGCATCTTTCTCCAGTTTCTCTCTGATCTCCCCTCTTGACCTCTCTGCGCTCATTTTGTCCATGAGACCCACTTCCTGCTCCCTCGACCCCATTCCTACTAAACTGCTGACCACCCAACTTCCTTTTCTGGCTCCCATGTTAGCTGATATTGTTATCGGTTCTCTCTCCTCAGGTACTGTTCCCCTCTCCCTCAAATCTGCCGTCATCACCCCTCCTCTAAGAAACAACCCTTGTCCTCTCCGCCCTTCCAAACTACCGCCCCACCTCAAACCTCCCTTTCCCCTCAAGTCCTTGAACGTGTTGACTCCTCCCAAATCCATGCCCATCTTTCTTGAAACTCCATGTTTGAATCCCTCCAATCAGGTTTCTGCCCCGTCACAGTACCAAAATGGCTCTCCGAGGCTTCTTGACTTGTCTGCAGACTTTGACACGGTTGACCACTCCATCCATCTCCAACGCCTCTCCGCCGTCGTCCAGCTGGGTGGGACTGCACTCGCCTGGTTCCATTCTTATCTAATCGTAGCCAGAGAATCACCTGCAATGGCTTCCCTTCCTGCTCCTGTATTGTTTCCTCTGGTGTCCCCCAAGGATCTATCCTTGGCCCCCTCCTATTTCTCATCTACATGCTGCCCCTTGGTGACATCACCCGAAAAAACAGCATCAGTTTCCATATGTACGTACGCAGATGACACCCAGCTCTACCTCACCACCACTTCTCTCGACCCCTCCATGGTCTCTAAATTGTCAAACTGCTTGTCCAACATCCAGTTCTGGATGAGCAGAAATTTTCTCCAGTTAAGTGTTGGGAAGACCGAAGCCATTGTTTTCGGTCCCCACCACAAACTCTGTTCCCAAGCCACTGTCGCCATCCCTCTCCCTAACATCTGTCTGAGGTTGAACCACATTGTTCGCAACCTTGGTGTCATATTTGACCCTGAAATGAGCTTCCGACCACACATCCGCGGCATAACTAAGACCGCCTATTTCCACCTCCGTAACTTCGCCCGTCTTTGCCCTTGCCTCAGCTCATCCGCTGCTGAAACCCTCGTCCATGCCTTTGTTACCTCTAGACTTGACTATTCCAACGTACTCCTGGCTGGCCTCCCATGTTCTACCCTATGTAAACTTGAGATCATCCAAAACTCGGCTGCCCGTGTCCTAACTCGCACCAAGTCCAGTTCACCCATCACCCCTGTGCTCGCTGACCTACATTGGCTCCCGGTTAAGTAACGCTTCAATTTCAAAATTCTCATCCTTGTTTTCAAATCCCTCCATTGCTTCACCCCTCCCTATCTCTGTAATCTCTTCCAGCCCCACAACCCCCCAAGATATCTCCGCTCCTCTAATTCTGCTCTCTTGAGCATCCCTGATTATAATTGCTCAGCCATTGGTGGCTGTGCCTTCTGTTGCCTAGGCCCTAAGCTCTGGAATTCCCTCCCTAAATCTCTCCGTCTCTCTACCTCTCGCTCCTCCTTTAAGACAGTCCTTAAAACCTACCTCTTTGAACAAGCTTTTGGTCACATGCCCTAATATCTTCTTATGTGGCTCGGTGTCAAATTTTTTGTCTTATAATACTCCTGTGAAGCCCCTTGAGACGTTTTACTATGTTAAAGGTGTTATTTAAATACAAGTTGTTGTTGCTGAGCGATTACAAGTTAGTGATCTCATTAAGAAGATTAAGAAAATGTTGAGTGAGTTCAGTAACTCTTACGTAGACAAACAGTAGCCATTTTATGCATAGGAAGATCTAACAAGTAACAAGATGAAAGGAAGGAAGAAAGAACTTGCATTTATATAGCGCCTTTCACATTCTCAGGATGTCCCAAAGTGCCACCACTAGTGGGAGGCTGTAATTACAGCATGACGAGTTAACATAATTTCCATTGTAATTGTGGACATAGGAATTTATAATAGAAATATAAAAACAAGGAGAGAATATACCACATTAGAATGATATTGAATTAACCCTGCTTCACATGAAGACACAACTTGGCCTTTCACACAAGGAATCAAGACCATGAGAGGTCAACTAGTATTGCATTATATATTTGATTAGTTGGCATAACCCTGCCTGAAACAGATTTTTTAACCAAATGTGGTTTATGGCTGCAATGTGCTAGATATTGTTTTAAGAAATGATGGGTTTTCACCAGATGTTGGGGACAGACCTGATACAAGTTGACTTCTGTTTTTCTAATAGGAATATTACTGTTCTAAAAATAAAACATTTCATTACTGTAATTGCATTTTAATTTTTGTTAGGAAGAACTTGATATTTTGGATTATTCTGTAAGTAAAATCTGGTATATTGGTCACAACGATGTGGAAATTGTGGCCACAACTTCCAGTGACGTGGTAGACGTCAAAATTCTATTGTTGCCCCATCGTATAAATTGCATACCCAGGTTAGTGGGTCAAGAAAAAATCAACAACCTGTTTACCAGGTTTTATGGTAATGTAGTTTTAAACCTGTTGTTTTACCTTTTTGACTTTATAGGTAATTGCAGCAGCAAAGCGAGGGTTTCGAGCTGTGGGTTATGAGCTGAATCCCTGGTTGGTTTGGTACTCTAGGTATAGAGCATGGCGGGAAGGAGTACACCACAATACCAGATTTTACAGAGCTGACTTGTGGAAGGTACAGACAGTTCATGCATAACTATTCCTATGTATTCAAAATCTGTTTTCTTCAATGCAGGTAATTATTTTTGTCTTATGTTTTTAGGTCAATTTCTCAGAATTTAGCAATGTTGTCATATTTGGAGTTCCGCAGATGGTGAGTGTGTTAATAACTAATTATATAAAGTTTACTTGCAAGTGTATTTGAGAGTGAGGAGGAATTTCTTCACCCAGAGAGTGGTGAACCTGTGGAATTCTCTACCACACAAGGCAGTTGAGGCCAATTCATTAAATATATTCAAGAAGGAGTTAGATATATTTCTTAAGGCTAAAGGGATCAAGGGATATGGGGAGAAAGCAGGGACAGGGTACTGAATTTGGATGATCAGCCATGATCTCATTAAATGGTGGAACAGGCTCGAGGGGCCGAATGGCCTACTCCTGCTCCTATCTTCTATGTTTCTATATATAAAGGTAAATTTTGCAAAACTCTGTTCCGGTGTGGCACCTCACTTGACGAGGATGTGTATTGGAGAACTGGATGGAGAGCCATTTTTAAACGCATTTTCAAATACTTCTGCTGAAGTCTCAATTATATTCATCATAACAGATGGAACTGGAAAGTTTAATTTTGGAAGTAGACTTCATTGGTTCTTTACAAGTAAACATATTAATAAAGAGTTTGTTTATAGGAATCCGTTGTAAATGGATTAGCGCACTTTTTCACACCTTAGACTTTGGGTTTGAACCTAGCCCAGAATGATTGGATTATGGTTGCCTCTCTGGTTGTAAAAGTCCAAAGTGAAATTAGTTTGTGCGCCTGAACTCCGTTCCTAGTGACCGTAAGTCCATAACACAAAATCAGTGTTAATTGGCACTAATTTGGTAATCTTGCTCACAAGGGCCATGGGGTTGACGGACGTCCTTCTGAAGCTTGGGATAAAGACAGAAAGAATGAACTTCCAATTGTACAGTGCCTTTCATGTCCCCAGGATGTCCTATAATTCTTCACAGTCAATTAATTATCTTTGAAGTATAGTCACTGTTAAATAGGTTGTAGAGGAAGCTCTCTGTTGTAACAGACTTTGGAGTGCTTACTGCTGTTCACCCTGCCACCTGGATTGTGTAAGGAGACAATGAAGTGGTAGGAATAAAAATTGGCATAAGAATTGGTATGTCACTTTTAAAAATAAGATGTATTTTTTCCTTTTAAGGTCGCTTTACCCCCCCTGTCCAGTCTGTAGCCGAGGAAGGGTACATACACTCCTGAAAGCAGTAGCTCGCAGCTCAGGGTGGTTCACTTGCTGTTTTTTTAGTTTTATTTATTTTCTTTCTTCCTATCAGAAATAGCCTAGCGTGCACTTGGCATCTCTTGATTATGAGCTGCTTGTCTCAGCCACATCATGTAGGGGCATAGGCATGAACCCTACTACTCCATGCTATGCACATTTATACTGTATGTGAAAGATTTAAAAAAAAATCTATGAATAGATTTTTTTCATGTTCATTTAATGGTGTATTTGAGGTTTAGACCCCATCTAATTGCAGCAAATTTCTATAATTTCTTGTTTCCAGGGTTGGGTGGAGACCTGTTTTTGTTTCATTTGGCTTCTAATCCCACAGCTCCGCCCCTCATCTAGCCATGTTTCAGTGGAGTAATGAGACTTGGGGGTGTGTGAAGAAGTAAAACAAAGAGAAGGAATCTCATGTTTTCAATCAGCCTCAAGATGTGGCAAACGTAGAAATCCTGATCTTGGACCAATCATCATTGGGTGATTTTTTTTTTAAAGGCAAATGGGCTGATGGAGGCAGGACCCCAAGAACTTGGTTTTGTCATGAATTAAGAAATTGGTATTGAAAATATACCTGCCTATCAGAAAGCAGGTTTTAGAAAAAATTGTTTGTGTTAAATGTGACACATAACTGTAAAATAGCAGTGAGTTCATGTAATTTTTTTTCTGAAATGTGACTTTTAGATTGGAAGACTTTTTCTTTAATTTAGCAGCAGCATCGCTTTATATCAGGGAATTTTCCTGACTGCGTTTTCTGCTGTTCCAGATGCAACCCTTAGAGGAGAAACTTCAGAGCGAGCTGAAGGGCAGTGCCAGAGTCATAGCTTGTCGTTTTCCATTTCCCAGCTGGATTGCTGTTCATGAATCTGGAAAGGGAATCGATACCACCTGGTTGTATGATGCAAAGGCATTTAAAACCACAGCAAAAGAAGACTCCGATTAAAACAATGGGAAGGACAAGGCTTGCAGAATTTTCATATTGCTGCAGTATGGCTACAATATTGTCCATGAGAATTAAATAGTGGAAAAACTTTGTTAGGAAGTGACCTAATCGGTCAACTAAACAGTTTGGAGCTGCAGCATTGCTTTTAAGCCCATCTGTTTTTCACAGGACAAGTATAATGGAAATACTGAACTTCTGTGTAACTGAACAAATGTTTCTACTCTACCAGATTCAGTAAACAAAAATGCCATTTTTAATGAACTCTGTCCAGATGTGATGTTTAATATAGTATAAGAAATGTTACTAATGAAACCTTGGTTTAATTATGTCTGGTTTATTGCAATGTTAAAGTGGACTCTCAGAACCGCCAGCTGCCTCTTTCCCCTGGGATGGTACAGTAAGTGTAATGTGGGGTGTGACACATAGCCACACAGATGAGGAAAATTCAATCTTTGATTTTTGATGAGTTATCTAATCTTAGTGCACCTTCACCACCACACCAGCTATTTTCAGCTTTTGATCATTATCCAGTGACCCTTGGTGAGGACAGGATTGGGTTTGGTATTGGTGGTTAGTCCCCCAACCTATCTCCCCGTGTTTAAATAGCCTGCCAGTAGGAACATAGGAACAGGAATAGGCCATTTAGCTCCTCAAGCCTGTTCCGCCATTCAGTGGATCATGGCTGATTTGTGAACTAACACCATATCCGTTGTCCCATATCCCTTAAAACCTTTGGTTAACAGAAATCTATCAGTCTCGGATTTAAAATTAACAATTGCCATTTGCGGAAGAGAGTTCCAAACTTCTACCACCCTTTGCGTGTAGAAGTGTTTCCTAACTTCACTTCTGAAAGTCTTAGAACTTTGATCAAATCAACCCTTAATGTTCAAAATTCTGGGGAATACAACCCTAGTTTGTATAATCTCTCTTTGTAATTTAACCCTTGGAGTCCAGATATCATTCTAATAAATCTACACTGCACTTTCTCCAAGGCCAATATATCCTTCTTAAGGTGTGGCATGACTTCTAATCCCTTGTATTCTAGCCCTCTAGATATAAAGGCCAGCATTGCATTAGCCTTTTTGATTATTTTTGTACCTGCCCATGACATTCTAATGGTCTATGTACGTGGACCCCTAAGTCTCTGGACCGCCACTGCTTCTAGCTTTTCACCATTTAGAAAGTAATCTATCCTTTTTAGGTCCAAAGTGGATGGCCTCACACTTGCCTATATTGAAATCCATTCACTCAATCTATTAATATCTCTTGGTAATTTTGTGCTTCCATCTACACTGCTTACAATGCCGCCTATCTTTGTATCATTGGCAAACTTGGATAAGTGGCTTTCTATCCCATTATCTAAGTCATTAATAAATACAGAGAATAGTTGAGGCCCCAACACAGATCCCTGTGTGACGCCACTAGTCATATCCTGCCAATTGGAGTACCTGCCCATTATCTCTAATCTCTGTTTCCTGCTGCTCAGCCAATCTCCTAACCAGGTCAATCATTTGTCTTCAATTCCATGAGCTTCAATTTCAGCTAACAGTCTCTTATGAGGGACTTTATCGAATGCCTTTTGGAAGTCCATATAAATACCATCCATAGACATTCCCCTGTCCACTACTTTAGTCACCTGAAAATTTTCAAGGTCTTCAGTCACTACATCTTTAATCATAGAATCTAGTAATTTCCCGACAACAGATGTTGGGCTAATCAGTTCAGAATTCCCTGGTTTTCCTCTCTCACCTTTCTTAAATAGCGGAGTGACATACAATTTTCCAATCTAAAGGAACAGTTCCTGAATCAAGAGAACTTTGGAAAATCATAATTAGGGCATCTGCAATGTTCTCACCTACTTCCTTTAAAACCGTGGGATGAAAACCATCTGGCCCTAGGGACTTATCACTCTTCAGTGCCATTATTTTCTTCATTACTGTTAATTTGCTACGCTAATTTTGGTGAATCCCATCCCTGATTCAATGTCAGTTTCCTTGGGATGTCCAGCACGCTATCCTCTTCCTCTACTGTAAATACTGACGCAAAGTAATTATTTAACATGTCCACCATTTCTTTATTTTCATTTATAATACCACCATTGTCAGTTTTTATTCTTCTTAGGCAGTCCCTCGGAACCGAGGATGACTTGCTTCCAGATTAAAAATGAGTTTGCAGGTGACTGATGAGTCCAATGCGGGACCTACAGTCTCTGTCACAGGTGGGGCAGACGGTGGTTGAAGGGGTGGGTGGGTGGGGTGCTTGGGTAGACGTGCGCTCCTTGTGCTTGGCCTCTGCTTGCTTCCGCGAAGAGACTTGAGGTGTTCGGCGCCTTCCCGGCTGCTTCTCCTCCACTTTGTGCAGTCTTGGGCCAGGGATTCCCAGGTGTCAGTGGGGATGTTACACTTTTTCAAGGAGGCTTTGAGGGTGTCCTTGAAGCATTTCCTCTGCCCACCTGGGGCTCTCTTGCCGTGTCGGCGCTCCAAGTAGAGCGCTTGTTTTGGGAGTCTCGTATCGGGCATGTGGACAATGTGACCTGTCCATCGGAGCTGATTGAGCATGGTCAAAGCTTCGATGCTGGGGATGTTGGTGCGCCTAGCCTGCCAATGGATTTGCAGGACCTAGCGGAGGCAGCGTTGGTGGTACCTCTCCAGTGTTTTGAGGTGTCTGCTGTACATGGTCCATGTCTCTGAGGCATACAGCGGGGTGGGTATCACTGCTGTTCTGTAAACCATGAGCTTAGTGCCGTATTTGAGGTCCTGGTCTTCAAACACTCTCTTCCTCAGGCGACCGAAGGCAGCACTGGCACACTGAAGGTGGTGTTGGACTTCGTCATCGACATCTGCCCTTGTTGACAGTAGGCTCCTGAGGTATGGAAAGTGGTCCACGTTGTCCAAGGCTTTGTCGTGGATTTTGATAATTGGGGGCAGTACTGTGTGGCGGGGGCAGGTTGGTAGTGGACATTTGTTTTACGGATATTTAGTGTAAGGCCCATGCTCTTGTACGCTTCAGTGAAGGTGTTGACGATGGTTTGGAGTTCGACCTCCGAGTGAGCGCAGACGCAAGCGTCGTCTGCATAATGTAATTTGACGACAGAGGATGGGACGACCTTGGATCTGGATTGGAGGCGATGGAGATTGAACAGTTTCCCGTTTGTTCTGTAAATTAGCTCCACTCCAGCGGGGAGCTTACTGAGGGTGAGATGGAGCATTGCAGCAAGGAAGATCGAGAAGAACGTTGGTGCGATGACACAGCCTTGCTTGACCCCGGTCCATACGTGAATTGGGTCTGTGGTGGAACCTTGGGATGTCCAGCACGCTCTTCTCTTCCTCTATTGTAAATACTGACACACAGTAATTATTTAACATGTCCACCATTACCTTATTTTCATTTATAATATCACCAATGTCAGTTTTTAAGGGGACCACATGGCTCTTCACCACCCTCTTTTTCCTAATATTGTAAATGTTTTTGGTGTAGATTTTGATATCCCATGCAAGTTTCATTTCATACTCCCTTTTTGTAGCTCTTGTTATCTGTTTTGTCACCCTTTGCTGTTCTTTGTATCTCTTCCATTCACCAGGATCTGTGCTTTTTTTTGTATGCTTTTTCTTTTAGTTTTATGTTGTCTCTTACCTCATTAGTCATCCATGGCTTTTTTTTTGGCAATTCGAGCTCTTGCCCCTCAGGGATATAAACTGGTTCTGTATCATGTTAAATTCTTTTTTGAACACCTCCCACTGGTCATCTGTCATTTTACCCATTAACAGATTTGCCCAGTTTACTGTGGACAGT
The DNA here is from genome assembly GCF_052327205.1 of Somniosus microcephalus. Lineage (NCBI taxonomy): Eukaryota > Metazoa > Chordata > Chondrichthyes > Squaliformes > Somniosidae > Somniosus > Somniosus microcephalus. The sequence goes on from NC_140991.1 coordinate 128,990,091, forward strand.
CTGTCTCATTCCGTTGAAGTCGGCCTTACCTAAATCTAGACTCTTAGCTGTTTTGCATTTCTCCCCTTCAAATACAACATTGAACTCAATCATATTATGGTCACTATTTGATAAATGTTCATGCACCGTTAGGCTGTTAACTCAATGTGGCTCATTGGTTATTATTAAATCTAATATGGTCTGCCCCTTTGTTGGTTCTGGGACATAATGGGCCATATTTTCCGATCGGAGGCTTACTGCGGGCGGAGGCCTCTGATCTGGAAACAATCTACGGACTTACCTGAGGGCTCCTGAGGTGTGTATGCTTCCACTCCTGGGCCTCTCCAACTCGAAATGTGCAGGGCCCACGTATCCCAGAGGTGCATGTGATCACATGGGCCATGGGGAGCCAATAGGAGAAGGGAATCTCCCATCATACACTTGACAGATAGATCTGTCAATTATATGAATGGAGATCACCCCAAAACACTCTAAAACATTAAATAATTAAAAAAAATAAACCACATTTTTTAAATGAGTTAAAATTACAATAAATTAAATATTTTAAACAAAAAAATTTAATTTTTTGAAAAAAATAATTAAAGTTTTTTACCAGGCTAAAAATAAACTTACCTTTTTTAAAGTATTTTTAAATGATGAATGAAAAAACATTTTTTTTTACTCTTTTCAAATTTTATGCTGATTGTTGCAGAAAACTATCCTGAACACACTCGAAATTCTCTACCTTTCTGACATGAGCTCGTCTGCTTATCCCAATCTATATGGAAGTTAAAATCCCCCATTAAAATTGCCCTGCCTTTACTTTGTGCTTGTCTAATCTCTGCATTATTACATTCTGACACTTCACAGCTGCTACCAGGGGCCTATACACAACTCCCACTACAGTCTTAAATCCTTTTCTATTTCTTAACTCTACTCATAATGTCTCCACTGCCTGCTTACCCCTCTTTATATCACCTCTTATCATAGAAGTAATTTATCCTTAATCACTAAGGCTACTCCTCCCCCTTTACCAGATTCACTATCCTTCCTGTAGACCTTCTAATCTGGTATATTCACTTCCCAGACTTAACCGTCTTGTAATAATGGTTACCATCTCATACCCTCTAAGTTGAATTTGTGCCTGCAAATCATTCAATTTGTTCCTCCTACTTTGTGCGTTTGTATAAAGAACACTTATTTGGGCCACACACTCTAACCGGTCCTGCTCTAATGTTGTTTTTCTCGCACATTTCTTATTTCTCTCTCCTGAGTTAATTACTTTATATTTTTTAGTTTTCCCTTTACCTGTAGTGCCTAACGCACAATTTCTGACTTATTATACTCTCTTCCTTTTCGTTTTTCTTATTATTTATACTACCATTTGCACCTGAGCCCTCCCACTCACCGCCCCCCCCCCCCCCACTTACTAGTTTAAGTCCTGTGACTGCCCTATTTATCCTTTCCGCTAAGACCCTTGTCCCAGCCCGAATCAGGTGGAGCTCGTACCAATGGAACAGTTCCTTCCTGTCCCAGTACTGGTGGCAGTGTCACATGAAATGGAACCACTGTTTCCCACACCACTCCTTCAGCCACAAGTTCACTTCCCTAATCTGCTTATTCTATGCCAATTTTCACGTGGCTCAGGTAATAATTCAGAGATTATAACCCTTGAGGTCCTGTTTTTAATTTAGTTCCTAGCTCCTGGTACTCTCTGAACAGGACCTCTTGCCTACTCTTTTCTATGTTGTTGGTCTCAACATGGACCACACCGATAGGATATTGGAGAGGGAGGGGGGTGTATCCAATCAAGCTGGTTTGAAATGTCACTCACCCTGGCACCAAGTAGGCAACGTACCATATGGGACTCTCGATCCTGCTTACAAAAGACACTATCCATCCCCCTAATTATTGAATCTTGTACAACTACCACATTACTCTTCCCCACCTTCTCCCTTTGGACCTCCTCCCTCCTGCTCCAAGGTGCCATTGTCAGCATTCTGGCTGTCCTTCTGACAGTCTTTATCCTTATCCTTACAGGTATCAAGTACATTGTACCTGTTGGATAGGATCATTTTCTGTGGATCCTCGTTCTCTATCTCACCTCAGTTCCCCTTGCTCTGTACACTATCGGTCGGACCAGCGCTGCTCTGATCCTGCACCTATCTGAGGTGTGACTACGGTTTGGAGCAAACTGTCCAGATACTCCTCCCCTCCCTTAAGTCTCCGAGTGTCACCAACTTTCACTCCAGCCGGACTTTGAGCCGGAGAGATTCGAGGTCGAGACATCTACTGTAGACATGTTTGCTCGGGACAGTCTCGCTTTCTACAAACCCCCACATACTGCAGTCCAGTCATACAACCTGCTCTGCCATAGCATAGTCTATATTTATTGATAGATAAAATTTATTTATAGATTCTCTTTAGCTTTAAGGCTATTTAACTGTTTAGCTACCACCAAAACATAAACGCTAACCACTAAATAAAAAACACTAACCAATAAACTTAATACTTAACTGTAACTTACCTGTGCCACTCCACACTCTGTGCTGACTATGACATCATTGAGTTTTTTCCTCTGTTTGTCTGGTCTATGCCACTCTGCTTCTCCCAATTGGCTCTGCTGCTGCTGGCTATCGGGCCCTGTTTAAATCTGCTGCTCTACTTGCTACCTCACGCTTACACAAACTACTAAAGGCAAGAAAAGGCACCTCCTTCCCCCTCTGCACCAAATTCCTACTCTCAATAAAAAAAATAAACTTCGCACTCTGTTCATGGTGCACTCAGTTAACAGTGCAGTCTGTGGTTATGCTCTGTGCCAGTACTCTCACACTCAGAGACGCTGTAATTGTGACCATCTTCAAGAAAGGTGACAAGTCTGATTGCGGTAATTACAAAGGAGTTTCCCTGCTGTCTGCCACAGGGAAAGTCATTGCAAGAATCCTCCTCAATCGCCTTCTCCCAGTGGCCGAAGAGCTCCTCCCAGAGTTGCAATGCGGATTCCGCCCACTAAGGGGCACAATGGACATGATCTTCATCGCACGTCAGAAATGCAGGGAACAGCACCAACCGCTCTACATGGCCTTCTTTGATCTCACAAAGGCCTTCGATACTGTCAGCCGTGAGGGATTATGGAGTGTCATCCTCAAATTTGGCTGCCCTCAAAAGTTTGTCACCATCCTCCGCCTGCTTCACGACGACATGCAAGCCGTGATCATGGCCAACGGTTCCAACACAGACCCAATTCATGTACGAACCGGGGCCAAACAAGGCTGTGTCATCCCACCAACGCTCTTCTAGATCTTGCTGCAATGCTCCATCTCACCCTCAGTAAGCTCGCCACTGGAGTGGAGCTAATTTACAGAACAAACGGGAAATTGTTCAACCTCCGTCGCCTCCAGTCCAGGTCCAAGGTCGTCTCATCCTCTGTCGTTGAATTACAGTATGCAGACGACGCTTGCATCTGCGCTCACTCGGAGGTCGAACTCCAAACCATCGTCAACACCTTCACCGAATCGTACGAGAGCAAGACAAAGATCCTCTACCAACCTGCCCCCACCGCACAGTACTGTCCCCCGATTATCAAAATCCACGACAAGGCCTTGGACGACGTGGACCACTTTCCATACCTCGGTAGCCTACTGTCAACAAGGACAGACGTCGACGACGAAGTCCAACACCGCCTTCAATATGCCAGTGCAGCCTTCGGTTGCCTGAGGAAGAGAGTGTTTGAAGACCAGGACCTCCAATCAGGCACTAAGCTCATGGTCTACAGGGCAGCAGTGATACCTGCCCTGCTGTATGCCTCAGAGACATGGACCATGTACAGCAGGCACCTCAAAGCACTGGAGAGGTACCACCAACGCTGCCTCCGCAAGATCCTGCAAATCCATTGGCAGGATAGGCGCACCAACGTCAGTGTTCTTGCTCAGGCCAACATCCCCCGCATCGAAGCTTTGACCACGCTCAATCAGCTCCGGTGGACGGGTCACATTGTCCGCATGCCTGATACAGGACTCCCAAAACAAGCGCGTTACTCGGAGCTCCGGCACGGCAAGAAAGCCCTAGGTGGGCAGAAGAGACGCTTCACAGACACCCTCAAAGCCTCCTTGGAAAAAGTGTAACATCCCCATCGACACCTGGGAATCCCTGGCCCAAGACCGCACAAAGTGGAGGAGAAGCATCCGGGAAGGCACCGAACACCTCGAGTCTCTTTGCCGGGAGCAAGCGGAAGCCAAGCGCAGGTAGCGCTAGGAGCGCACGTCAACCCAAGCACCCCGCCCACCTGCCTCTTCAACCACCGTCTGCCCCACCTGTGACAGAGACTGTAGGTCCCGCATTGGACTCATCAGTCACCTGCGAACTCATTTTTAACGTGGAAGCAAGTCATCCTCGGCTCCGAGGGACTGCCTAAGTTAAGTTAAGAATGGTTACTTGGCTGAGGCAGTGTAGGATCACTTCAACCTATGGAGCTCTGTCCCTCTTTTGAAGGTAGTGCTACATGCTGAGCTAAATGAAGAAGGGGGAAGTTGGGAGAGAGAAAAACGGGTCTTTGTTCTGGCTGACGTACAAGGTCACCTGCTGCTGCTTCAGCAAAATTGGTTTATCAACAGAATTTCTAGAACCACATCTTAAAAATAAAGTCAAAAACTACTGCACTGTGCACTTTTTGAAGAAAAAGCAATCATCTTTAAGCAGCTGTGCAATAAACAGCCAGAACCATATACATTAATGAAGTCTGTGTTCAGTTTTATTCACACATGTGCTATTAGTCTTCTGCAGAGTAGATATACTGCCACTCTGTGGAATACTGCTACTCTTTTAATGCAATAAAATCATGAGTGTTGGCACTGTTGGTGCTATACAAAAATAAAATGTCAGTGTATCTTTCTGCTAAGTTGAAATTTGATTGAATTTCCTTGATAGTGTAACTAAAATGCTGTCAGTAGTGCTTCTGATATCAAGTTACTGAGTCATGAACTATGATGATGTAGAGTATTGCATTAAAGTACGGTTATACTTAGATAGTCTGACAGGTTGAAAGATGCTTTAGGCAAGCGAAGACCATTGATCCACTTAGCAAACCTTCCATTAGGTTCCTTACTGTGATTTTAGAACAAATAGCCTTGAATTTCCATTTACTGAAAGGAATTCACCTTTTAAAACCTGCTGGTAATCTGTTCCACAGTGCTATCACCTTTTTTAGTTTAGAAAAAAAATTGCCTAACTTTCTTATTTTTCTTTGACACCCTTACCTTAAAATTTTAAACCCTGCTCCTCAAATCCTGCATTTGCTAAGCTCCATCCAATAATTCTACATCTTTCCTGTAATTCAGGGATCATAACTGAACAGTTTTGCTCACCAGATTATAGGAAAAGATGTAGAATTATTGGAGAGAGTACTCTAGATGTGGCTTCACCAAAGTCAACTTCAACATTACCTCTGACAAAGGGTCATAGACCTGAAACGTTAACCTTTTTCTGTTTTCCACAGATGCTGCCTGACTTGCTGATTGTTTCTAGCATTTTCTGTTTTTATTTCAGATTTTCAGAATCTGTAGCATTTTGTTTATTACCTCCTTTTAAATGATAAGTTACACCCATAGCTTTATATAATAACATTTCATTTGCTTTCTTGATGACCTGCAAACACGGAACTGGCACTTTTAACAACCCATCCACCAAACTCTCAGATCTCTTTACTGCTCTGTTACCTCAAGCACACTGCCATTTAATATGTACTCCATATTCTTATTTTATGTACCCATTGACCTAGCTTGTAAAGATCCCTTTGAATTATTGCAGGTTAGTTAGCAACATTTTCCAGTGCACCCAATTGGGTATCATCTTGGGCACTATTTCATCCTCTAATTCATTTAAAAAATGATAAATGTCAGCAGCTCCAACAAAGGCCCAGTAGGACTCTGATACTTCCCCCTGCACTACGACCCTTTGCTGTCTACCTTTCAGCCTAGCACCAATCCAGGCTAATAATTTGCAGTTTATCCCATGGGCACACAACTTGTGAATCTGTCTGTTACATGGATTATTGTCAATGCCTTTTGAAATCCAGGTAGATAACAGCCATGCCTCACACCTATCAACCAGATCTGTAATCTCCTTAAATCCAATTAATTGGTCAGTCACAACCTGTCCCTTCTGAAACCATGCTGACTCTTCCTGATCAGACCCTATTCTTCCAGATGATCTCTTTTGCTATATGTCAACAAAATCTAGAACGCTTTACCCCACAATTGAGGTGAGAACATATGAAAATGTCAGACAGGAAAAGACCAGCTGGCCCATCTAGCCTGTCCCGTATAAATGTGATGCCTTATGCATCACAATTAAGATCACTCCCTACCCACTAGGTGCCATGTAATCTTCTGGAAGAGGTGAAGAACCAGATAAAAACCTAAGGCCAATTGTAAAAACAAAGATCTAGAAAATTCCTCTCTGATCTTTGACTGAAACTAATCCAACAGACCACATTGACCATGACTTATATTTCTTGGTACCTACCTCTTGTATGATGCAATCACTGCTCCAGACAGGAACCAGTCCAGTTCTCTCTTGAAGCTATACAATGAATCAGCACTCGCCACACAAATGGCAACTTATTCCATAGGTCCACTGCTCTCTAGGAAAAGAAGTACTGCCTAACACCTAACCTATTTCTTCCCTTGCGTAATTTATAACCTATTTCTTCCTTTGCATAATTTATAAGCGTGACCCCTGGTCTTCCCAACTTATCTAATTGAAATAATTTGTCAATATGCACACAATCTAGTCCCTTCATTATTTTATAGACCTCAATCAAATGCTTTTGAGTCTACACTTCTCTGAAGTATATAGATCCAGCTTTGAAGCCTATCTGGATAGCTAAAGTGTATTAAACTGAGATTCAATTTTGTGGCCCTCTGAACCTTTTCCAAAGCTTCAATATCACCCATGAAGTGAGGAGACAACAACTGGATACAGTATTCTCAATGAGGCTTAACCAAGGTCTTGTACAAGGTCAAAACGATATTTTTCATTTTATATTGAATAGTCCTGTGAATGCAACCGAGTATCCTATTTGCTTTAGATATAGTTTCATGGCATTGGTCGTGCACCTCTTGAGAGTTATGAACTTTTTTTTTCACTACAGGCTGTAATGATCAATAACATGTCATCCTAGAATGGTACACTAGGTGGAGCTGTATGTTTAGTAGTGGGCTACCCACAAGGCTGTAGTCAAGATGGATGCCTGTACACTAGTCCACATGGCTGAATAAATGACTAGCTCAAGCTAGCTGTTCATAATGAAAACGTCTATTTATTTATGAACATAACATGGTACCAGGATTGGTAATATCTGCTGAATATTGTGAAACACGACATGGAGAATTTGAAGCCACCGGAGGGTTTGAAACTCACGGGGAATGTCGACTGCAATTGGCAGACTTTCAAACAACAATTCGAACTTACATTGCCGCCATCGGGTTCGGTACGATGCCAGACGCAAGGAAAATAGCGTTGCTGCTCACGGTTGCAGGCCCACAGGTGATAGAGGTATTTAATACGTTTGTATTTGATCAAGAGGAGGACAGAGAAAAAATGGACGATGTGCTGAAGAAATTTGATACACATTGATCTCCCAAAAAGCACGAGACCTATGAGAGGTATGTGTTCCATTCACGGACACAGCAGCAAAATGAGACTTTTGATAGCTTTGTGACCGATCTGAAACTGAAAGCACAGACATGTAATTTCTCTGAACTGAAATCATCCATGATTCGTGACCAGATTGTGTTTGGTATTCATGATAAAAAGGTCAGGGAATGTTTGTTGAGAGAAACCGAACTAACATTGGAGGATGCTGTGAAAATATGCCATGCCAGTGAGCTAGCTCAGAAGCACACGAAGACTTTCAGTGAAATTAATAATAATGCGACTGTAATGAGTGACTGTGCTGCTGTCGGTGCTGTGTCTTACAAGGGGAAGAAACAGGGGCAGAACAGAAATGCAAAGCAATCGGAGGATGGAATTTTTAATTGTAAACACTGTGGTTACCAGCACCAGTCAAGAAAATGCCCAGCGTTTGGAAAAATGGGCACAAAATGTAATGGAAAGAATCACTTTGTTTTTACTTTTGAAAAGCATTGTTTGGCAAAGAAAGGGCAACAAGTCAATGTGATTGAGGACACTGATTTAAGTGAGACATTTTTTGTAGGAATGGTGTCATGTGACAATATCAAAAAGGATACAGAAAATGTGCAGCCCTCAGGAATGGACAATGCTGAACATAAAGTTAATGCAGTAAAAGAGGACAAATGGATAATGCCACTGCAGGTAAATGGAGCATTAGTTACATTGAAACTAGACACTGGGGCAAAAGCAAACTTAATCAGTATGAGTGACATTAAAAATATGAAAGAAAAGCCCAAAATACAGAAAAGGTCAGTACGACTGAAGAACTATAATGGACAGAATATAGATAGCTTAGGTGTATGCAGACTTAAAGTGACAGTCAAAGACAAAGTGCATCATCTCATGTTTTCTGTTGTGGCTGAAGGACTTGATTCACTATTAGGTGACAAAGCTTGTGAGGACTTCGAACTGGTCAAGAGAGTCTACCATATAAACTGTGCCATAAGCAGACCAGATGACTCAGTGGATTCTGTAGTGAGTGATTTCCAGGGTGTGTTCAAAGGATTTGGAGTTCTACCATTCACTTACAAGATCCAGCTGAAGGAGGATGCTCAGCCAATGGTACATGCTCCACGGAGAGTTCCAGCACCCCTGCGTGACCGGCTCAAGGAAGAACTGGACAGAATGACCACACTAGGAGTCATCAGGAAAGTTGAAGAGCCAACAGACTGGGTTAACTCCATGGTATGTGTAAAGAAAAAGAACAATGATCTAAGAGTATGCATGGATCCAAAGGACTTAAATGCAAACCTAAAACGTGAACACTACCAGATTCTCAAGCAAGAAGAAATCACCAGTGAAATGTCAGGTGCCAGATACTTCACGAAGCTCGATGCCTCACAAGGATTTTGGCAACTAAAACTGGATGAAGAGAGCACCAAATACTGTACCTTCAACACACCATTTGGCAGGCATTGTTTCCTCAGAATACCTTTCGGGATAATATCTGCATCTGAAATCTTTCATAGAGCGATGGAACACATAATTGAAGGTCTGGAAGGAGTTCGGGTCTATGTTGATGACATCATCATCTGGGGCTCCACACTGAAAGAACACAATGAGAGACTGACTAAAGTGCTACAGAGCATACGCCGGAATGGATTGAAGCTCAACAAAGCCAAGTGTCAGTTTGGTGTCCAGGAAGTCACTTTCCTAGGAGATAATCTATCTGGTAAAGGAATAGAGCCAGGTATGGAAAAAGTAAATGCCATACTCAACATGCCCCGACCAACTGACAAAAAAGGAGTGCTATGCATCCTGGGGATGATAAACTTCATTGCAAAGTTCATTCCTAACTTGTCAGCCAACACAGCCTGTCTGCGAGACCTGCTACATAAAATAAATGAGTTCGCATGGACAGAAAGACATGAACAAGAGTGGATGAACCTTAAAACAGTGCTGACAACCATACCTGTACTCGCCTTCTTTGACCCAACAAAGAGAATCAAAGTGTCAACAGATGCATCAAAAGATGGCCTAGGCGCGGTCTTGCTACAAGCAGAGGGTGAAGATTGGAAGCCTTTTGCCTATGCCTCCAGGTCTATGACTGATTCTGAGTGTCGATACGCCCAGATTGAAAAGGAATGTCTAGGCTTGGTAGTTGGACTAGAAAAGTTCCATGGCTACATATATGGACTTCCCACCTTCACAGTTGAGACAGACCACTGCCCACTGGTTGCCATCATAAAAAAAAATCTGAATGAGATGTCTCCAAGGATTCAACGACTCATGATGAAGCTGCAAAGATATGACTTTGAACTGATCTACACACCAGGCAAACACATAGTGTTAGCAGATGCACTATCCCGAGCACCCACAATGAGTCATGTGAGCTCTACTGAGGAAGACGTGGATGTTCATGTGAGTATGGTCACTGCTGTGCTGCCCGTGTCAGACACAAAATCAAAGCAAATAGCAGAAGAAACAGTAAAAGATACAGTGTTACAAACAGTAATAGAGAACATTCATCATGGTTGGCCAAAAGGTTCCTGTCCAAGGTACTATCACATCAGGTCAGAGTTGAGTGTCACAAGTGGACTATTACTAAAGCAGAACAGAGTAGTCATTCCACAGGCTCTACGTCAAGACATGCTCAAAAGGATTCATGAGGGACACCTCAGAATTGAAAAATGCAAAAGGAGAGCAAGAGACACTGTTTATTGGCCTGGCATAAATAAGGACATTGAGAACATGATAGGCGAATGTGAGACATGTCAGAAACACCAAAACAAACAAGCAAAGGAACCAATGATAGTAGCTGACTTACCAACAGCACCATGGCAAAAGGTTGGTATAGACCTCTTTCATTTGAATGGTAAAGACTATCTAATAGTGATTGACTACTATTCTAAGTATCCCGAGATGGCGCTGCTCTCAAGCACATCAGCAAGCAGTGTCATAATGCATGTTAAATCCATCTTTGCCAGACATGGAATTCCCAGGATTGCCATTAGCGACAATGGTCCGTGCTTCAACTGTAAGGAGTGGCAACAGTTTGCAGCACATTATGACTTTCAACACATCACATCCAGTCCTCTGTATGCTCAATCGAATGGTAAGGCAGAGAAAGGTGTTCAAGTTCTCAAACAGCTACTGAAGAAAGCAACAGAAAGCAAGTCTGATCCTTATCTCGCCCTGCTGAGCTACCGAGCCTCCCCTTTAGACTGTGGTTCTTCACCTGCTGAACTCCTAATGGGTTGCAAGTTGCGCACCATGCTACCCTGCTGTGCAAAAGAAAAGCAGTGTAAGGAACTGAGACAGAGACTTCAACTGTTAAAGCTGAAACAGAAATCACACTATGACAAGTCATCCAAAACTCTGAAACCATTGACAAGGGATGATGTCAGGATTGAGGATCCAGATGCATGGAACAGGAAAGCTACAGTTCTTGAGGAAGTAGGACCAAGGTCATACACTGTTAGAACAGAGGAAGGACAGATTCTCATGAGGAACCGCCGTTCCCTCCTGAAAGCACAAGAAACTATCCAAGAGCAAATCGATGACAATGCCACAACTGAATGTTGTCACTCACCACCAGAACAATCTAACACAAACACACATACAGGCTCTCATGAAAACACATCAGACCTACTTGTGTTGAGAAGATCCACACGTGAAGTAAAACCTGATAGACTTAATCTTTGAGTATAAAGAAAACTATAATAAAAGAATGAAAAGCTTAGAGTTCATAAAGTAAAGCTTTGAAGATGTGTTGACTGTTGTGAAGATGTTTATGTCGTTATGGTTGATTGATATTGATTTTGTTTAACCTCTAAGGAAGGGGGATGTAATGATCAGTAACATGTCATTCTAGAATGGTACACTAGTTGGAGCTGTATGTTTAGTAGTGGGCTACCCACAAGGCGGTAGTCAAGATGGATGCCTGTACTCTGGTCCACATGGCTTAATAAATGACTAGCTCAAGCTAGCTGTTCATAATGAAAACGTCTATTTATTTATTTATGAACATATAACACAGGCTTCAGTTATTTTCCCTGTAAGGTGTATGTATGTTTATTGTTGGTTCTGCCCACATGTATAATACTGCACTTGTCTAAGTTAAATACTATTTGCCAAACATGGCCCGTTCCCCCCAACATATCAAGATCTGCTTGCAGTAGTTTAGACTCCTCCGTAGTCCCAACTAATACTACTAAATTCCCATCTGTCAGCTCAAAAGTGATGATGGGGCCGATCACAGCCCTAACGCACACAAATCTTCATATCATTCGCAAACTTGCAGATTTTTTCCAACACCAGCATCTAGGTCATGAATAAAGATAGTAAAAAGCAAAGGCCCTAACATTAATGTGTGGGACACCACTGGCAACTGGTCTCCAATTAGATCCACAGCCATTGATAACAATTTTCTGCCTCTGAGCAGGCAGTCAATTTTTAATCCATTGTAGCAGCTTTCCACTAGTTCCACAAGATTCTAACTCGTAGAGTCTTTTTCTTCTAAGGCAGTCCCTCGGAACCGAGGATGACTTGCTTCCACATTAAAAATGAGTTCTCAGGTGACTGATGAGTCCAATGCGGGACCTACAGTCTCTATCACAGGTGGGGCAACGGTGGTTGAAGGGGCGGGTGGATGGGGTGCTTGGGTTGACGTGCGCTCCTTGCACTGCCTGCGCTTGGCTTCCACTTGCTCCCGGTGAAGAGACTCGAGGTATTTGGCACCTTCCCGGATGCTTCTCCTTCACTTTGTGTGGTCTTGGGCCAGGGCTTCCCAGGTGTCGGTGGGGATGTTACACTTTTTTCAAGGCGGCTTTGAGGGTGTCCTTGAAGCGTTTCCTCTGCCCACCTGGGGCTCTCTTGCCGTGCCGGAGCTCCGAGTAGAGCGCTTGTTTTGGGAGTCTCGTATCGGGCATGCGGACAATGTGACCCGTCCATCGGAGCTGATCAAGCATGGTCAAAGCTTCGATGCTGGGGATGTTGGCCTGAGCAAGAACACTGACGTTGGTGCGCCTATCCTGCCAATGGATTTGCAGGATCTTGTGGAGACATCATGTGTGGTACCTCTCCAGTGCTTTGAGGTGCCTGCTGTACATGGTCCATGTCTCTGAGGCATACAGCAGGGCGGGTATCACTGCTGCTCTGTAGACCATGAGCTTAGTGCCGGGATTGAGGTCCTGGTCTTCAAACACTCTTCCTCAGGCGACCGAAGGCTGCACTGGCACACTGAAGGCGGTGTTGGACTTTGTCGTCGACGTCAGCCCTTGTTGGCAGTAGGCTCCCAAGGTATGGAAAGTGGTCCATGTTGTCCAAGGTCTTGTCGTGGATTTTGATAATCGGAGGGCAGTACTGTGTGGCGGGGGCAGGTTGGTAGAGGACCTTTGTTTTACGGATGTTTAGTGTAAGGCCCATGCTCTCGTACGCTTCGGTGAAGGTGTTGACGATGGTTTCGAGTTTGACCTCTGAGTGAGTGCAGAAGCAAGCGTCGTCTGCATACTGTAATTCGACAAAGAGGATGGGACGACCTTGGATCTGGACTGGAGGTGTCGGAGGTTGAGCAGTTTCCCGTTTGTTCTGTAAATTGGCTCCACTCCAGCGGGGAGCTTACTGAGGGTGAGATGGAGCACTGGAGCAAGGAAAATCGAGAAGAGCGTTGGTGCGATGACACAGCCTTGCTTGACCCCGGTTCGTACATGAATTGGGTCTGTGGTGGAACTGTTGGTCAGGATCATGGCTTGCATGTCGTTGTGAAGCAGGTGGAGGATGGTGACAAACTTTTGAGGGCAGCCGAATTTGAGGAGGACACTCCATAATCCCTCAGTTGATAGTGTCGAAGGCCTTTGTGAGATCAAAGAAGGCCATGTACAGCGGTTGGTGCTGTTCCCTGCATTTCTCTTGTAATTGACATGTGGTGAAGTTCATGTCCATTGTGCCCCTTAGTGGGCAGAATCCGCATTGCCACTCTGGGAGGAGCTCTTCGGCCACTGGGAGAAGGCGATTGAGGAGGATTCTTACAATTACTTTCCTTGTGGCAGACAGCAGGGAAACTCCTCTGTAATTATCGCAATCGGGCTTGTCACCTTTCTTGAAGATGGTCGTAGAGCAACCTGTTGAGAAGTACCTTAGCAAATACTTTCTGAAAACTCAGGTAGACAGTGTCTACTGGGCTATCTTCATCTACTAACTTAGTGACTTCTTCAAAAAATTCACATTAGTAAGACACAACCTTCTTTTCCAGAAGGTGTGTTGAGTGTCCCTAATGATTACTTCTCTGTCTCGGTGATCATATAGAGCATTTCTTATGATCCCTTCGAGCATCTTACCTATAACTGAAGTCAAATTAATAGGCCTATAGTTCCTGGTTCTGCATTATCATTCAAAGGCTGATTAGAGCTGTGATTTGAAGGTTAATCCCTTGCTCCTTTTTAAAGGTGGGGGGTCATGTTTGCTACTTCCCAATCCATTGGAACGTTACCTGATTCCAATGAACTTTATCAATGAGGGAATTTATAATCTCTTTGTCCATCAGTATCCATGAATGGAAATTGTTAGAGCCCGAAGTCTTGTTTACCTTAAGGTTTGTGAACTTTCTAATGTGATACTAAGGGTTTGCAGTCTGTGTCTTGTACTCCTCTCTCAACTCTAGTATCTCTTCCACTTTTTCAGTGGTAAAAAGTCACAACATAACAATTCAGTAATTTTGCCACTTCCCTGTCTCACTGTCACTGGTTAATGGTTAAACTTCCCTCTCCACCCTTCTCTTGCTTCTGTTATACTTAAGAAATGTTCTTTATAGTTTCCGCTATATTCAGTTTGTTTCCTCTTCACACCTCATCAGATCCTAGGCATTCCTCTGCTTGATTTTATAGTTCTCTCTATCCTGTTTCCTGTACATTTCAGAATGTTGTAGGGGTCATTTTCTAGTTTTGCCCTTGGCCTCAGAGCAGCACACACCAGGAGTGCATTTTTGGAAAGCTGGGTGTGGAGGATAGCATGGCCATTATGCAGCCTGTCTAATTTTTGGTCCATTAAAATGAATGGGTGGGAAATTGCGCAAGCTGCATAACGAGCACGGAATTCTGCATGCTGGAAATTGTGATTATGCACTCCCAGCGTGCGCCGCTCTGCACGGGAGTACAAAGCAGAAAGTTTCTCCCTAATGCCTCCATGATCTCTGTTTTCATCATTGTCCTCGACATGTTTCTGGGATAAGCTGCCTCTGCAATGCAAAAAGAATCACCTTAAAACAATCCCATTTTCAGTCCACATCTTTAAATATTTATTCCCATTTTATTGCTTTCATTACATATTCATGTCTGCCATCTTGAAAGCCAGTTAATAAGTCATTTTTATTATTTGTTCCATCCTCAATTCAACCTTAAAAAGGAGTAACTTTATGGTCACTGGACCCCAAAAGCTCCTCTTCAACTTGGCCTGTCAATCTTTCATTCGTCAAGAGCAAATCCAATATTGGCTTCCTCCCTGTGGTTTCTTCATTTGCTGTTTTAAGAAAAGATTCTTGGAGTAGTTCAATAAACTCCATTGCACATACAGATTGTCCCCATTGTAAGTCGCAGTCCGTGTTAGCAAGATTTTTATCTCCCATCATTAAAACGGAAGCCTTAGTACTAATGTTTTTTATGACATCCCGCAGCAGTGTACCCACCTACTTTTCATTTTGTGGTGACCTGTAACATAATTCAAATGCTAACGTTTACCACTTTCAGTCTTCCAGATCCACCCAGAGAGATTTGTGCCAATCCCCAGTTTCTTCCTCTCAGTAACTTATAAACCTTCCCTAATAAACAGCGCCACACCACCCCTGCTCGTTCCTTCTCTACCCTATTTGAAGCACACATAACCCTGCAGCGTGATGAAGGATACCCACCTGGAATATCCTGTCTTTTCTCTTGATAGAAACTGTGTATTTCCAGCATTTACTGTTTTTGTTTCAGATTTACAGCAACTGCAGTTTTTCTTTTTCTTTTTCTTTTTGAGTCCTGCAGATTTGTTCCCCACACATCCTATTCCTTTAGCCAGATTTCAATAGCTCCTAAGATACCTATTAGCTCCTTGTTTTCCATTACTTCTGACTCATCCATTTTATTTGTTGAGCTCCTGACATTCATGTAGGTACATAACTTTATCAAGAAGGAAGCAAGGCTTTTTCATCAGTTTGACCAGCAGTTAATTTATATTCAAGTAATAAATGAAGATCTCTCAGTGTCAAATTGTGGTTTGAGTTTCATATGCAGTAATATTATTCTGCTAGCTAATTATTGCACTAATTAAATCTTGGTTTAAGGATGAAAGACAAAATTATTCTGGGGTAATGTTGCCATTTTACAGTAATTTGTTTATATACAAGAAACAGTAGACACAATGTTATTTGCCTGTGACCCCTTTAGGAGGAGAAGATCCTCCGAATTTTTCTGCAGACCAATATGGTGCAGAAAAAAATCCTTAGCCTCCGTCTGACAGATGTGAACACAGCAAGGACATGTTCTGAATCTGAAAATTCAAATCCACTGAACAGAGTAGTGCCGTACTGGTATTTTATTTAACAATGCACATGCCCTTCTTTCAACAAATTGTGAACCAAATATCAGCTAATATTCACACATTTTGCATTTTTGCAATTTTGACCTACAATGATTTGGAAGTTACTTAAAAAGTGCTTGGAAGAATCTGGAAAATGTAATGAATTATTTATAAGGATCATTAAAGTCAGTTTTATTGTCAATTTAAAAACCTGTATTTCTGTTTTTTTCAGGTCTTATTTTTAGTGTAAGAACAGCAACAGTCAATGGGAAAAAATGAATCATAAACAGCCCAGGCAATTTGTAGAAAATTAGTAAAAAAAAACAGTTCTGATGTTAAACATTGCTAAATCTGAAGAAAACAAGCAAGGGACTTAAACACAACTTTTACACAGTTCTTGGATACCACTTTTATGAGGCTCACCAATCAGACTTTCCCTTAACACAATAGGCATTTTTTTAAATTAAAAATTAAATTGATGATCTTGTGTTTAGCTCCATCCTCTCAACTACCATTCTGCTGGTGTGATAATTAAAATTGTTGTAGATTAGGCAAAGGGGATCGTGGCAATCTTGTTTTTAGTAACAAATGCCTTGGTGTGTAATCTGCATCAGTCTTTGATTGATGAGCTCAGTCTTTAGGGGGCTATCAGTATGGTAACTGTGTCAGTGCATTGCTGTCCTTGCTCCATACCTAACTAGGAATAAAAGACTAACATTTGCTGCAACATAAAGAATATTGCCCACCCAGCAGAACCTAAATATTATTTAGGTCCCCTTAAAAAATTCTAAGTTGCACCCAGTCAAAAATTGGGTCCAGAAATGCATGCGCATCACATCTGTGATGTCATCACGGCACATACTGCACACAATGAACTTGCCGATGTCACAAATGTGATGTACTTACACCCCTGGGCCTGATTTTTGGTAAGAAGACGATGGAAAATATCAAGTATTTTTTCTCAAATTTAGGAGGAAATTTTGCAGATTCATCATCCAAAAAAATCCAGGAATTTATTGATAGCCATTGATTAAAAACTGAGTTTAATGATTCCTACACACATAGTTAAATTGAACAGCCATTGAAGGCTCCTTTGGTTTCAAACCAGTATTCCAATAGCTCCAGCAGTAGTATTGGTGGGCTCCCAATGTGGAGAGTCTCAATTTGCAGTTTTATAGCACCTTTAAAGTGGATGAATTTTGGAAGAGAATTCCAGAGTGCAAGGTCATGAAGGCTGAAAACTGTGCCACTGAAGGTGGAATAAGGGAAACATAATGGATCAGTTAGAAGAGCAAAAGTTCTGATCTGTGATGGATGGCTGGAGGAGGTCATATAAGAGCATAGGGGGTAAATTTCCATGGAAGTCCTCTTAATCGGCTACCATAACTTTGGTGGAAGAGCCGTGGAAACCCTGGTAAAATGGCTTGTGGTGTTTTTACCGTTTCTACGGGGTTTCCATGGTTCTTTCACTAAAGTTAAGGTAGACGAATGGGAGAACCCTATGGAACTTCACCCCCATAAAGTCCAGAGTAAGAAAATCCCATTTGGCTCAAGATACCCACTTATTTCCCAAATTCCATGCACATAAATTTATTTTATCATGGACTTTTCCCCCCCACCCTCCCACCCTCGCAACCTATTTATCCCTATTTTAAGGAATACTAAATTCCTTCCCTGAAATAAAATCAAGCAGTGCTATTAATATCTCCGTAACTCTTAATCCCCCTTCTCAACGCCTATTGATTCAACTCTCTTTTAAAGGTGTCAATTGATCCTTCCTTGGGAGTTTGTTCCTCATGTCCACTATCAAGGTCATGGTGGGGGGGGGGCAGAGGGATGGGAGGGTTCTAATCTCTAACCTTGCTTTAGACTTGTGAATTTTGTACCTACTTATCTATGCCATTGCACGCAAGATCCCTATCAGGCTGCTCAGTGGACCTAGTATTTCCTGTTGTATGCCCATTAGCCTTCTTTGGTAGCCAAGGCATCTAATGCCTCTACAGCAGAGTTACTATGTGATCTTGCCCTCCGGTAGTGCTGGCAGCTGTGGCATGCTGGCAGCTGGATGTCCTATCTCCCTGCCCTAGCTTCTGTATACCATGTGAAGACTCTTCCTCTAACCTACCTTCTAAAATATGCGCTGTATCAGTCTCTGAGCTGGCGCTTGCTAGGGTCAAATTGAGTGATGATGCATATTCAGGAAGACTGACCTTCTCTTCCTGATGTGGCATAAGGGTGTCCACATTTCCTGCACCTGAAATGAAAAAGAGAGACAAGGGTTAGCTTTTAATGTGATTGGAGAGCAGAGAGAGAAGTGGCTGATGAATGCAACTGCAGTTTGTCATACAGAGTATGCAGGGTGAGATAGAAATAGGAAAGGAAAAAGACAGTACAGTGTGAAGAAACCCTCTAGTGTTGCCACTCGCGTTGGCCATGAATCTCTCCCTGTTCATGATAGCCAGCATGCTTTCTTCCAGAGGGGAAGAGTGAAGGGCAGTGCAGGCTCTGATCATTTCCATGGGCGATGGAAGAAAAGAAACCCGCTAAACGTAAGTGTTATTTTTGTGGTTCCCGGAGGAGCAGTGCTGGGCTGCTGCTGCACGGAACCCCCACTTTCCGTGATTGCGACCCTGGCCACAACTTACCTTGCTGTGGCCAGCTCTGGCCCGATTTACAGTGTTCAATCTGTCAGGACACCTATTTGGCACCCTGCAGCTCGCCTAATGAATTTAAATGAGGCCGTAGCCTTAAAGTGATGGGAGCCTCTGCTGCCGGAATAGGCGGCCGACCACCGCATTCAACCGGTTGGCCGCCCATAAGTCAAAATCTACCCCAGTGAGTAGGCAAAACTATGGCAGATGGAGTTCAATGTGGGGAAGTGTAAGTTCATCCATTTTGGGTCCAAGAAAGACAAATCGGAATATTTTCTTAATGATAAGAGACTGGGGGGGGAGAAATTCAGTATCGCCCCGTTTGGGGCGCAATTATCGGCTGGGCGCAAAGTTTAGCGCCTGTCGCTAATTATCGCCTCTGACTGCAAACTTGGCTTCTATCGCCCCTGGAGGTGATTGGAGCGCTAAATCAGGTACTACACACCTCTCTTAAGGCGCTAATGCTGAGGAGCGAGGCGCTACCTCAGAGCGCTGGCGAAGCTCATGTGATGTCAGTCAGCAATGGAACACAGACACACTGGCGCCAGCCAGTTCTTAAAGGGGAGGGTCGATCTTGCTCTCCATCCACACCCTGCTCATTGCAGCCTTGAATCTCGGCCTGGAGAGACCTGTACATCCAATCTGCTGGAAAGAACAATGGAGAACCAGGGGAACAGTTCAGAGTGCAGCCCACATAGCCTTTTCTAAATCGATGCAAGGAAGATCAAATCAAAATGAACCTGCAAAGTGCTGCTCAGTACCCAAAACTCCTTAACACAGCGTTGAATATCTCCAGAAGTCTCTCTCTCTCACTCAGAATGCGTGGTGCAAAATGTTGCAGACAAAAAAAGGCAGGAAGCGGTCGCCTTTAAATAGCACTCCCCCAGTCCCTTCCCGACTGGAAAACGCTCCCCTCAACCTGTCGTTGCTAGCGGCAGGGGGTGCCAGTCAATATTCGGTCCGGGACGCTACCGGGGCGTTGCACACTCAACTGACGTCATGATCTGTGGGTGCAGGAGATCGTGGCGATAGTGTTTAGCGCCGCCGCAAAATGTCTGGTCAATTTCGCGAGCGGCGCAAACATTGCCGCAACCAGGTGGTAGTTGCTTTGCGCCCCTCTTAAGGCACTAACGGGAGGCGCAAACCAACCAAATTTTCCCCCCTCAGAGCTGTGGAGGAGCAAAGGGATTTGGGTGTCCAGGTACACAATTCACAAAATGCTAGTGCACAGCTACAAAAAGTAAGCAAAATGGCTAATGGAATGTTAGCCTTTCTCTCGAGGGTTGGAATACAACAGTGAGGAATTGATACTTCACTTGTACAGAGCCTTGGTTAGACCCCATCTGGAGTACTGCATTCAGCTTTGGGCACTGAACCTCAGGAAAGATATAAAAACAGAAAATGCTGGGAACACTCAGCAGGTCAGGCAGCATCTGTAGAGAGAGAAACAGAGTTAACGTTTCAAGTGGATGACCCTTCGTCAGGTTATCGATCTGAAACGTTAACTCTGTTTCTCTCTCTACAGATGTTGCCTGACCTGCTGAGTATTTCCAACATTTTCTGTTTTTATTTCAGATTTCCAGCATCTGCAGTACTTTGTGTTTGTCTCAGGAAAGATATATTGGCCTTGGAGGAGGTACATTAAGTTAGATGCAGAGAAATGATTTCCTCTGGTGTGAGAATCCAGAACAAGGGGACATAATCTTAAAATTAGAGCGAGCCCTTTTAGAAGTGAAATCAGAAAACATTTTTCCACACAAAGTGTAATGGAAATCTGGAACTCGCTCCTCCAAAAGGCTGTGGTGCTGGGTCAATTGAAATTTTCAAAATTGAGATTGAATAATTTTTGTTAGGTAAGGGTACCAGGGGATATAGAACAAAGGTGGCAAAATGGAATAGAAGTACTACCACTGAGCCAAGGCTGACACCTAAAATATTAATTGGACATGTTCTCACTGGAAAAAGGTTGAGAGGTGACATGAGTGCTGTTTTTATGATTCTAAAGGGACTAGATAATGTAGACCATGAGAAGCTGTTTCACCTTGTCCAGAACAGCAGAACCAGAGGACACAGCCTGTGCTTGAAAGCGGGTAAATTCAAAACTAATCTGCAGAAACATTATTTCAGTGAACATGTGGGAAAT
Source organism: Somniosus microcephalus (assembly GCF_052327205.1). Taxonomy (NCBI): domain Eukaryota; kingdom Metazoa; phylum Chordata; class Chondrichthyes; order Squaliformes; family Somniosidae; genus Somniosus; species Somniosus microcephalus. The sequence goes on from NC_140991.1 coordinate 129,011,052, forward strand.
GGTGGAAGCAGATATTGTGTTGATTCATTCAAATGCAAATTAGATTTCTTTCATAAAATAATATTTTTAGGTACAGTATATATGAGTAATTTGACACATGGCATATCATAAGTGCATTCTTGGGACGAATAGATGCCTTTGGACCTATGGTTCCCAAAGCTTTCCACCACTAGGACTTTTCCTCATCTCATGTCTGGGGCTAGTGTAGACTAATTGATAGCGATTGATTGCCATGATTAGTCAACAACTCCATTATAATTTTATCATGTCATCACCAGGATAGTAGAAGGTGAGACCATGGTTTTTTGTCTAGCAATTGCCATGTTCCTCTGTTCCTATGGCCCCAATATTTACGGGAGTTGGGGAGGGGAGTAAAACAGTGGGAAAACCCGGAAATAAGGGATTCCCTCAGGTCCTGCTGTTGTAAAAAATGACGGCTTGATGTTCAGTAGTGGTGTCATGGTCCAGGGGAAAGTAGGAGGAGGTGTCAGAGAGTTGGCGTTCAGCCTCCACAAGGTAGAGGTCGGTTCGCCAAACAACAACAGCACCACCCTTGTCAGCAGGTTTAATGACGTTAGAGTTCGATCTGAGAGAACGGAGTGCTGCAAGTTCAGAGGGAGGTAGGTTGGAGTGAGTGAGGGGAGCAGAGGAATTGAGATGGCCAATGTTACATCGGCAGTTCGCATTGAAAGATCTAGCGAAGGTAAGAGACAAGAGGGAGGGGCCCAGGTAGAATGAGAATTCTGAAAATGGGAGAAAAGGTCAGCCTTTCGGGGAGAAGACTCCTGGCTAAAGAAGTGGACGCAAAGACGAAGGTGACGGAAAAAGAGCTCAGCATTGTGCTGCGCTCAAAATTCATTGAGGTGGGGGCGTAAGGGGATGAAGCGTAAGCCTTTGCTGAGGACTGATCATTCGGGGTCAGAGAGGGAAAGGTCAGAGGGGATAGTGAAAACACAGCAGTGGGTGAGATTGGAAGAAGGGATGGGGTCAGAGGAAAGTGAAGGGGAAGAAGGTTCCGGAGGGGCGTTAGTGTCCAAGAGTTGTTGAAGCTTGCGATCCTTGACACCTTAAAGGAAGAAAAACGTTTTTTGTTAAAGCACCGGATGAGGCGAAGGATGAAATGCAACTGCAGACCAGGACAGCTTTGTGATAGAGTGAGTCGGTGCTGCTGAAGAGGTCGAGAGCATGCATGTGGCCTCTGCCATTTCCGCCACCTCCAGCGTGATCCCACCACCAAATGCTTCTTCCCCTCCCCTCCCCCTTCAGCATTCCGAAGGGACCACTCCCTCTATGACACCCTGGTCCATCCTCAATCCCCACAGTACCTTCCCATGCAAGGGGAATTATAGATCGGTAAGCCTGACATCGGTAGTGGGGAAAATGCTAGAGTCCATTATAAAGGATGTAATAGCAGAGCACTTGGAAAACAGTAACCGGATCGGACAAAGTCAACATCGATTTACAAAAGGTAAATCATGCTTGACTAATCTACTGGAATTTTTTGAGGATGTAACTGGTAGAATAGATAAGGGAGAACCAGTGGATGTGGTGTATTTGGACTTTCAGAAGGCTTTCGATAAGGCCCCGCATAAGAGATTTGCGTGTAAAGTTAAAGCACATGGGATTGGGGGTAAGGTACTGACTTGGATAAAGAACTGGTTGGCAGACAGGAAGCAAAGAGTTGGAATAAACGGGTCTTTTTCCGAGTGGAAGGCAGTGACTAGTGGGGTACCGCAGGGATCGGTGCTAGGACCCCAGTTATTCACAATATTTATTAATGATCTAGACGAGGGAACTAGATATATCTCAAAGTTTGCAGATGACACAAAGCTGGGTGGGCGTGTGTGCTGTGAGGAGGATACCGAGAAACTCCAGTATGATTTGGACAGGTTGGGTGATTGGGCAGATGCATGGCAAATGCAGTATATTGTGGATAAATGTGAGGTTATCCACTTTGGTGGCAAAAACAGGAAGGCGGATTATTATCTGAACTGCAATAGATTGGGAGAAGGGGAAGTGCAACGAGACCTGGGTGTCCTTGTGCACCAGTCGCTGAAGGTAAGCATGCAGGTGCAGCAGGTGGTTAAGAAGGCAAATGGTATGTTGGCCTTCGTAGCAAGAGGATTTGAGTACAGGAGCAAGGATGTCTTGCTGCAGTTGTACAGAGCCTTGGTGAGACCACACCTTGAGTATTGTTGTAATGAGCAGTAACATGTCATTCTAGAATGGTACACTAGGTGGAGCTGTATGTTTAGTAGGGGGCTACCCACAAGGCAGTAGTCAAGATGGATGTCTGTACACTAGTCCACATGGCTGAATAAATGACGAGCTCAAGCTAGCTGTTCATAATGAAAACGTCTATTTATTTATGAACATAACATGGTACCAGGATTGGTAATATCTGCTGAATATTGTGAAACGCGACACAGAGAATTTGAAGCCACCGGAGGGTTTGAAACTCACGGGGGATGTCGACTGCAATTGGCGGACTTTCAAACAACAATTCGAACTCTACATTGCTGCCATCGGGTTCGGTACGAAGCCAGACGCAAGGAAAATAGCGTTACTGCTCATGGTTGCAGGCCCACAGGTGATAGAGGTATTTAATACATTTGTATTTGATCAAGAGGAGGACAGAGAAAAGATGGACGATGTGATAAAGAAGTTTGATACACATTGTTCTCCAAAAAAGAACGAGACCTATGAGAGGTACGTGTTCCGTTCACGGACACAGCAGCAAAATGAGACTTTTGATAGCTTTGTGACCAATCTGAAACTGAAAGCACAGACATGTAATTTCTCTGAACTGAAATCATCCATGATTCGTGACCAGATTGTGTTTGGTATTCATGATAAAAAGGTCAGGGAACGTCTGTTGAGAGAAACTGAACTAACATTGGAGAATACTGTGAAAATATGCCATGCCAGTGAGCTAGCTCAGAAGCACGCAAAGACTTTCAGTGAAATTAATAATGATGTGACTGTAATGAGTGACTGTGCTGCTGTTGGTGCTGTGTCCTACAAGGGGAAGAAAAGTGGGCAGAACAGAAATGCAAAGCAATCGGAGGATGGAACTTTTAATTGTAAACGCTGTGGTTACCAGCAGCAGTCAAGACTATGCCCAGCATTTGGGAAAATGTGCAGAAAATGTAATGGAAAGAATCACTTTGCCCAACAATGCTTTTCAAAAGTAAAAACAAAGAAAGGGCAACAAGTCAATGTGATTGAGGACACTGATTTAAGTGAGGCATTTTTTGTAGGGATGGTGTCATGTGACAATATAGAAAAGAATACAGAAAATGTGCAGCCCTCAGGAATGGACAATGCTGAACATAAAGTTAATGCAGTAAAAGAGGACAAATGGAGGATGCCACTGCAGGTAAATGGAGCATTAGTTATATTGAAACTAGACACTGGGGCAAAAGCAAACTTAATCAGTATGAGTGACATTAAAAATATGAAAAAGCCCAAAATACAGAAAAAGTCAGTACTACTGAAGAACTATAATGGACAGAAAATAGATAGCTTAGGTGTATGCAGACTTAAAGTGACAGTCAAAGACAAAGTGTATCATCTCATGTTTTCTGTTGTGGCTGAAGGACTTGATTCACTACTAGGTGACAAAGCTTGTGAGGACTTAGAACTGGTCAAGAGAGTCTACCATATAAACTGTGCCATAAGTAGACCAGATGACTCGGTGGATTCTGTAGTGAGTAATTTCCAGGATGTGTTCAAAGGATTTGGAGTTTTACCATTCACTTACAAGATCCAGCTAAAGGAGGATTCTCAGCCAGTGGTACATGCTCCACGGAGAGTTCCAGCACCCCTGCGTGACCGGCTCAAGAAAGAACTGGACAGAATGACCACACTAGGAGTCATCAGGAAAGTCGAAGAGCCAACAGACTGGTTAACTCCATGGTATGTGTAAAGAAAAAGAACAATGATCTAAGAGTATGCATAGATCCAAAGGACTTAAATGCAAACCTAAAACATGAACACTACCAGATTCCCAAGCGAGAAGAAATCACCAGTGAAATGTCAGGTGCCAGATACTTCACAAAGCTCGATGCCTCACAAGGATTTTGGCAACTAAAACTGGATGAAGAGAGCACCAAATACTGTACCTTCAACACACCATTTGGCAGGTATTGTTTCCTCAGAATGCCTTTCGGGATAATATCTGCATCTGAAATCTTTCATAGAGCGATGGAACACATAATTGAAGGTCTGGAAGGAGTTCGGGTCTATGTTGATGACATCATCATCTGGGGCTCCACACTGAAAGAACACAATGAGAGACTGACTAAAGTGCTACAGAGCATACGCCGGAATGGACTGAAGCTCAACAACGCCAAGTGTCAGTTTGGCGTCCGGGAAGTTACTTTCCTAGGAGATAATCTATCTGGTAGAGGAATAGAGCCAGATATGGAAAAAACGCCATACTCAACATGCCCCGACCCACTGACAAAAAAGGAGTGCTACGCATCATGGGGATGATAAACTTCATAGGAAAGTTCATTCCTAACTTGTCAGCCAAGACAGCCTGTTTGCGAGATCTGCTACATAAAACAAATGAGTTCGCATGGACAGAAAGACATGAACAAGAGTGGATGAACCTTAAAACAGTGCTGACAACCACACCTGTACTCACCTTCTTTGACCCAACAAAGAGAATCAAAGTGTCAACGGATGCATCAAAAGATGGCCTAGGCGCGGTCTTGCTACAAGCAGAGGGTGAAGATTGGAAGCCTGTTGCCTATGCCTCCAGATCTATGACTGATTCTGAGTGTCGATATGCCGAGATTGAAAAGGAATGTCTGGGCTTGGTAGTTGGACTAGAAAAGTTCCATGGCTACATAGATGGAATTCCCACCTTCACAGTATAGACAGACCACTGCCCACTGGTTGCCATCATTAAAAAAAATCTGAATGAGATGTCTCCAAGGATTCAACCACCCATGATGAAGCTGCAAAAATATGACTTTGAACTGATCTACACACCAGGCAAACACATAGTGTTAGCAGATGCACTATCCCGTGCACCCACAATGAGTCATGTGAGCTCTACTGAGGAAGACGTGGATGTTCATGTGAGTATGGTCACTGCTGCGCTGCCCGTGTCAGACACAAAATCAAAGCAAATAGCAGAAGAAACAGTAAAAGATACAGTGTTACAAACAGTAATAGAGAACATTCATCATGGTTGGCCAAAAGGTTCCTGTCCAAAGTACTATCACATCAGGTCAGAGTTAAGTGTCGCAAGTGGACTATTACTAAAACAGAACAGAATAGTCATTCCACAGGCTCTACGTCAAGACATGCTCAAAAGGATTCATGAGGGACACCTCGGAATTGAAAAATGCAAAAGGAGAGCAAGAGACACTGTTTATTGGCCTGGCATAAATAAGGACATTGAGAATATGATAGGCATATGTGAGACATGTCAGAAACACCAAAACAAACAAGCAAAGGAACCAATGATAGTAGCTGACTTACCAACAGCACCATGGCAAAAGGTTGGTATGGACCTCTTTCATTTGAATGGTAAAGACTATCTAATAGTGATTGACTACTATTCTAACTATCCTGAGATGGCGCTGCTCTCAAGCACATCAGCAAGCAGTGTCATAATGCATGTTAAATCCGTCTTCGCCAGACATGGAATTCACAGGATTGCCGTTAGCAACAATGGTCCGTGCTTCAACTGTAAGGAGTGGCAACAGTTTGCAGCACATTATGACTTTCAACACATCACATCCAGTCCTCTGTATGCTCAGTCGAGTGGTAAGGCAGAGAAAGGTGTTCAGGTTCTCAAACAGCTACTGAAGAAAGCAACAGGATGCAAGTCTGATCCTTATCTCGCCCTGCTTAGCTACCGAGCCTCCCCTTTAGACTGTGGTTCTTCACCTGCTGAACTCCTAATGGGTCGCAAGTTTGCTGTGCAAAAGAAAAGCAGAGTAAGGAACTGAGACAGAGACTTCAACTGTTAAAGCTGAAACAGAAATCACACTATGACAAGTCATCCAAAACTCTGAAACCATTGAGAAGGGATGATGTTGTCAGGATTGAGGATCCAGATGCATGAAACAGGAAAGCTACAGTTCTTGAGGAAGTAGGACCAAGGTCATACACTGTTAGAACTGAGGAAGGACAGATTCTCAGGAGGAACCGCTGTTCCCTCCTGAAAACACAAGAAACTATCCAAGAGCAAATCGATGACAATGTCGCAACTGAATCTTGTCACTCACCACCAGAACAATCTAACACAAACACATGAGGCTCTCATGAAAACACATCAGACTTACCTGTGCTGAGAAGATCCATGTGAAGTAAAAAAGCCTGATAGACTTAATCTTTGAGTACAAAGAAAACTATAATAAAAGAATGAAAAGCTTAGAGTTCATAAAGCAAAGCTTTGAAAATCTGTTGACTGTTGTGAAGATGTTTATGTCGTTATGATTGTTTGATATTGATTGATATTGATTTTGTTTAACCTCTAAGGGGATGTAATGATCAGTAACATGTCATTCTAGAATGGTACACTAGGTGGAGCTGTATGTTTAGTAGGGGGCTACCCACAAGGCAGTAGTCAAGATGGATGTCTGTACACTAGTCCACATGGCTGAATAAATGACTAGCTCAAGCTAGCTGTTCATAATGAAAACGTCTATTTATTTATGAACATAACAATTGTGTGCAGTTTTGTTCGCCTTATCTGAGGAAGGATGTTCTTGCCACGGAGGGAGTGCAGCAAAGATTCACCAGACTGATACCTGGGATGGCAGGAATGATGTATGAGGAGAGATTGGGTTAATTGAGCTTATATTTGCTGGCGTTTAGAAGAATGAAAGGGGATCTCATTGAAACGTATAAAATTCTAACAGGACTAGACAGGCTAGATGCAGGAAGGATGTTCGCGATGGCGGGGGAGTCCAGAACCAGGGGTCACAGTCTAAAGATAAGGGGTAAGCCATTTAGAACAGAGATGAGGAGGAATTTCTTCACCCAGAGAGTGGTGAACCTGTGGAATTCTCTACTGCAAAAGGCAGTTGAGGCCAATTTATTAAATACTAGCTGGGGGAGCCCGGCGGTGCCGAGGCTTTCTCGAGGGCATGTTGTTGTTGGAAGAGAGAGAGGGCGCGACTGGGGGGAAGAGAGAGAGGGAAGGAGAGAGAGAGAGAGGGAATGAGAGAGAGGGAAGGAGAGAGAGAGGGAAGGAGAGAGGGAAGGAGAGAGCGAGAGGGGGGGAAGGAGAGAGAGAGAGAGAGGGGGAAGGAGAGAGTGAGAGATGGAAGGAAAGAGATAGAGATGGAAGGAGAGAGAGAGGGAAGGAGAGAGGGAAGGAGAAAGAGAGGGAAGGAGAGAGAGACAGAGAGAGGGAAGGAGAGAGAGAGAGAGAGGGAAGGAGAGAGAGATTGGGAGTGTGAGAGAGAGAGAGATTGGGAGTGAGAGAGAGAGAGATTGGGAGTGAGAGAGAGAGAGATTGGGAGTGTGAGAGAGATTGGGAGTGAGAGAGAGAGAGATTGGGAGTGAGAGAGAGATTGGGAGTGTGAGAGAGAGAGAGATTGGGAGTGTGAGAGAGAGAGATTGGGAATGTGAGAGACAGAGAGAGACTGGGAGTGTGAGAGAGAGAGATTGGGTGTGTGAGAGAGAGATTGGGAGTGTGAGAGAGAGAGAGATTGGGAGTGTGAGAGAGAGAGAGATTGGGAGTGTGTGAGAGAGAGAGATTGGGAGTGTGTGAGAGAGAGAGATTGGGAGTGTGAGAGAGAGAGATTGGGTGTGTGAGAGAGAGATTGGGAGTGTGAGAGAGACTGGGAGTGTGAGAGAGAGATTGGGAGTGTGAGAGAGAGAGATTGGGAGTGAGAGAGAGAGAGATTGGGAGTGTGTGAGAGAGAGAGATTGGGAGTGTGTGAGAGAGAGAGATTGGGAGTGTGAGAGAGAGATTGGGAGTGTGTGAGAGAGAGATTGGGAGTGTGTGAGAGAGAGAGATTGGGAGTGTGAGAGAGAGAGATTGGGAGTGTGAGAGAGAGATTGGGTGTGTGAGAGAGAGAGAGATTGGGAGTGTGTGAGAGAGAGAGACTGGGAGTGTGAGAGAGATTGGGAGTGTGAGAGAGAGAGAGATTGGGAGTGTGTGAGAGAGAGAGATTGGGAGTGTGAGAGAGAGAGAGATTGGGAGTGTGTGAGAGAGAGAGATTGGGAGTGTGTGAGAGAGAGAGATTGGGAGTGTGTGTGAGAGAGAGATTGGGAGTGTGTGAGAGAGAGAGATTGGGAGTGTGAGAGAGAGAGAGATTGGGAGTGAGAGAGAGAGAGATTGGGAGTGAGAGAGAGATTGGGAGTGTGAGAGAGAGAGAGATTGGGAGTGAGAGAGAGAGAGATTGGGAGTGTGAGAGAGAGAGAGATTGGGAGTGTGAGAGAGAGAGAGATTGGGAGTGTGAGAGAGAGAGAGATTGGGAGTGTGAGAGAGAGAGATTGGGAGTGTGAGAGAGAGAGAGATTGGGAGTGTGAGAGAGAGAGATTGGGAGTGTGAGAGAGAGAGAGATTGGGAGTGTGAGAGACAGAGAGAGATTGGGAGTGTGAGAGAGAGAGATTGGGAGTGTGAGAGAGAGAGAGATTGGGAGTGTGAGAGAGAGAGAGATTGGGAGTCTGAGAGAGAGAGATTGGGAGTGTGAGAGAGAGAGACTGGGAGTGAGAGAGAGAGAGATTGGGAATGTGAGAGCTAAACCCAGAAAACAGTCCCCTGAGTCAGCTGCTACTGAAACTAAGTACTCAGCCGGACCCTGACCAGCCCCAGACCAACACAGCCGTCCAAACACCAATCCGAGTGAACCAAATCATTAAAAAATGCAAAGAAACCTACCTGGAACATTGGAACAAAATAACCGAAAGCCAAAGCAGATTAGAATGTTACCGGGCCCTAAAAAGAGAATATAAACTGGCAGACTACCTCACGACCATCAAAGACACAAAACAGAGACAGACCCTCACCAGGTACAGACTAAGCGACCACCAACTGGAAATTGAAAAAGGCAGATACAAGAAATCCTGGCAGCCTAGAGAGAATAGAATATGCGATCAATGTCTGGCTGGCGAGGTTGAAACAGAAATGCATTTCCTCCTAAAATGCGAAAAATTCAACACATCAAGAAACATATTATTCAACAAGCTAAGCCAAACAACCCCAGATTTCAAGGAATTGGATGATCTGTCAAAATTGAGATTAGTCCTAGGAGAAGGAGACAGACCATACCTTGGGGCCAAATATGTAACAACATGTCACAACCTGAGGACTGTTTAAAATTAAGACTGTTTAAAATTAATATTGAACGTACCAAATGAAGTACAAAGACTGTTTAAAATTAATATTGTTTAAAAGTAATATTGTATGTACCCAACAAATGTCAAATCGATTGACACCTACAGAATGTTAGAAAACTGTACCTTTTTGCAATGTAAGCTTTGGCAATATGGTTCTCTGTAAACTTTCATGCCAATAAAGCATTTGAATTGAATTGAGAGAGATTGGGAATGTGTGAGAGAGAGAGATTGGGAGTGTGAGAGAGAGAGATTGGGAGTGTGAGAGAGAGAGATTGGGAATGTGAGAGAGAGAGAGATTGGGAGTGAGAGAGAGAGAGATTGGGAATGTGAGAGAGAGAGAGATTGGGAGTGTGAGAGAGAGAGACTGGGAGTGTGAGAGAGAGACTGGGAGTGTGAGAGAGAGATTGGGAGTGTGTGAGAGAGAGAGATTGGGAGTGTGAGAGAGACTGGGAGTGTGAGAGAGAGAGAGATTGGGAGTGTGAGAGAGAGAGACTGGGGGGGGAGATAGAGAGAGAGAGATTGGGAGTGAGAGAGAGATTGGGAGTGTGAGAGACAGAGATTGGGAGTGTGAGAGAGAGACTGGGAGTGTGAGAGAGAGAGATTGGGAGTGTGAGAGAGAGAGACTGGGGAGAGAGAGAATGGGGAGATAGAGAGAGAGAGCGACTGAGGGGGAGAGAGAGAGCGACTGCGGGGTGAGAGAGAGAGAGATGTGGAGAGAGAGCGAGAGGGAGAGACTGGGGAGTTAGAGAGAGAGACTGAGGGGGGAGAGAGAGAGAGACTGAGGGGGGAGAGACAGAGCGACTGAGGGAGAGAGAGAGGGAGACTGGGGGAGAGAGAGAGAGATGGGGGAGAGAGAGAGAGACGGGGGAGAGAGAGGAGAGAGACTTTTTCGAGGGCATGTTGTTGTTGGAAGAGAGAGAGCGAGTGGGGGGGGGAAGAGAGAGAGCGCGACGGGGGGAAGAGAGAGAGCGCGACGGGGGGAAGAGAGATAGCGCGACGGGGGGGAAAGAGAGAGCGCGACGGGGGGGAAGAGAGAGCGCGACGGGGGGAAGAGAGAGCGCGCGACGGGGGGGAAGAGGGAGAGCGCGACGGGGGGGAAGAGAGAGCGCGACGGGGGGGGGGAAGGTGGCCTGATGGACCCCTGCGAAGGAAGAAGGTAAGCTCTCCCACCCCTTCACTCTTTCCCTCCCTGTCCCACCCCTTCACTCTTTCCCTCCCTCACCCTCTCTCTCCCTCCCCGTCTCTCCCTGCTTTACTCTCCCTCCCCCTCTCCTCACGCCCTCCCCGTCTCTCCCTGCTTTACTCTCTCTCCCTCCCTCCCCTCTCCCTGCCCTCCCCCCTCTCGCTCCCCTCCCCCCACCCTCCCACGCTCCCCCACCCTCTCGCTCCCTCACCCTCTCGCTCCCCGCCACCCTCTCTCCCCTCCCCCCACCCTCTCCCCTCCCCACACCCTCCCTCGCTCCCCCACCCTCTCGCTCCCCCACCCTCTCTCCCCTCCCCCCCACCCTCCCTCGCTCCCCCCACCCCTCCCTCGCTCCCCCACCCTCTCGCTCCCCCCCACCCTCTCTCCCCTCCCCCCACCCTCTCTCCCCTCCCCCCACCCTCTCTCCCCTCCTCCCACCCTCTCTCCCCTCCCCCCACTCTCTCTCCCCTCCCCCACTCTCCCTCCTCCCCTCTCCCCTCTCTCCCTCCCCCCACCCTCTCTCCTCCCCCACCCCCTCTCCTCCCCCCACCCCTCTCTCTCCTCCTCCCCCACCCTCTCTCTCTCCTCCCCCACCCTCTCTCTCTCTTCTCCCCCACCCTCTCTCTTCTCCACCACCCGCTCTCTCTTCTCGCCCCCACCCCCTCTCTCTTCTCCCCCACCCTCTCTCTCTCTCTTCTCCCCCACCCTCTCTCTCTCTCTCCTCCCCCACCCTCTCTCAGTTCAGTTCAGTTCAGTTCAGTTCAAATGCTTTATTGGCATGAAAGTTTACAGAGAACCATATTGCCAAAGCTTACATAGCAAAAAGGTACAGTTTTCCAACATTCTGTAGGTGTCAATCGATTTGACATTTGTTGGGTATATACAATATTACTTTTAAACAATATTAATTTTAAACAGTCTTTCTACTTCATTTGGTACGTTCAATATTAATTTTAAACAGTCTTACTTCTAAACAGTCCTCAGGTTGTGACATGTTGTTACATATTTAGCCCCAAGGTATGGTCTGTCTCCTTCTCCTAGGACTAATCTCAATTTTGACAGATCATCCAATTCCTTGAAATCTGGGGTTGTTTGGCTTAGCTTGTTGAATAATATGTTTCTTGATGTGTTGAATTTTTCGCATTTTAGGAGGAAATGCATTTCTGTTTCAACCTCGCCAGCCAGACATTGATCGCATATTCTATTCTCTCTAGGCTGCCAGGATTTCTTGTATCTGCCTTTTCAATTTCCAGTTGGTGGTCGCTTAGTCTGTACCTGGTGAGGGTCTGTCTCTGTTTTGTGTCTCTGATGGTCGTGAGGTAGTCTGCCAGTTTATATTCTCTTTTTAGGGCCCGGGTAACATTCTAATCTGCTTTGGCTTTCGGTTATTTTGTTCCAATGTTCCAGGTAGGTTTCTTTGCATTTTTTAATGATTTGGTTCACTCGGATTGGTGTTTGGACGGCTGTGTTGGTCTGGGGCTGGTCAGGGTCCGGCTGAGTACTTAGTTTCAGTAGCAGCTGACTCAGGGGACTCTTTTCTGGGTTTAGCTCTTGGGTCTGAAAGGCTTTGAAATGAAGGGTGTCTGGGGAGCTAGATTTGAGGTGATTTAGGAAGTTTAGTGCTCGTTTTTGGATGTTTATTATCAGTGGGTATCTGCCTAGTTCGGCTCTGCATGCATTTGTTGGCGTTTTTCTTTGGGTGCGAAGGATGCTTCGGCAGAATTCTGCATGTAGGGTTTCTATTGTGTGTTTTTCCCATTTAGTGTAGCTTTGGTGATTTAGCGGGCCCCATACTTCACTACCGTACAGTGCAATGGGCAGGATTATGCTGTCAAAAATTTTGAGCCAGATTTTGATTGGGATTTGGATGTCGTAGAATTTTCTTTTTATTGCATATAGGGCTCTTCGGGCTTTTTCTTTTAGTGCATTCACTGCTATGCTGAAGCTCCCTGATGCTGTAATAGTTAGACCAAGGTAGGTGTAGCTCATAGTGTGTCCTATAGTGGTATCACTGAGGGTAAACTGGTATTTGTTTTCCTGACATCTGGGTCTTTTCTGAAAAATCATGATGTTGGTTTTCTTTAGATTTACTGTTAGAGCCCAATTTTGGCAGTATTTGTCGAGTAGGTCTAGTTGTTGCTGTAATCCCTGTTCTGTTCTCTCTCTCTCTCTCTCTCTCTCCCCCGCGATTTCCCGAGGCTCTCTCCCCCCCGCCCCCCGCGATTTCCCGAGGCTCTCCCCCCGCGATTTCCCGAGGCTCTCTCCCCCCCGCGATTTCCCAAGGCTCTCCCCCCCCCCGCGATTTCCCGAGGGCTCTCCCCCCGCGATTTCCCGAGGCTCTCCCCCCCGCGATTTCCCGAGGCTCTCTCCCCCCCGCCCCCCGCGATTTCCCGAGGCTCTCCCCCCCGCGGTTTCCCGAGGCTCTCCCCCCCCGCGATTTCCCGAGGCTCTCCCCCCCCGCGATTTCCCGAGGCTCTCCCCCACGCGATTTCCCGAGGCTCTCCCCCCCGCGATTCCCGCGGCTCTCTCCCCCCCGCCCCCCGCGATTTCACGAGGCTCTCCCCCCGCGATTTCACGAGGCTCTCCCCCCCCGCGATTTCCCGAGGCTCTCTCCCCCCCCGCCCCCCGCGATTTCCCGAGGCTCTCCCCCCCGCGATTTCCCGAGCTCTCCCCCCCCGCGATTTCCCAAGGCTCTCCCCCCCGCGATTTCCCGAGGCTCTCCACCCCCCCCCGCGATTTCCCGAGGCTCTCCCACCCCGCGATTTCCCGAGGCTCTCCCACCCGCGATTTCCCGAGGCTCTCCCCCCCCCGCGATTACCCGAGGCTCTCCCCCCGCCCCCGCGATTTCCCGAGGCTCTCCCACCCGCGATTTCCCGAGGCTCTCCCCCCCCGCAATTTCCCGAGGCTCTCTCCCCCCCGCCCCCCGCGATTTCCCGAGGCTCTCCCCCCCCCGCGATTTCCCGAGGCTCTCCCCCCCGCGCGATTTCCCGAGGCTCTCTTTCCCCCCCACCTCCCGCGATTTCCCGAGGCTCTCCCCCCCCCGCGATTTCCCGAGGCTCTCTTCCCCCCCCGCCCCCCCGCGATTTCCCGAGGCTCTCCCCCCCCCGCGATTTCCAGAGGCTCTCCCCCCCCCGCGATTTCCCGAGGCTCTCCCCCCCCCGCCCCCGCGATTTCCCGAGGCTCTCCCCCCCCCGCGATTTCCCGAGGCTCTCCCCCCCCCCCCGCGATTTCCCGAGGCTCTCCCCCCCGCGATTTCCCGAGGC
>NC_140991.1:129025312-129089930 GCF_052327205.1 Somniosus microcephalus
TAATTAATTCCCTAACACATAATTCAAATATTTACCTTAGTTCCCTAACACACAGAAAGTGTGGGGGAAAAAAATCGTGAAAAATCAAGATGGCGGCCACTCACCTCGGTTCAGAAGGATAAGGCCCCGCCCACACACTCACCGATTGGTCGACCGGTCAGGTCACCGAAGCGTAGGATTGGTCAATGGTCGAGGTCACTCGACACTCAACTGTAGGAAAGACCTCGACGTCAGACGGTCGCTAATGAGAGCGGAACGCTGAACGTTTTTTGGGATACCGCGGGCGGGATTTTTTGTCCGGCCGAAACGTAAATAGGCCTATAGCCGGGTCCGGAATCGCAAGCTTTCTTTTGAGGCAACGCGCGCGTCGGTACGCTCTGTAACTTCCAAACGCATAGAGACCAGGCGGGACAGACAGACAGACATCGGGACAGACAGAAGAGCCGTTTTTATATATATAGACTAGCTGGGGGAGCCCGGCGGTGCGAGGCTTTCTCGAGGGCATGTTTGTTGTTGGAAGAGAGAGGAGGGAGCGACTGGGGGGAAGAGAGAGAGGGAAGGAGAGAGAGAGAGAGGGAATGAGAGAGAGGGAAGGAGAGAGAGAGGGAAGGAGAGAGAGAGGGGGGAAGGAGAGAGAGAGAGGGGAAGGAGAGAGAGAGGGAAGGAGAAAGAGAGGGAAGGAGAGAGAGACAGAGAGAGGGAAGGAGAGAGAGAGAGAGGGAAGGAGAGAGAGATTGGGAGTGTGAGGAGAGATTGGGAGTGTGAAGAGATTGGGGAGTGAGAGAGATTGGGAGAGTGTGAGAGAGAGAGATTGGGAGTGTGAGAGAGAGAGAGATTGGGGAGTGTGAGAGAGAGAGATTGGGAGTGTGAGAGAGAGAGATTGGGAATGTGAGAGAGAGAGAGAGACTGGGAGTGTGAGAGAGAGAGATTGGGAGTGTGAGAGAGAGAGAGATTGGGAGTGTGTGAGAGAGAGAGATTGGGAGTGTGTGAGAGAGAGAGGATTGGGAGTGTGAGAGAGAGAGATTGGGTGTGTGAGAGAGAGAGACTGGGGAGTGTGAGAGAGAGATTGGGAGTGTGAGAGAGAGAGAGATTGGGGAGTGTGTGAGAGAGAGAGATTGGGAGTGTGTGAGAGAGAGAGATTGGGAGTGTGAGAGAGAGAGATTGGGAGTGAGAGAGAGATTGGGAGTGTGAGAGAGAGAGAGATTGGGAGTGAGAAAGAGGGAGATTGGGAGTGAGAGAGAGATTGGGAGTGTGAGGGAGAGAGAGATTGGGAGTGAGAGAGAGAGAGATTGGGAGTGTGAGAGAGAGAGAGATTGGGAGTGTGAGAGAGAGAGATTGGGAGTGTGAGAGAGAGAGATTGGGAGTGTGAGAGAGAGAGAGATTGGGAGTGTGAGAGAGAGAGAGATTGGGAGTGAGAGAGAGATTGGGAGTGTGAGAGACAGAGAGAGATTGGGAGTGTGAGAGAGAGAGATTGGGAGTGTGAGAGAGAGAGAGATTGGGAGTGTGAGAGAGAGAGAGATTGGGAGTGTGAGAGAGAGAGACTGGGAGTGAGAGAGAGAGATTGGGAAATGTGTGAGAGAGAGAGATTGGGAGTGTGAGAGAGAGAGATTGGGAGTGTGAGAGAGAGAGACTGGGAGTGAGAGAGAGAGAGATTGTGGGAGAGATTGGGAGTGAGAGAGAGATGGAGTGAGAGAGAGGAGAGATTGGAAGTGAGAGAGAGATAGATTGAGTGAGCGAGAGAGAGGAGAGAATGGGAGTGTGAGAGAGAGACTGGGAGTGTGAGAGAGAGACTGGGAGTGTGAGAGAGAGACTGGGAGTGTGAGAGAGAGATTGGGAGTGTGTGAGAGAGAGAGATTGGGGAGTGTGAGAGAGACTGGGAGTGTGAGAGAGAGAGAGAGTGGGAGTGGGAGAGAGAGAGACTGGGAGTGAGAGAGAGAGCGAGTCGTGAGAGAGAGATGAGATTGAGTGAGAGAGAGACTTGGGAGTGTGAGAGAGAGAATGGGAAGTGAGAGAGAGAATGACGGAGAGAGAGAGATGAGGGAGAGATGAGGAGAGATGTGACTGAGAGAGAGAGAGAGAGGGAGCTGAGGAGATGGGGAGATAGAGAGAGAGACTGAGGGGGGAGAGAGAGAGAGACTGAGGGGGGGAGAGACAGAGCGTCTGAGGGAGAGAGAGAGGGAGACTGGGGGGAGAGAGAGAGAGATGGGGGAGAGAGAGAGAGACGGGGGAGGAGAGAGGAGAGAGACTTTTTCGAGGGCATGTTGTTGTTGGAAGAGAGAGCGCGAGTGGGGGGGGGGAAAAGAGAGAGAGCGTGGGGGGGGCGGTGGAGAGGCTTTTTTGAGGGCATGTTGTTGGAAGAGAGAGAGGGAGCGACTGGGGGGAGAAGAGAGAGAACGACGGGGGGGGAAGCGAGAGAACGACGGGGGGGGAAGCGAGAGAGCGACTGGGGGGAAGAGAGAGAGCGACTGGGGGGAGAGAGAGAGCGACTGGGGGGGAAGAGAGAGAGCGACTGGGGGGGAAGAGAGAGAGCGACTGGGGGGGAAGAGAGAGCGCGACGGGGGGGGAAGAGAGAGAGCGGCGGGGGGGGAAGAGAGAGAGCGACGGGGGGGGGGAAGAGAGAGAGCGATGTGGGGGGGAAGAGAGAGCGCGACGGGGGGGGAAGAGAGAGCGCGACTGGGGGAAGAGAGAGAGCGCGACGGGGGGAAGAGAGAGGAGCGCGACGGGGGGGAAGAGAGCGCGACGGGGGGGAAGAGAGCGCGACGGGGGGAAGAGAGAGAGCGCGATGGGGGGAAGAGAGAGAGCGTGACGGGGGGAAGAGAGCGCGACGGGGGGAAGAGAGAGAGCGCGACGGGGGGAAGGAGAGAGAGCGCGACGGGGGGAAGAGAGAGAGCGCGACGGGGGAAGAGAGAGAGCGCGACGGGGGGAAGAGAGAGAGCGCGACGGGGGGAAGAGAGAGAGCGCGACGGGGGGAAGAGAGAGAGCGCGGACGGGGGGAAGAGAGAGAGCGCGACGGGGGGAAAGAGAGAGAGCGCGACGGGGGAAGAGAGAGAGCGCGACGGGGGGAAGAGAGAGAGCGCGACGGGGGGAAGAGAGAGAGCGCGACGGGGGAAGAGAGAGAGCGCGACAGCGGGAAGAGAGAGAGCGCGACGGGGGGAGGAGAGAGAGCGCGACGGGGGGAAGAGAGAGAGCGCGACGGGGGGAAGAGAGAGCGCGACGGGGGAAGAGAGAGAGCGCGACGGGGGGAAGAGAGAGAGCGCGACGGGGGGAAGAGAGAGAGCGCGACGGGGGGAAGAGAGAGAGCGCGACGGGGGGGAAGAGAGCGTGACGGGGGGAAGAGAAGAGAGCGCGACGGGGGGGAAGAGAGAGAGCGCGACGGGGGAAGAGAGAGAGCACGACGGGGGGGAAGAGAGAGAGCGCGACGGGGGGAAGAGAGAGAGCGCGACAGGGGGAAGAGAGAGAGCGCGACGGGGGGGAAGAGAGAGAGCGCGACGGGGGGAAGAGAGGAGAGAGCGACGGGGGGAAGAGAGCGCGACGGGGGGAAAGAGAGAGCGCGACGGGGGGAAAGAGAGAGAGAGCGCGCGACGGGGGGGGAAAGAGAGAGAGCGCGACGGGGGGAAGAGAGAGAGCGCGACGGGGGGAAGAGAGAGAGCGCGACGGGGGGAAGAGAGAGAGAGCGACGGGGGGAAGAGAGCGCGACGGGGGGAAAGAGAGAGAGAGCGCGACGGGGGGAAAGAGAGAGAGCGCGCGACGGGGGGAAAGAGAGCGCGACGGGGGGGAAGAGAGAGAGCGCGACGGGGGGGGGGGGGAAGGTGGCCCGATGGACCCCCTGCGAAGGAAGGAAGAAGGTAAGCTCTCCCACCCCTTCACTCTTTCCCTCCCTGTCCCCGCCCCTTCACTCTTTCCCTCCCTCACCCTCTCTCTCCCTCCCGTCTCTCCCTGCTTTACTCTCACCCTCCCTCCCCCGCCTCTCCCTGCCCTCCCCCTCTCGCTCCCCCTCCCCCACCACCCGCCCTCGCTCCCACACCCTCTCGCTCCCCCAACCTCTCTCCCCTCCCTCGCTCACACCACCCTCTCGCTCCCCCCACCCTCTCTCCCTCCCCCCACCTCCCTCGCTCCCCACCCTCTCTCCCCTCCCCCCACCCTCTCGCTCCCCCCTCCCCTCTCTCTCCTCTCCCCTCTCTCTCCCACCCCTCTCTCTCTCCCCCACCCTCTCTCTCTCTCTCCCCCACGATTTCCCGAGGCTCTCTCCCCTCCCCCCCCCCGCGATTCTCCCGCTCGTCGCTCTCCCCCCTCGATTTCCCGAGGCTCTCTCCCCCCCCCCTCCGCGATTTCCCGAGGGCTCTCCCCCCGCGATTTCCCGAGGCTCCTCCCCCCCCCGCGATTTCCCCGAGGCTCTCCCCCCCGCGATTTCCCGAGGCTCTCCCCCCCCCCCCCCCGATTTCCCGAGGGCTCTCCCCCCGCGATTTCCGAGGCTCTCCCCCCCCCCCGCGATTTCCCGAGGCTCTCCCCCCCCCCCCCCCCCCCGCGATTTCCCGAGGCTCTCCCCCCGCGATTTCCCGAGGCCTCGCCCCCCACCCCCGCGATTCCCGATCCTCCGCCACGAGGCTGTGTGCATGGCGTCACGGGGGCCGTGCGCATGCGTGCCGGCGTCAAGGCGGCTGCGCAACGGCCGTGCGCATGCGTGGTTGCCGTTTAAAAAAAAGCCAGGGCGGGCTCCCGCGGGCGGGCGGGGCGCATGCGCGGTCACTGCCAGCGGCGCGAGGCGGCCCGCGGGGAGTAGGCAGGGAAACCCCGCGGGCTGGCGGCCGTTAGAGCGGGGAGTAGGCAGGGAAACCCCGCGGGCTGGCGGCCGTTAGAGCGGCTCACTTCGGGCCCCGACACCGTCAAACCTGAGAGGGGGAAGTAGAGAGGAAGGAAGGGAGAAGGAGAGAGAGGGAAGAGGAGAAGGAGAGAGAGAGAGGGAAAGAGAGAGAGATAGAGAAATTTTTGGAGCTTCAGGCCCGCCTGCAGCGGGCCTGGAGACCAGCACCGAGTCCCCCCTGCGCGAGGGTGAGGAGGAGGGAGGGGGGGTTGCTAAACACAATATAAAACTGAAATAAATTGTTAATTAATTCCCCAACACATAATTCAAATGTTTACCTTAGTTCCCTAACACACAGAAAGTGTGGGGGAAAAAATTGTGGAAAATCAAGATGGCGGCCACTCACCTCGGTTCAGAAGGATAAGGCCCGCCCACACACGCCGGTCAGGTCACCGAAGCGTAGGATTGGTCAAGCGTCGAGTCACTCGACACTCAACTGTAGGAAGACCTCGACGTCACACGGTCGCTAATGAGATGCTAATGAGCGGAACGCTGAACGTTTTTGGGATACCGCGGGCGGGATTTTTGTCCGGCCGAAACGTAAATAGGCCGATGACCGGTCCGGAATCGCAAGCTTTCTTTTGAGGCGACGCGCGCGTCGGTACGCTCTGTAACTTCCAAACGCATCGAGACCAGGCGGACAGACAGACAGACAGACAGACAGACAGAAGAGCCGCTTTATATATATAGAAGATATTCAAGAAGGAGTTAGATATATTTCTTAAGGCTAAAGGGATCAAGGGATAGGGGAGAAAGCAGGGACAGGGTACTGAATTTGGATGATCAGCTATGATCTCATTAAATGGCGGAGCAGGCTCGAGGGGCCGAATGGTCCTATCTTCTATGTTTCTATATGTTTCTATGCAAGTGCAGGAGGTGCAACACCTGCCCTTTTACCTCCTCCCTTCCCACTATCCAGGGCTCCAAACACTCCTTCTAGGTGAAACAGCGATTTACTTGTACTTCTTACAATTTAGTATAGTGTATTCGCTGCTCACGATGCAGTCTCTTCTACACTGGGGAGACCAAACCCAGATTGGTCCAGGCTGGATATAGAAAGTTCAGAGGGGAAGTGAAAAAGAAAATAAGAGGGACAAAGAGACCGTATGAGAATAGACTGGCAGCTAACATAAAAGGAAATCCCAAAGCATGGATACAGAATTGGCTAAGTGACAGGAAACAGAGAGTAATAGTGAACGGTTGTTTTTCGGACTGGAGGAAGGTATACAGTGATGTTCCCCAGGGGTTGGTACTAGGACCATTGCTTTTCTTGGGTGTATAGGACACAATTTCAATATTTGCTGATGACACAAACCTTGGAAATATAGTGAACAGTGAGGAGGATAGTGATAGACTTCAAGAGGACACAGGCAGGCTGGTGGAATGGGCGGACACATGGCAGATGAGATTTCACGTAGAAAAGTACGAAGTGATACATTTTGGTAGGAAGAACGAGGAGAGGCAATATAAACTAAAGGGTACAATCCTAAATGGGTGCATGAACATAAAGACCTAGGTGTATATATGCACACAATGTTGAAGGTGGCAGGGCAGGTTGAGAAAGCGGTTAAAAAAGGGATCCTGGGCTTCATAAATAGAGGCCATGGCTGGGAATTTAATAGACCTCAGAAGACAGGTTTTGAGGCGGGTCAGTAGCAAAAATCAGTAAAGTTGATGGCGGGCTGCGAACCCGCCTCCATCCCGCCTCCACGTGACTTTGGCAAGTGTCAGGTCAGCAGCTCACAAACTGACCCGACACCAAATGGCGGAAGAGGCACTTAAGGCAATTACCAGCTTGTTAACTGCCTGGATAATCTTATTTTATCTGCCTGATCGGATTTTGCAGCTTTTTCTGCATGCTGCCACCATCAGAAAAACACACCAGCTGCATTGAGCCGGGTTTAGCGAAGACCTGAACTGTTGGCAGCTGCTCGATCAGCTTAAAAGCGGTCTTGCAATATCTCATAGTTTCAGGAGCCACAACTTAGTGCTTCGCGGCTTGGGACACTTTTTGCAGCTTTACTAATCTTGTGTGTGTTCACGCTGAAATCCATCTGCAGTGTGACCTCCTTGGAATACCCTCTGGCCACTTTGTCTGAGTGCAAACAACCTCCATTCCTTGACTGAGATATATACCAGCAGTATGGGAACCATTTATATCCTCTCAACCTGGTCGTCAGATTTGGAGGAAGAGCAGCCGTGGCTGCAGTGCAACCAGGCACAGCAGCATCACCAACAGCAGGAGCGCCAATCTTCTCCTCAGCCACCTGATGATGCACAGGGCAGAGGGCGTCAGCGCAGGGCTGCACGTCACCAGGAGTTACCCCCAACACAGGGTTTACAGGCAGAGGATGAGCTTCCTCAACATCAGTGAGCAGCAGTGCCAAAGGTGACTGAGACTTTCGAGAGATGTAGTCGCTGACATCTGCGCAATGCTGCACCAACACCTGGAGCCCAGAGGAGCGTGTGGACACTCCTTACCAGTGGCTGTCAAAGTCACTCAACTTCTTTGCTCAGGGTCCTTCCAGGGATCAGCTGCAGATATCAGCGGCATCTCCCAGTCGGCCGCACACGCTTGCATCACGCAGGTTACCGATGCCCTCTTGGAAAGGCGCACAATTATATCCACTTCTCCACGGATGAAGCAAGTGTGACTGCGCATGCGGTTGGCTTTGCAAATATGGCAGGCTTCCCAAGGGTGCAGGGCGTTAGACAGCGCACATGTGGCCATTAGCGCACCCCATCACAACCCAGCTGTATTTGTCAACCGCAAGGGATTCCACTCCCTTAACGTCCAGCTGGTGTGTAACCACAGGAAAATCATCATGCATGTTTGCGCAAAGTACCCTGGCAGTTGCCATGACTCCTTCATCCTGCGGCAGTCTACTGTGCCTCAGCTCTTCAATCCGCCAACCCAACTTTCCAGATGGCTTCTTGGCGACAAGGGCTATCCCCCGAAAAAGTGGCTCATGACACTGATGAGGAGGACATCAAATGAGGCTGAGGAGCAGTACAATGTGAACGTAGTCTATAGGCCTCCGAACTGTGGCAACTCTGTTGGACGGAGTATCAATCAGGAAATAGTTGAGGCTTGTAATAAGGGAACATCTATAATTATGGGGCATTTTAACTATCATATTAATTGGACAAATCAAATTGAGCAGGGCTGCCTTGAGGATGAGTTCATTGAGTGTATTAGGGATGGGTTTCTTGAGCAGTATGTAACTGAACCGACCAGGGGGCAGGCAACCTTAGATCTGGTCCTGTGTAATGAGACAGGATTAATTAAAAATGTCCTAGTAAAGGATCCCCTTGGAATGAGTGACCATAACATGGTTGAATTCCATATTCAATTAGAGGGTGAGAAGGTTGGATCTCAAACAAGCGTGCTAAGCTTGAATAAAGGAGACTATGAAGGTATGAGAGTGGAATTGAGTAGAGTGGATTGGGAAAATAGATTAAAGGGTAAGACGATACATGATCAGTGGTGTACATTTAAGGAGTTATTTTACAACTTCCAAAAAATATATATTCCACTGAGAAGAAAAGGGTGTAAAAGAAAAGACAGCCATCCGTGGCTAAGTAAAGAAATTAAGGATAGTATTCGACTAAAAACAAGGGCATATAAGGTAGCCAAATCTAGTGGGAGGATAGAGGATTGGGAAAACTTTAAAAGACAACAAAAAATAACTAAAAGATTGATTAAGAAAGGGAAGATAGATTATGAAAGTAAATTAGCAAAAAATATAAAAACAGATAGTAAGAGTTTTTATAGTTATATAAAAAGAAAAAGGGTGGCTAAAGTAAATGTTGGTCCCTTAGAGGATGAGACCGGGAAATTAATGGTGGGAAATATGGAGATGGTAAAAACACTGAATGAATATTTTACATCAGTCTTTACAGTAGAGGACACCAAGAATATCCCAACACTGGACAAACAGGGGGCTATAGGGGGGGAGGAGCTAAACACGATCAAAATCACTAAGGAAGTGGTACTCGGTAAAATAATGGGACTCAAGGCAGATAAATCACCTGGCCCTGATGGCTTACATCCTAGGGTCTTGAGGGAAGTGGCGGTAGGGATTGTGGATGCATTGGTAATAATTTTCCAAAACTCCCTGGACTCGGCAATGGTCCCGGCAGACTGGAAAACTGCTAATGTAACACCCTTATTTAAAAAGGGCAGTAGACAGAAGGCTGGAAACTATAGACTGGTTAGCCTAACATCTGTGGTAGGTAAAATTTTGGAGTCCATTATTAAGGAGACAGTAACAGGACATTTGGATAATCATAATTTAATAGAACAAAGTCAGCATGGTTTTATGAAGGGGAAGTCATGTTTGACAAATTTGCTGGAGTTCTTTGAGGAAGTAACATATAGGGTGGATAAAGGGGAACCAGTGGATGTAGTGTATTTAGACTTCCAAAAGGCCACAAGGTGCCACACAAAAGATTATTGCTTAAGATAAAAAATCACGGGATGGGGGTAATATTCTGGCATGGATAAAGGATTGGCTATCTAACAGAAGGCAGAGAGTTGGGATAAATGGTTCATTCTCAGACTGGCAATCAGTAACTAGTGGTGTTCCGCAGGGGTCAGTGCTGGGTCCCCAACTCTTTACAATCTATATTAACAATTTGGAGGAGGGGGCCGAGTGTAACATATCAAAGTTTGCAGATGATACTAAGATGGGGGGGAAAGTAGTGAGTGAGGAGGACATAAAAAACCTTCAAGGGGACATAGACAGGCTAAGTAAGTGGGCAGAGATTTGGCAGATGGAATACAATACTGGAAAGTGTGAGGTTATGCACTTTGGCAGGAAAAATCGTAGAGCAAGTTATTATCTTAATGGCAAGAAACTGGAAAGTACTGAAGTACAAAGGGATCTGGGGGTCCTGGTGCACGAAACTCAAAAGGTTAGTATGTAGGTACAGCAAGCGATTAAGAAGGCCAATGGAATGTTGGCTTTCATTGCTAGGGGGATAGAATATAAAAATAGGGAGGTATTGCTTCAGTTGTACAAGGTATTGGTGAGACCGCACCTGGAATACTGCGTACAGTTTTGGTGCCCATACTTAAGAAAGGAGATACTTGCTCTCGAGTCAGTACAAAGAAGGTTCACTCGGTTAATTCCGGGGATGAGGGGATGGACATATGAGGAGAGGTTGAGTAGATTGGGACTCTACTCATTGGAGTTCAGAAAAATGAGAGGCGATCTTATTGAAACATATAAGATTGTGAAGGGGTTGGATCGGGTGGATGCAGGGAAGATGTTCCCGATGATGGGTGAAACTAGAACTGGGGGCATAGTCTTAGAATAAGGGGCTGCTCTTTCAAAACTGAGATGAGGAGGAACTACTTCACTTAGAGGGTGGTAGGTCCATGGAATATGCTGCCCCAAAAAGCTGTAGAAGCTACATCATTACATAAATTTAAAACAGAAATAGACAGTTTCCTAGAAGTAAAGGGAATTAAGGGTTACGGGGAGCGGGCAGGAATTTGGACATGAGTCTAGGTTCGGATCGGTCATGGCCCTGTGGGTAGCGGAGCGGGCCCAGGGACCGTGTAGCCTGATCCTGCTCCTATTTCGTGTGTCTAATTCTGTTAGATGCAGGAGATGGTTCTGTGATAGTGGATTGGCAGTTAGGATCAGATCAGCCATGATCTTATTGAATGGCGGAGCAGGCTCGAGGGGCCGATTGGCCTACTCCTGCTCCTATTTCTTATGTTCTTATGTTCTTATGTGAGCCACATTTCCACCAGAAGCATCATAAAGCAAACCATCGGCTTGCTCAAAATGTGATTCCGATGCCTCTACAGACAGGAGCCCTGCAGTATGCACCAGCCAGGGTTTCCAGAATCATCGTCGTCTGCTGTGCCCTGCACAACATCGCCCAGCAGCGTGGATTGGCGCTGCCTGAGGAACAAGTGGCTCTGTGCAGAGCCTCCTCGGAAGAAGAGGAGGAGGAGAAGAGGACAAGGAGGAGGCCAAGGAGGAGAAGGCATGCCTTGCGGGACCGGATGTGACCAATGCAGCAGCACTCGACCACATTGCTGGCCGTCACGCAAGGGATGCACTCATCCATGCCAGATTCGCGTAAGCTTACGCTTCAAGCACAGGTGGCTGGCATATGGCTATGAATGTGTGGACGACCTTCTTAACATGCCATGCATCATCTCTCCAATAAACGGTGCTTTCCTATCAGTCTCAGCAGCATCATTACAAATGCAAGCCGCCCTGAGCCCTCAATGTGCAACTTCCATTTCCCAGAATACATAGGCCAGAACTTCAACTCTTTGCCATCACTTTTGTTTAATCACATCACAAAAGGATGATAATTGATACTTTACAACAGAACAAAACACCTGTAGTGTATGTACCTTTAAGAGAGAACTACTTTTACAGCTCCTGTATACAGTAGTACCGGCAGTGACCACACCTGTATATAAGCCTTGAGAATGCCTTTGTACCCCAGTCTTGAGACTACCCTACTCCAGTAAACACCTGTTGATTGTTAAGTTACAGCATACGTGTAGTTATTGGAAAACATCATACTCTCAGAATCACGGATCTAACAGTGGCGACGAGTGTCGATTCAAATCTACCTGCAACTCTGCATTTCCCTTCGAGGATTCGCTCCGGGAGGGCGGTGGAAGAAAGTCAAGGCCAGAAGCACGGGCGTCGACCACGAGCAACCGCCCAGTCGTCTGGCAGAGAGTGAACATCGCAGGGGAGGCTGTTGAGAGCCGGGCTTGGTTCCCCAGTCACGACGATCAGCAACAGACTGACAACAGGTACAGCGCAGACCCTTCCCGGACAGCGGCGGCTGGAGCCGACCGATGACAGTGAAAAAGCAGAGCAGCATCGACGGGGTAAGAGAGAGGGTGAAGCGCACAGGGCGCAGCCGGGGGTTGAAAACCGAGCAGCGTCGAGGAAAAACAAAACGGAGAGAGAGAGGGTAAAGCAACAGCCGGGTTCAGGACCGAGCGGCGGAAACGGGAAAGGCGCACAGAAAAAACACGCAGAGCACAGCCAGGGCTCAAGGGCTGAACAGTTTCCGTGGGGAGAAGAAGGGAGAGTGCGGGAGATGCCACTGAGCAGCGGAGAAGAAGGAAGAGCGCGGGAGATGCCATTTTTAGAAGCCGCAGCGTAGAAGAAGGGCGAGCGCGGGAAGAAAGGAAAGTGCGGGAGACGCCATTTTGTGCCAGCGGAGAAGAAGGGAGAGCACGGGAGATGCCATTTTTGACAGTTAAATCACACCCAGGGATGCCGAAGAGTGGCAGTATCTCTACGTTCGACAATGAAGTCGAAGATTGGGCGACATATGTGGAATGTATTGAGGTGTACTACAGGGCGAATGAAGTGCCAGATGCTAGGAAAGCACTGGTTTTGTTAAATTTCATGGGTGCAAAAGCTTATGGCTTACTGCGAAACCTAATAACCTCAGAGAAGCCCGTGAATAAGAATTTCGAAAGCATAGTAGAAATCCTACAGGACCACTTAAACCCCACACCGCTGCTGATAGCAGAAAGATTTAAGTTCCATAAAAGGAATCAACATAAAGACTAAAGTAATGCTGAGTACTTAACAGAACTGCGCAAGCTATCGAAACACTGCCAGTTTGGAGTGGGACTAGCAGATACGTTAAGTGACAAGTTTGTGTGTGGGCTTCTGATGTGCCTTCAATAACCACAAAACTAGAAGTTATAGACCTTAACAAGTTGGCTTTTAATCACTAAGATCAGAGCTAACATCTCAACACACTGACTGGCTCGCAGGAATGAGTCATATAGATCCTGGGATCTTTATGTAAGAGAAGTCAGGGGCGGAGCCAAGAGCCAAGACCTGGAACATTCCAGGTTAGTCAGGAAAGAGGAAGTGAAACTATACACCGTGTGGGGGAGGGTAATATACATGAGTGCAAAACGAATACAGGCAAGCCAAACACATTTCATTACAGCTTCAAAGTGAAGGAACCCAGAAACAGCTTCTATCAGAAAAGGATCTTACGCTGGACAAGGCTTTCAGAATGGCAGTATCACACGAAGCAGCCACAAGGGGCGCTGTAGAGATACAACGGAGACCGCAAGAATATGGCACCAATGAAATTTCCTATGGAACAGGGAAGTGTTATCGCTGCGGCAGAACAACACACGACCAGAAGGATTGTTGGTTCAAGGACCAAGTGTGCAGACAGTGTGGAAAAGCAGGACACATAGCAAGAGTCTGCAGGTCTGGGAAGAAAACCAACAGCAAGAAATCTCCACAGGAGAAGTACAAAAAGGTACATAAGGTGATGGACAGTAGTTCAGACGAATAGAAAAGTGATACAGACTCCGGAAGCAAGGAGCTGGGTTGTCTGAAACTACATAAGGTAACCAAAATGGAGGATCACCAGACTATCTGGGTTACACTCAAGATAGACGGAGTCCAAATGAAAATGGAATTGGACACAGGATCAGCCCTAACAGTCATAAACCAAAGGGACTACAAGCGGCTATTTTCACATATACCCTTGAAAGCTACAGAGATTGTCTTGAAGACATACACGGGGCAAAAAGTCTACCCCAAAGGAAAAATAAGGGTGAAAGTGATATACAAAGGCCAGGAAATACCTAAAATGGACCTATATGTATTGCCAGATGGAGGACCACCACTACTAGGACGTGAATGGATCCAGAAGATACAATTAGATTGGCATTCCATACAGGCACTGAAGGTTGAGGCCAAAAAGGATGACAACGTCACACCTGGACGACTGTCAAAAATGCTAACTGACGCAAAAGAAGTGTTCCAGGAGGGACTCGGAACACTAAAAGGCATAACAGCAACGATTAAAATAGAGGAAAATGCAAGCCCAAAGGTTCTTAAGGCCAGACCGGCGCCTTATGCGATCCAACCAGCTGTCGAAGCAGAGCTGGAAGGGTTGGAACGTTCAGGAGTACTGTCCAAAGTAGACTGGAGCGAGTGGGCTACACCCATCATTCCTGTAATGAAGAGGTCGTTGAGTAATACGCCTGGGGAACCAAAGAAGGTCCGCATCTGTGGGGATTTTAAGGTGACAGTGAACCCAGTCCTTCACACGGTACAATATCCGCTTCCACGAATTGAGGATATTTTTGCCTCGCTATCTGGAGGTAAACGCTTCACCAAAATTGATCTAGCCCAGACGTACTTGCAAATGGAGGTAGAAGAAGCCTCAAAACAATACCTCACGATCAACACTCATAAAGTTCTCTACCAATACAACCGGCTGGTGTTCGGGGTAGCATCGGCTCCGGCTATTTGGCAAAGGGCGATGGATCAAGCCCTGCAAGAGATTCCAGGGACCCAGTGTTATTTGGACGACATCCTGGTCACGGGCGAAAATGACAGTGATCACCTCGCCAACTTGGAGAAGGTGCTCACTAGATTAAAGGAATATGGGCTGCGAGCTAATTGCCACAAGTGCGAGTTTTTCCAGAAGCAGATCTCGTATTGTGGCCACGTTATCGATGAAGAGGGGTTACATAAGTCCCCTGAAAAGATTGAGGCAGTAGTCAAGGCTCCAGCACCGGAATATGTGTCACAACTGAGGTTGTTCCTCGGGCTGGTGAACTACTACCATAAGTTCTTACCAAATTTGTCTACGGTATTACACCCACTGAACACCCTACTGCAAACAGGGGTACCATGGAAGTGGAATGATGAACGTAAACGAGCTTTCCAGAAGTGCAAAGAATTGATCACATCAAAAGAGGTGTTGGCCCATTTCAACCCAGCACTACCAATTCATTTGGCATGTGATGCATCACCCTATGGTATTGGAGCGGTGCTGTCGCACAAATTCCCAGACGGGTTGGAGAGGCCAGTAGCCTTTGCATCTCGGTCACTAACCTCAGCCGAGCGCAACTATGCCCAGATTGACAGGGAGGCCCTCAGCCTAGTATGGGGAGTAAAAAAATTCAACCACTATCTGCATGGGCAGAAGTTCACCTTGCTGACTGACCACCAACCACTTGTCTCCATCTTTAATCCAAAGAAGGGCGTTCCGGTGATGACTGCACAACGGTTACAAAGATGGTCCCTTTTTCTAGGGGCGAACCAATATGAAATAGAATATAAAGCCACGAAACAGGATGGAAACGCTGATGGGCTATCACGCCTGCCACTGCCTACTGTGGAGGAAGCACCAGCAGTGGACCCTATCGAGATATTTTATTCATCAATAATTGAACGATTGCCAGTAACTAACGCGGATATAGAGAAGGAGACCCGCAATGATCCGACGCTGTCTCGGGTATATGATTTGACGGTGAGGGGATGGCCAACACATGGCGACTCACTGTTGCCAGCATTCTCATCCAGAAGAGAATAGCTGTCAGTATGCCAGGGGACAGTGATGTGTGGATCCAGAGTGGTGATTCCACCCAAGTTAAGGGAGAGAGTGCTAAATGAGCTACATGAAGGTCATCTGGGAGGGATGAAAATGAAAAGCCTTGCTAGGGCTTATGTGTGGTGGCCGGGGATCGATCAACAAATCGAGGAATAAACCAAGAGCTGCTCAGGATGCCAGAAGGTCCAAAATGCACCACCACATGCCCCTCTACACCCATGGGAGTGGCCCTCCTCTCCATGGCAACGGGTGCATATTGATTTTGCTGGTCCATTCATGGACTCAATGTTCTTAATAGCAGTGGATGCTCACTCGAAATGGCCTGAGGTGATAAAAATGTCCTCAACCACTACAGAGAAAACGATTGCAGTCCTACCGACCATATTTGCCAGGAATGGCTTGCCAGAGCAGATTTGCTCTGATAATGGACCACAGTTTGTGTCCGAAGAGTTTTGGAAATTTATGAGAAGGAATGGGGTAAGGCATTACACATCCGCCCCGTATCATCCAGCCACAAATAGATTGGCTGAGAGGTTCGTACAAACCTTTAAAAAGGCGATAAAGGCCATGTGCGACGATGAAATTCCACTACAGCATAAGGTAAACAATTTCCTATTAGCCTACAGAAATGCGACACATGCAGCTACCAACCAGACCCCGGCCATGATGTTCTTTAACCGAAGGTTGAGATCTCGTCTGGATTTGCTCAGACCAAATGTGCGAAGAAATGTTGAGGATAAACAATTCCAGCACATCAATGAGAAGCCGACAAGGAGCTTCAATGTAGGACAACCAGTCTTGGCCCGTGACTACCGAACAGAGAAATGGCAACCCAGAACGATATGCACAAGGCAGGGGCCATTAATGTACACAGTGGATGTCGGGGAGAATATTGTGAGACGCCACGTCGATCAGATCTTAGCGTCACAGGAATGAGTCAACCCCATGTCTCGCGTACCTGGGGATGAACCCGACATACCGGTAGCATCTACCTCAGAACCAGTAGCAGAGGAAACCGATGAACTAACCGACGAAAAGGGGCCAGAATCGCCTCCGCACCAAGAACAAGAACCTCAGGAAAGGCGCTATCCCGAAAGGATCAGGAAGCCGCCCCAAAGACTGAGGCCTAGAAATTCAGTATAGCCACTTTTGGGGCGGTAAAGTCGGGCGGCCGCTAAAGTTTGCGCCCGGCGCAAAGTCGAGCCCCCTTCACCGATATTCAGTTGCATCGCCCTAAGAGGTTGCTGCTGCGCTAAAACAGGCGATGCACGACTATCATTAGGCGCTAAGCCGGCAGCCCGGGGCGCTAACACCGGAAGTTGGGCGCAGGGCAGGTGCGGCGAGCTGCTGATTGCCGGCAGACACTCTGGCTCCGGTGAGCTCTTAAAGGGGGAGGGTGGATTTGTTTTTTTGAAAGGCCGAGACTAGTGTATTTGTGTTTTTGGGGAGGGCTTCTCTCCATCAGTTTGTTATGTGGTACCGGTCTTCTTCTTCTTCTTCTTCTTCTTCTTCTTCTTCTTCTTCCTCTTCCTCTTCCTCCTCCTCCTCCTCCTCCTCCTCCACCACTCACAAAGAAGGAGTGTTGCAAAACGGCTGCCTTTTCCACTGCAGGAGTGCCCTTTAATTTGCGCTCCCCGCGGCCCGCATCGGCTGAGCACCGTTCGACTCAACAGTCGCTAGGGCCGCCAGGCGCACAATGGGCCGGCGTGACTGAAGATCCGGTTGGGGGCGCACAAAGGGCGTTGCACGAGGAAATGATGTCATGATCTGCGCGCGCAGCTGAGCGCGCGCAAAGACTTTGCGCCGGCGCTAAATGTCTACTGAAGTTGGGGCGAGGCGCCAATCGCGCTGCGCCCGGGCGCTAAGCGCCTAGCGCTCGACATCTACTCCTCCTAAGGTGCTAACGGCTGGCGCAGCCAAATGAATTTCTAGCCCTGAATCTATAAATGTACTTTTGTTGTTTAATGTGCATGTTAAAGTGTTAATTGTTATTAGAATATTATGGGTACTGCTAATCTAAAAGGGGAGGAATTGTAGTGTATGTACCTTTAAGAGAGAACTACTTTTACAGCTCCTGTATACTGTAGTACCGGCAGTGACCACACCTGTATATAAGCCTTGAGCATGCCTCTGTACCCCAGTCTTGAGACTACCCTACTCCAGTAAACACCTGTTGATTGTTAAGTTACAGCATCCGTGTAGTTATTGGAAAACATCATACTCTCAGAATCACGGATCTAACAACACCCAAGTGACTACCCTTATGTGTTAACTTCCTCTTATGCGTGCTTCTACGTGGTGCTTCCCCTGTGGCTTCAGCAGATGTAGAGGCACCTTGCTCACTTTGATGTTGCACCTGCTTAGACGCCTTTGGCGGGTGTCCTCTGGGTTTGGGAGCCTGTGAGGGCTCCTCCACAGTCTGCTCTTCCTGCGGCTGTGTAAGGGCTGAGACGGCCATCTCAGTTGGGTGAGGAATCTGGGGCTCTGACCAAGGGCTGCGCAGTGGCATGGTCATGTGAGCACTTGGAGAGAAGCCCACACTTCCTTGTTGTCTGCCACCAACATCCCTCTCATGGGTCACCCTCACTTCACTGCTAGCAAGTGGCTGGAGAGCACCTTGCTGCACATCATTGGGGCCATGAGGACCCGTTTCTGTACTAACAATCCTCATAATGGGGACGTCCATGTACCTCTGGTGTCTCTCCTCAATAGATGCCCATCTATCCTCCATAGCAGACCATCTATTTAGAAGAGTCACCATGTTCTCCTGAGTCTGGCGACTTATGTCCTTCATGGAGGTTGCCACCCTCTCCATGGCGGAACGTTCATGCGCCATTGCCTCCACAAAGGCAGTGCTCATGTTAGAGATGGACTCCTCCATTCTCTCCACACTCGCAGTTACCCTGGATGTAAACCCTGTCAGAGACTCCTGCACTTGTTCCTGGAGTTCCAGCAGCGCTCTCTTTCTGGATAGCCCCAGAGGCACAGGGTCCACATGCAGCTGAGCAGAGTTAGGAGAGTCCTACGACCTCCGATGAGGACTTTCCACTACTGTCACTGTCTCCACCATCTGCTGTGATGTGCTGCTGTTGTGAGCTGTGATACACCAGGTGACACTACTCTATGTCGCGAAAGCCCCGCCGAGGTGTGCGTTTCTGCGCTGGTGCTGGGTGCGCAGAGTCCTGGTGAAACTGCTCCCTCAGAGGCTGCCGGTTCCTCTGAGGAGGCGTCCGGCTCTTCCTCCTGGACAGTGGGGAGGGAAGCTCTCAATGGCCCTGTGGGAAAGTAAAGGCATGAGTTAGACATCTGATTTTCAGGTAGCAGACACATCCTATTGTGCAGATGAACAAAAGTCAATCTCTATGAACATCATATGCCATTGCAGTCAACATGAAATCTAAATTCGAGGGTTGAAAATCTATTCTGTCACCAGCTTCATCTAGTGCACCCGTCTCTCCATCCCCACTTACGGCTCCTTGCCACCTCCCACAATCTCGTGCGCAGCCTCCTCAGCACTTGTCAATGTCGCCAGGGATGGTGGGCCTCCTACTGTCTTTGCTCTCTCCCTCTTATTGTGGGCTATCTTTTCCTGCAAGGAGGGACACAAGTGGAGTTTCAGCAAGAGTGATGGGGTGACTGTGAAGAATCCATAACATAGAAGCTTAGAGGGAGACCAAGATGGCGTGAGGTGCCAGGAGGAAGCTGCCTCCCTGTGCGTTGTTAGTTGTTATTGCATAACAGTGAGAGTGAGTGTGAGGGGTGCATAGTTGGATGGTGAAGTGATTCAGTAAACATAGAAACATAGAAGATAGGAGCAGGAGTAGGACATTCGGCCCCTCGAGCCTACTCCGCCATTCAATGAGATCATGGCTGATCAGCCAAATTCAGTACCCTGTCCCTGCCTTCTCCCCATATCCCTTGATCCCTTTAGCCTTAAGAAATATATCCAACTCCTTCTTGAATATATTTAATGAATTGGCCTCCACTGCCTTCTGTGGTAGAGAATTCCACAGGTTCACCACTCTCTGGGTGAAGAAATTCCTCCTCATCTCTGTCCTAAATGGCTTACCCCTTATCCTTAGACTGTGACCCCTGGTTCTGGACTCCCCAGCCATCGGGAACATCCTTCCTGCATCTAGTCTGTCCAGTCCTGTTAGAATTTTATAAGTTTCAATGAGATCCCCTCTCATTCTTCTAAACTCCAGCGAGTATAAGCCCAATCAACCCAATCTCTCCTCATAAGTCATTCCTGCCATCCCAGGTATCAGTCTGGTGAATCTTTGCTGCACTCCCTTCATGGCAAGAACATCCTTCCTCAGATAAGAGAGAGAGATGGATAAGTAAGGGTGCAAGGGAAGTAAGGGTATGGTGGGCTGTGGAGAAGCAGGCTCACAAAGCAGAGTGCTGGTGATGTGAAGAGAAGGGAAGCAGATTGAAGGTGAGCATGATGTGATGCTCACTTCTGCTGATCGCAGAAGATAATTAAACCCTTTTCGTTACTGCGTGAACATAAGGACCTAGCACTTACCTCCTCAGCAATAGAAAACATAGAAACATAGAAGATAGGAGCAGGAGTAGGCCATTCGTCCCCTCAAGCCTGCTCCGCCATTCAATGCGATCATGGCTGATCATCCAAATTCAGTACCCGGTCCCTGCTTTCTCCCCATACCCCTTGATCCCTTTAGCCTTAAGAAATATATCCAACTCCTTCTTGAATATATTTAATAAATTGGCCTCTACTGCCTTCTGTGGTAGAGAATTCTACAGGTTCACCACTCTCTGGGTGAAGAAATTCCTCCTCATGTTTGTCCTAAATGGCCTACCCCTTATCCTTAGACTGTGACCCCTGGTTCTGAACTCCCCGGCCATCGGGAACATCCTTCCTGCATCTAGTCTGTCCAGTCCTGTCAGAATTTTATGTTTCAATGAGATCCCCTCTCATTCTTCTAAACTCCAGCGAGTACAAGCCCAATCGACCCAATCTCTCCTCATAAGTCATTCCTGCCATCCCAGGTATCAGCCTGGTGAATCTTCGCTGCACTCCTTCCATGGCAAGAACATCCTTCCTCTGATAAGGCGACCAAAACTGCACACAATACTCAAGGTGTGGTCTCACCAAGGCCCTGTACAACTGCAGCAAGACATCCTTGTTCCTGTACTCAAACCCTCTCGCTACGAAGGCCAACATACCATTTGCCTTCTTAACCGCCTGCTGCACCTGCATGCTTACCTTCAGCGACTGGTGCACAAGGAGACCCAGGTCTCGTTGCACTTCCCCTTCTCCCAATCTATTGCCATTCAGATAATAATCTGCCTTCCTGTTTTTGCCACCAAAGTGGATAACCTCGCATTTATCCAGGTTATATTGCATCTGCCATGCTTCTGCCCAATCAACCAATCTGTCCAAATCATCCTGGAGTTTCTCGGCATCCTCCTCACAGCACACATGCCCACCCAGGTTTGTGTCGTCTGCAAATTTGGAGATATTACATCTAGTTCCCTTGTCTAGATCATTAATATATATTGTGAATAGCTGGGGTCCAAGGACTGATCCCTACGGTACCCCACTAGTCACTGCCTGCCACTTGGAAAAAGACCCGTTTATTCCAACTCTTTGCTTTCTGTCTGCCAACCAGTTCTCTATCCAAGTCAATACATTGCCCCCAATCCCATGTGCCTTAACTTTACACGCTAATCTCTTATGCGGGACCTTATCGAAAACCTTCTGAAAGTCCAAATACACCACATCCACTGGTTCTCCCTTATCTATTTTACCAGTTACATCCTCAAAAAATTCCAGTAGATTAGTCAAGTACAATTTACCTTTTGTAAATCCATGTTGACTTTGTCCGATCCTGTCACTATTTTCCAAGTGCTCTGCTATTACATCTTTTATAATGGACTCTAGCATTTTCCCCACTACCGATGTCAGGCTTACCGGTCTGTAATTCCCCATTTTCTCTCTACCACCTTTTTTGAATAGTGGGGTAACATTAGCTACCCTCCAATCCATGGGTACTGTTCCAGATTCCATCGAATGTTGGAAGATGATCAGCAATGCATCTACTATTTCTAGGGTCACTTCCTTAAGTACCCTAGGATGTAGATTATCAGGCCCTGGGAATTTATCGGCCTTCAATCCCATCAATTTCCCTAACACCATTTCCCTACAAATACTGATTTCTTTCAGTTCCTCCCTTTCATCAGACCCTATGTTCCCCAACATCTCTGGGAGGTTATTTGTGTCCTCCTTTGTGAAGACAGTACCAAAATATGTATTTAATTGGTCTGCCATTTCTTTGTTCCCCATTATAAATTCCCCTGATTCTGACTGCAAGGGACCTACGCTTGACTTCACCAATCTTTTTCTCTTCACATATCTATAAAAACTTTTACAGTCAGTTTTTATGTTCTCTGCAAGCTTATGTTCTCTGCAAGCAATACTCTATTTTCCCCTTCTTAATTAATCCCTTTGTCCTCCTTTGTTGAATCCTAACTGCTCCCAATCCTCAGGTTTACTGCTTTTTGTGGCTAATTTATACGTCCTCGCCTTGGATCTTATGCTATCCCTAATTTCCCTTGTTAGCCACGGTTGAGTCACCTTTTTTGTTTTATTTTTATGCCAAACTGGGTTGAACAAATTCTGTAGTTCATCCATGTGGTCTTTGAATGTTTGCCATTGCCTATCCACCGTCAACCCTTTGAGTGACATTCCCCAATCAATCCTACCCAACTCGCACCTCAGACCATCGTAGTTTCCTTTATTTAAATTCAGGACACTAGTCTCTGAGTCAACTACTTCATTCTCCATCTTAATGAAGAATTCTATCATATTATGATCGCTCCGACCCAAGGGGCCTCGTACAACAAAATTGCTAATTAATCATTTCTCATTACATAATACGCAGTCTAAGATGGCCTGATCTCTGGTTGGTTCCTTGGCATATTGGCCCAGGAAACCATCCCGTAAACACTCCAGGAATTCCTCCTCCACAGTATTGTTACTAATTTGGTTAGCCCAATCTATATGTAGATTAAAGTCACCCATGATGACTGCTGTGCCCTTATTGCACGCTTCTCTAATTTCCCTTTTAATGCTATCCCCAACCTCCGCATTACTGTTTGGAGGTCTATATACCACTCCCACTAATGTTTTCTGCCCCTTGGTATTTCTCAGTTCTACCCATACAGATTCCACATCATCAGAGCCAATATCCTTCCTTACAATTGTGTTAATCCCTTCTTTAACCAGCAATGCGACCCCACCTCCCTTTCCTTTTTGCCTATCTTTCCTGAATATTGAATACCCCTGGATGTTGAGTTCCCAGCCTTGGCCACCCTGGAGCCATGTTTCTGTAATCCCAATCAAATCACATTCGTTTACCTCTATTTGCGCAGCTAATTCATCCACCTTATTACGAATGCTCCTCGCATTAAGACACAAAGCCTTCAGGCTTGTTTTTTTAATGCTCTTAGACCTATTAGAATTATTATTTACTGTGGCCATGTTTGATTTAAACCGTTGATTTCTCTGACTGCCACTTTTGTTTTTCTCCTTCCTATCTTTTGCTTTTATCTTTGTTTCCCTTTCCTCTGTCTCTGTGCTCAGGTTCCGAACCCCCTGCCAGTTTAGTTTAAACCCTCCCCCAGAGCACTAGCAAACACTCCCCCTAGGACATCGATCCCGGGCTTGCCCAGGTGCAAACCGTCCAGTTTGAACTGGTCCCACCTCCCCCAGAACTGGTTCCAATGTCCCAGGAATTTGAATCCCTCCCCCTTGCACCATTCCTCTAGCCACATATTCATCTGAAATATCCTTCTATTTCTACTCTGACTAGCACGTGCCACTGGTAGCAATGCTGAAATTACTACCTTTGAGGTCCTATTTTGTGCAGCCAGGCTGCCTTTGTTTGCTGAGGATCTTCCTCTGGCCATTGGGAGGGAACAGGATCTCCTCATTGAACCTTGGAGCAGCCTTGGCTTTGGCAGCAGTCATTGTTGCCAGGGCCCATTCAAACAGCAGCAGAAAGGAGAAATGAGAGGCTGAGGCTACATGGGCCCCTTAAAAACAACTGCAGCAATGACATCAACAGTGGAGAGCAACAGACACGCTCCAACTCATTGGACCAGCCAGCACGCACAACGGGACTAATTAGGGCTATTAAACTAAAATCGGAAATCGGGAGCGACTGAAACCGGAAGCAGGAGTGGAACCTGCCCACCAGGCAACCCAACTCCAACCCGCCTCCTCTATTAATTTCACGGCCATAGAGTACAAAAGCAAGGAAGTTATGATGAACCTTTATAAAACACTGGTTCAGCCTCAACTGGAGTATTGTGTCCAATTCTGGGCACCGCACTTTAGGAAGGATGTGAAGGCCTTAGAGAGGGTGCAGGAAAGATTTACGAGAATGATTCCAGGGATGAGGGACTTCAGTTATGTGGATAGACTGGAGAAGCTGGAGTTCTCCTTAGAGTAGAGAAGGTTGAGAGGAGATTTGATAGAGGTGTTCAAAATCATGAGGGGTCTAGACAGAGTAAATAGAGAGAAACTGTTCCCATTGGCAGAAGGGTCGAGAACCAGAGGACACAGATTTAAGGTGATTGACAAAAGAACCAAAGGCGACATGAGGAAAAACTTTTTTACGCAGTGAGTGGTTAGGATCTGGAATGCACTGCCTGAAAGGGTGGTGGAGGCAGATTGAATCCTGGCTTTCAAAAGGGAATTAGATAAGTACCTAAAGGAAAAAAATTGCAGGGCTACAGGGAAAGGGCAGGGAAGTGGGGCTAGCTGAAGTGCTCTTGCAGAGAGCCGGCACGGGCTCGACGGTCTGAATGGCCTCCTTCTGTGCTGTAACCATTCTATGATTCTATGATTGGGTGACTGCTTTGCGGAACACCTCCGTTCAGTCCATAAGCATAACCCCGAGCTTCCGGTCGCCTGTCACTTTAATTCTCCACTCCACTCCTACTCTGACCTCTCTGTCCTCGGCCTCTTACACTGTTCCAATTAAGCTCAATGTAAGCTCGAGGAACAGCACTTCATCTTTCGATTAGGCACCTTACAGCCTTCTGGACTCAACATCAAGTTCAACTATTTCAGACCATAACCTCTGCCCCTATTTTTTCAGATGGCAGCTGTTGATGATTCTGCTATTCCCATTTACACCTCTTCTCGACCCGTCTTTTGTTTCTTTACTTGTCCCATTACCATCTCCTTCTGCTTTGTACAATCATACCTTTTGTCTTTTAATCTCTCCTGCCTTCCACCCTATCACAGACCTTCCCTTTTGTTCTTTCCTCCCCTCGTCCCTTTCTCTGCCCCTACACTTGCTTAAAATCTGTTACATCTCTAACTTTTCCCAGTTCTGACGAAAGGTCATTGACCTGAAATGTTAACTCTCTTTCTCTCTCAACAGGTGCTGCCTGACCTGCTGAGTATTTCCAACATTTTCTGTTTTTATTTCAGATTTCCAGCATCTCCAGTATTTTGCTTTTGTATAAATTATACAGCTGCTCTTGGCGCTTTGTTTAATCTTGTATTGATTAATTTGAATCAAAATGCAAACTGGATTATGACTTCCTTAAACATGCGAGAAAAGTGATCCCAAAATAGTGTCATAAAACAGCTATCCTATTTTCTGTGTAAATAGTAGATTAAGTATTAATGAAATGTGATTAATGTGGCACAGCAGGCATATAGCAAATAATGTAATAGCTGGTTCGGCACAATTCTGTTGATAATTTTCCTTACTATAATCTCTTAATTTAGTATTTTTTTTATATGAAGTCAATATATTGTCAAGCAGCTTCTTAAACAGGAGGGAGTAATCACATTTGTGTAAAAATGTAAAGCAAATGGATAGTTTTGCAATCTTCCTGTTATGTTTCATTAAATAGTTTTGTATATCAACTGCTTCTTGCTTGTTCTGAAAGTGAGTGAGCTATTGGGCCGTGTTATACGAAAGGGTAATTGAAAAATCTGGATTTCATCAAAAGTGATAATGCAACTTTAGCAATGTCTTTTTTTCAGTTTTACCAATTCATTGTTCTAGTCATCCTTTATAACAATAATAAGGAATGAATATTAAAGGTAGAATAAAACAAAAAAATAATTAGTTTCAAAACGTTGTAGTTGCAGAAGATGTTGGGTATAAGCAGACTGCTGTGACATTGGATCAGTGGATTGAAAATGTTAGATGACAAAGCAATATGGAAATTAATCTAGTTGACTGATTGGGACCGAGAAGCTACAGACCTAGAAATTCAATCGTACTAAAAATGGGTGGGAAGCTCGCTGCACATGCCTGTTCGCATGGTCCCAGGCAGCATGTTAAATTTGTGCTGGGGCCTCGTTAAAATAATTCAGGCATGCAACCAGTGTTACCTGCATTATTCTTTAGCTGCACGCCTGTTTTGGCGGGCCGAATATCAGGCATCTCTGAAGCCACTTAAAGGCAGCCAGCACCTCTTAAAGGGGAGGTGCACTCTGGCTGCAGTTAGCAGAGAAACTGCCAATTCAAGAAGATGGCTGGAAGAGACCCTGACAGGGCACCCAGTTTCTCCAATGCTGCTTGGAGGCCCTGGTGCAGGCAGTGGACAGGAGGAGGGAGATTCTTTTCCCTCTAGGTGGCAGAAAGCTCTTCAGGCAACACCTCCACCAGTGGGAAGAGGTTACAAAGGAAGTCAACACCAGGAACTTAGCTTCCTAGAACATGACTTCAACGCAGAAAGAAGTTCAATTACCTCATTAGAGTTGTCAAGGTAAGAATACTGCTCTTTTGCTCTCTGCTCACACCTCCACCACCTCTAGCCTCACTACTCACAGTAATCCTTCGACATTCATTCCCTCCACCACCGGCATACCGTGGGTGCAGTGTATACCATCTACAAGATGCACTGCAGCAACTCGCCAAGGCTTCTTCGGCAGCACCTCCCAAACCCATGACCTCTTCCACCTAGAATGACAAGGGCAGCAGGCGCATGGGAACACCACCACCTCCAAGTTCCCCTCCAAGTTACACACCATCCTGACATGGAAATATATCGCCATTCCTTCATTGTTGCTGGGTCAAAATCCTGGAACTCCCTCCCTAACAGCATTGTAGGAGTACCCTCACCACACAGACTGCAGCGGTTCAAGAAGGTGGCTCACCACCACCTTCTCAAGGGCAATTAGGGATGGGCCTTGCCAGCAACGCCTATGTCCCAGGAATGAATTTTTTAAAAATCACCTACTCTGCTTCCCTGCACTCTCCTACAATCACTGCACAACACTTCACTCCACCTCCTTCTCCTCGTACTCACACACTCACCACTATTACAAACCTCACTCCCCCACATCTCACATCTAACACACTGCATACCAACTATTCAATCATGACAGGTACATTCTCCGAATACCTCATAAGACTATCACTAATTACACTCCCTTCTTTCTTGCAGGAGAAAGTCGTATACAACTTGAGACAGCAGACCATCACTGGAGGAGACCAACCCCAACTGCAGACCCTTTGCTCTGTGGATAAAGATGTGCTGACCATCATGGGCAGGGGTAGAGTCATGGCATGATGAGTGGCAATGCTGGAAGAGACTTTGCGCAGGGTTTCTTCACACCTTATTCTCTTTTTCTCTTCTTACTTCTATCTCACCCTACACACTCTGCATGACAAACTGCAACTGCTTTCACCCACTCATCTCTCTCTGCTCTCCCTTCACACTAAATGCTAACCCTTGTTCCACTCATTCATTTCAGGTGCTGCAAATGTGGAAATACCTCTGCCACTTCATGAAGAGGAGACGAGCACGCCTGATGATGCTCAATTGAATCCTAGCAAACACCAGTTCAGAGACTTGCACCATGCATACTTTAGAGGGTAGGCTAGAGGACGGGTTTTATAAATGCAAGCTGTTGTTGCTCACATGGCACAAATGCACGGGAGCTATGGCAAAAGGGCAGGTATATGTGATTTGAACTATTTGCTCGCATGGAGGGTAAAACCCGACACAGACTGGTTGGGTCAAATGGTCTGTTTCTGTGTTGTTACTTCTATGTATTTCTAGGTGCAAGAGAACAACACCTCCAAATACAGCTTAGTGTTTTAGCAGACCGAGCAAGAATGTGTAACCTTTAAAATTTAAACATAATTTCTGATAAACATGGTGTGTGATTTCTGTTGTAAATATAGATGTGGTTGTGTAATATACAATGTGTTTATTGAGGACTAGCTGGAGTGCCCGGCTGTTGCTGAGGCTTTTTCGAGGGCATGTTGTTGTTGGAGGAGAGAGAGAGAGAGCGACTGGGGGAGAAGAGAGAGAGCTACTGGGGGGAAGAGAGAGCGCGACTGGAGGGGAAGAGAGAGAGCGACTGGGGGGAAGAGAGAAAGCGACTGGGGGAAGAGAGAGAGAGCGACTGGGGGGAAGAGAGAGAGCGACTGGGGGGAAGAGGGAGAGCGACTAGGGGGAAGAGAGAAAGCGACGGGGGGGAAGAGAGAGAGCGACGGGGGGGAAGAGAGGAGAGCGACTGGGGGGAAGAGAGAGAGCGACTGGGGGGGAGAGAGAGAGAGCGACTGGGGGGGAAGAGAGAGAACGACTGGGGGGAAGAGAG
Organism: Somniosus microcephalus; assembly: GCF_052327205.1. NCBI lineage: Eukaryota > Metazoa > Chordata > Chondrichthyes > Squaliformes > Somniosidae > Somniosus > Somniosus microcephalus. The sequence continues at coordinate 129,053,158 of NC_140991.1, forward strand.
AGAGCGACTGGGGGGAAGAGAGAGAGCGACTGGGGGGAAGAGAGAGAGCGACTGGGGGAAGAGAGAGAGTGACTGGGGGAAAGAGAGAGAGCGACTTGGGGGAAGAGAGGGAGCGACTGGGGGGAAGAGGAGAGAGCGACTGGGGGGAAGAGAGAGAGCGACTGGGGGGAAGAGAGAGAGAGTGACTGGGGGGGGAAGAGAGAGAGCGACTGGGGGGAAGTGAGAGAGCGACTTGGGGGGAAGAGAGAGAGAGCGATCTGGGGGGAAGAGAGAGAGTGTGATGGGGGAAGAGAGAGAGCGACTGGGGGGAAGAGAGAGAGCGACTGGGGGAAGAGAGAGAGCGACGGGGGGAGAGGAGGGGAGAGGAGGGGGGAGGGGGAAAGAGGGAGGAAAGGGAGGAGGGGGAGGGGGATAGGGGGAGGAATTGGAGGGGGGGAGGGGGAGGGGGAGGGGGAGGAGGGGGGAGGGGGTGGAAAGGGGAGGGTGCGGAGGAAGGGTGAGGAGGGGAGGGGGAAAAGGGGGAGGGGAGTGAGTGAGAAAGGGGGGAGAAGGGGGGAGGGAGAAAGGGGGGAAGGGGGGAAAGGGGAGAGGAGGGGGGTGAGGTGGGAGGGGGGAAGGTGGAGGGTGAGGGGGAGGGGGGGAAGGAGGGAAAGGGGGAGGGCGTGGGAAGAGGGGAGGGGGGAAGGGGGTAGGGGGGGAAGGGGGGGTGGGGAGGAAGATGGTGTGGGAGGGGGCAGAAAGGGGGGTGGGAAGGGTGTGAGGGGGGGAAGGAAGGGGGAGGGGTGGAGAAAGGGAGGTGGGGAGCCAGCAGACCCTCTCCCCTGTGCCGGCGATGGCTCCGCGGAGCTCCGTGCCGCCCCACGCACTGACATGGCACAGCCGAGCGCAGCGCCCCGGTCAGCCACACGCCCTCTCGAGCCCCGCCCCATGCCCTCCCGAGCCGTGGCTTCAAGGCCGCCGGTTGTGGCTGGGCCTGCGCGCCGCGCGGGGAAGGAGAGAGAGAGCCGCCGCTCCTCCGGTCGATGTGTTGCGGGCCGACCCCTGATGAGCGCCCGATCAGCTGAACCCAAGCCCCGCGGTGACCGCAACTCACCTCCCACTAGGCTCCCTCTCGCCCCGCCAGCCTTTTCCAAAATGGCGGCGATGGCTACGCTCGGCCCAGTCCCGCGGCACCAGCCTTTACCAAGATAGTGGCGATCGCGGGGCGGGCCCAGCGGGCGGGGCGGTGCCTAGCTCGGGCGTGGCTGGGCAACAGAGGCCCAGGCTTCCAGGCCTGCAAAAACGGTGAAAGGTAGGAAAATTATAGAGGTTAGAGAAAAGATTTACAAATTAATTAACTTTTTTAAAAAACAATTTGTGTTTTAAAAGCAACTTTTTTTTTTGCTGGAAATCTAGATTTGAAAAGAAACACGCAGAAAGTGGGAAAAAAAAATAAACTTACGAATCAAGATGGCTGACACTCACCTCAGTTCAGAATGATAAGGCCCGCCCACACACGCACCGATTGGTCAACCATCAGGTCACTGAACTGTAGGATTGGTCAATCATCATGTCACTCAACTGTAGGATGGCCCGCCCGCACACACAATGAACCCGGCCCCACTCGATGCTAATGAGCGGATAATGAGCGGAATGTTGAACGTTGTTTGGATACCGTTGGCACAATTTTTATCCGACCAAAAAGTAAATATGCCTACAAGAGTCCCCTAATGATGAGCTTTCTTTTGATGTAACATATGTGTAGATACGCTCTATAACTTTTGATTGTATAGCCGGACAGACAGACAGACAGAGAGACAGAGAGACAGAAAGACAGTGAAACAGAGAGACAGACAGACAGAGAGACAGAGAGATATAGGGCTAGAAATTCAGTATAGCCACTTTTGGGGCGGTAAAGTCGGGCGGCCGCTAAAGTTTGCGCCCGCCGCAAAGTCGAGGCCACTTCGCCGATATTCAGTAGCATCGCCCTAAGAGGTTGCTGCAGCGCTAAAACTGGCGATGCACGACTATCTTTAGGCGCTAAGCCAGCGGTGCTGAGTGATACCGCCGAGGCCGGGCGCAGAGCAGGTGCGGTCATTTCTTGATTGACGGCAGACACACTGGCGCCGGCCATCTCTTAAAGGGGGAAGGGTCGAGTTGTTTGGCTGCCACGCCCTGGACACTGCAGCCCTCCAGCTAGGCCTGAGCACTGCTGCTGTACCTGTTTAGTGACCAGGACGATGCAGAAGGCCCGGGAAAGAGCGCAGCGCTTTACTGAAGCTGACCTGAGGCTGCTGGTTCGCGCTGTGGAGCGAAGACGCCATATTTTGTTTCCAGACAGTGGCAAGAAGCCGATGACCAGCGTCTTCTGCAAAGCCTGGAGGGATGTCTCCAACAGGGTAACATCCAACAGTGTGGTTGGCAGGACTCCTGTACAATGCAGGAAGAAGTTTAATGACCTCACTAGGATTGTCAGGGTGAGTACCCTTTCCAGTGTCCTCCTCATCCTTGCATGTGCACCTCACATTATGGGCAAAGGGACCTGAAAGCCCTAATGGCCAGCCCTCATCCAGCAGCTATGGGACTGGCATGACCATCAATTGCACATTCTGCACTTTACACACTGTCCAAGCTATTCCACCATGGGAGGCTGTGCAGACAAGATCAGGGCTACACACCGTACTTAGAGGCCATTCTTTCTCTTGCAGGCCAAGCTGGCTAACAACAAGCGTAGCCAGCTTGCGACTGGGGGAGGCGGGCCTCAGCACCAGGAGCTCACCGACCTAGACCAGCGCGTGGAGCGCATCATGGGAGTCCGTGTCATTGGCCCCATTGCCACTGGAGATGCTGACCTTGTTCTGGGCACCAATGGTAAGGACATGACCTTTTGGACCTCTCTCGTTCCACTTGCGCATCAGATCAACATCCTTTGCCACTGTCCGACCAATGCGGTGAATGGCACCACTCATGCCTCCCTCGCTGATGCCCTGTCCTCACTCTAAAGCTACTCTTGTCCCTTCCTGCTTTCAGATGGTGAGGCGCCAGGTGAGGAGGAGGTCCCTGAAGCTGCCAGTGTCAGACCCTCGTAAGAGGAGGAGGAGGAGGAGGAAGAGGAAGGCGGTCCATCAGTGGCACCCTCAGCCGCGCCAACCCATGGCGATGTAGGGGACACGTCTTCCCTGGAGGGGAGCCTGGGGGAAGGGTCGCAGGGGAGTCCAGTTCCTGGGCCCAGCGGCCTGCAGCAACGCGGGAGGGGTGGGGAAGCTCGGCGGCCTTCTCCCCAGAGGGTGAGTGCGGCCTCCAGTCCGGCGACGGTCAGCGCAGAGAAGGTGCGCCTCCTCGAGGAAATGGCCGTCGACTCGGAGCGCAGGCACACGGAGCTCATGGGGGTAGTGGCACGGATGCCTGACGCCATAGAGTCATTGGCTAAGAGTGTCAAGGAATTCGGGGCATCACAGGCCAGATGTCTGGAGGAAGTCGGTGCAGCTCAGGCCAGGAGTCTGCAGCAATTTGGTGCAGCTCAGGCCAGGAGTCTGGAGGAAGTTGGTGCAGCTCAGGCCAGGAGTCTGCAGGAAGTCGGGGCAGCTCAGGCAGCTAGTAGCCAAATGATCAGTGGTGCCGTCCAGTCACTGGCTGGTCTGATGCGGTCACAGACCAGGGCAACACGGGCACTAACTGCTGCCACACTCGCTGCGTCAGCCAGGCATCGCCAGGGCACCCGCCGCGCTGCAGCAGCACAGCGGTCTGTCCTTCAGCAGATTGCTGCGCATGCTGCAGTGCTGGCCCGGGCGAGTGCCAGTGTCTCAGGTGACCAGCGAGCACCTGCCATCAGCCAGCTTGCCCCATTCCTGCAGCCGCCACTGCCACTCCCCCAGTGGAGCTGCCACGAGCTGCTGGACAGACTGATGCTGCCCAGCCACAGCTGCAGCAGTCACCAGTCGGCCCCTCGAGGGCCAGAGCTCGTCGAGGCCGACCCCCAAGGGCATCTGCCGTCACGCCATGTGCCCCTCAGGAGCCTTCCCCCAGCCTTGCTGCAGCCACTGGGCTCACTTTGAGGAGGAGCAGCAGGACGGCCAGGGGCCACACAAAGATGCCCAAGGCATCGCCCTCGCGGGCCAAAAAGTAGAATGTGTGGGAAGTTGTGTTTGTTTTTTGAGGCCGAGAATTTGATGTTTGTTTTTTGAAGGCCGCGGATGTGATGTTTGTTTTTGACGAAGGCCGAGGATGACGGCCATTTTGGTTGCACTGTTTTGTTAATCCTCTCCAGGTTGTGGGAGCGAGTAGTGTGTCTGACTGTTTTTTGGGGGTTTCTTCTGTTTTTGTTTTTCATGCGGGAAGGGCACTGAGTTTGTGGAATAAACAATTTTCTTTATTCAGATTGTCCATGTTTGAACTTTGAAGTTTTTGTTGCCTTAACCGGCTGAGGGCTTGCGGAGCGGCTGCATTCATGTTCTTTCATTGGCACAAGCCATTCCCTGACAGGGGGCCTAGAACCTACGACGGGTGGCCCTTGCACCTTGTGCCTCCCTCCTGTGCTGGTCCTCCTCCTCCTCCTGCTCCTCCTCCTGAGGTGGTGCTCCAACCTGAGGTGGCAGTGCCTGAGTCCTGCGGATAGCCAGGTTGTGCAGCATGCAGCAAACGACCACGAAATGGGAGACTCGCTCCGGCGAATACTGCAGGGCTCCGCCGGAAGGATCCAGGCAGCGGAACCGTTGCTTCAGGACGCCAATTGTTTGTTTGATGATGTTCCTGGTCGCTTGATGGCTCTCGTTGTATGCCTCTTCAGCAGGGGTCCTGGGCGCACGGAGCGGGGTCATGAGCCAGGTACACAAAGGATAGCCTTTGTCCCCGATAAGCCATCCTCTTGGGTGAGGCTGTGCCGGAACATGTCAGCCACAGTTGTCTGTCGCAGGATAAAGGCATCGTGGCTGCTGCCTGGAAAGCAGGCATTGACAGCTAGGATGCGCTGCCTGTGGTCACACACCAGCTGTACGTTGAGGGAATGGTAGCCCTTCCGGTTGCGGTAATCCTCGGCATTCTCCAGAGGTGCCCGCAAAGCCACATGCGTGCAGTCAATGGCGCCCTGCACCATGGGGAAGGCCACTATTCTTGCAAATCCCATTGCACGCTGCTGCTGCTTCTCCAGGGTCATGGGGAAGGAGATGAATTGACGTCTCCTTCTGAAAAGGGCATTGGTCACCTGGCGGATGCAGCAATGCACGGCGAACTGGGAGACGTTAGCAATGTCCCCAGCAGCGGATTGGAAGGAGCCGGTGGCATAGAAGTTCAGAGCCACCGTCACCTTCACTGCCACCGACAGAGACGTCCTGCACCTCAGCTGTGGCTGCAGATCTCTCTGAAGCAGCTGGCAGATCTCTGTGACCACCTCCCTTCTGAATCGCAGCCTCCTAACACACTGCTCGTCAGACATGTTGACATAGGAGAACTGCTGGCGGTATACCCTGAGTGGGTAAGGCCTCCCTTGCCGACGCCTGTTGCCCCCTCTGCGTCTAGCCAGGGCTGCCACTCTCTCATGGCGTCTGTGAGCCCTTTGGACGTAATGCTGAAAGCCAGCGTTGACAGCCCCCATAATATGCTGGCAAACAATGAGATATCAATGAAGGCAAAGAGAATTGCAAAGCTGTGGCCTGAAGCCAGAAATACCTGTCCTAGTGTTGGGCCAAAGCAGTAAGCTCTCTACCTTGGTCTCTCTCCAAAAATCCGTCTCACAAGAGTGAGTGCTGCAAAATGGCTGCCCTTTATAGTGCAGGGGAAGTGCCCTTTAATTTGCGCTCCCCGCGGCCCGCATCGGCTGTGCACCATTCCACTCCACAGTCGTTAGGGCCGCCAGGCGCACAATGGGGCGGCGCGACTGAAGTTCCGGTTTGGGGCGCACAAAGGGCGTTGCACGAGGAAATGACGTCATGATCTGCGCGCGCAGCTGAGCGCGTGCAAAGACTTTGCGCCGGCGCTAAATGTCTACTGAAGTTGGGGCGAGGCGCAGATCGCGCTGCGCCCGGGCGCTAAGCGCCTAGCACTCGAGATCTACTCCTCCTAAGGCACTAACGGCTGGCGCAGCCAACTGAATTTCTAGGCCATACTGTTTTATATATACTAGCTGCAGTGCCCGGCGGTGCTGAGGCTTTCTTGAGGGCATGTTGGTGTTGGAAGAGAGAGAGAGCGACTGGGGGGAAGAGAGAGCGACTGGGGGGAAGAGAGAGAGCGACTGGGTGGAAGAGAGAGAGCGACTGGGGGGAAGAGAGAGAGCGACTGGGGGGAAGAGTGAGCGACTGGGGGGAAGAGAGAGCGACTGGGGGGAAGAGAGAAAGACTGGGGGGAAGAGAGAGAGCGACGGGGGGAAGGGGGGGAAGGGAGGTGGTGGAAGGGGATGGGGAGGGGGGAAGGGGGGAGGCGGGGGAGAAGGGGGAGAGGAAGGGGAGGGGGCAGGGGAAGGGGGAGGGGGAGGGGAAGGGGGAGGGGGTGGGGAAGGGGGAGGGGAAGGGAAGGGGGAGGGGAAGGAGGGGAAGGGGGGAGGGGGTTGGGGAAGGGGGGGTGGGGGAAGGGGGTGCGGGAGGGGGGAGGGGAAGGGGGGGTGGGGGGGAGGGGGTGTGTGGGAGGGGGGAAAGGGGGGGTGGGAAGGGTGTGGGGAGGAAGGGAGGGGGGAGCCAGCAGACCCTTTCCCCTCTGCCGGCGATGGCTCCGCAGAGCTCCGTGCCGCCCCACGCACTGACATGGCCCAGCCGAGCGCAGCGCCCCGGTCAGCCCGAGCCCCGCCCCCCGCACTCCCGCCGGCCCCCCGCCCGAGCCGCGGGTTGGAAGGAGAGAGAGAGCCGCCGCTCCTCCGGTCGATGTGTTGCGGGCCGACCCCTGATGAGCGCCCGATCAGCTGAGCCCGAGCCCCGCGGTGACTGCAACTCACCTCCCACTAGGCTCCCTCCCACCCCGCCAGCCATTACCAAAATGGCGGCGATGGCTACGCTCGGCCCCGTCCCACGCCGCCAGCCTTTACCAAGATGGCGGCGATCGCGGGGCGGGCCCAGCGGGAGGGGCGGTGCCTAGCTCGGGCATGGCTGGGCAACAGAGGCCCAGGCTTCCAGGCCTGCAAAAACGGTGAAAGGTAGGAAAATTATAGAGGTTAGAGAAAAGATTTACAAATTAATTAACTTTTTTAAAAAACAATTTGTGTTTTAAAAGCAACTTTTTTTTTGCTGGAAATGTAGATTTGAAAAGAAACACTCAGAAAGTGGGGAAAAAAAATAAACTTACGAATCAAGATGGCTGACACTCACCTCAGTTCAGAATGATAAGGCCCGCCCACACACGTCAACCGTCAGGTCACTGAAGTGTAGGATTGGTCAATTGTCCTGTCACTCGACTCTAGGATGACCCGCCCGCACGCGCAATGAACCCGCCCCCATGATGCAGCGATTGGGCGACCGTCGGGTCACTCGACTCTATGATTGGTCAACCTTCGCGTCACTCGATAATGAGCAGAATTTCGAAGGTTTTTTGGATACCGTCGGCACAATTTTTGTCCGACCAAAAAGTAGATATGCCTACAAGAGTCCCCTAATGATGAGCTTTCTTTTGATATAACATATGTGTAGGTACGCTCTATAACTTTCGATTGCATAGCCGGACAGACAGACAGAGAGACAGACAGACAGACAGACAGAGAGACATACTCTTTTATATATACTAGCTGAAGTGCCCGGCGGTGCCGAGGGTTTTTTGTGGGCATGTTGTTGTTGGCGAAGAGAGAGAGCGACTGGGGGGAAGAGAGAGCGCGACTGGGGGGAAGGGAGAGAGTGACTGGGGGGAAGAGAGAGAGCGACTGGGGGGAAGAGAGAGAGCGACTTGGGGGAAGAGAGAGAGCACGAGAGACGGGGGAAGAGAGAGTGAGAGTCTGGGGGGAAGAGAGAGAGCGAGAGACTGGGGGGAAGAGTGAGAGCCGAGAGAGTGGGGGGAAGTGAGAGAGCGAGAGACTGGGGGAAGAGAGAGAGTGAGAGACTGGGGGTAAGAGAGAGAGAGACTGTGGGGAGAGAGAGAGAGAGACTGGGGGGAGAAAGAGAGAGAGACTGGGGGGAGAAAGAGAGAGAGAGAGACTTGGGGGGAGAGAGAGAGAGAGAGACAGGGGGGGAGATAGAGAGAGAGAGAGACTGGAGGGAGAGAGAGAGATGGGGAGAGAGAGGGGGGAGGGAGAGAGAGAGACTGGGGGGAGAGAGAGAGAGAGGGGGAGGGAGGGGGGAGAGAGAGAGGGGGGAGAGAGAGAGGGGGAGGGAGGGGGAGAGGGGGAGGGAGGGGGCAGAGAGGGTGGGGGAGGGAGGGGGCAGAGAGAGAGGGGGGCAGAGAGAGAGGGGGAGAGAGAGTGGGAGGGAGGGGGCAGAGAGAGGTGGAGAGAGAGAGGGGGAGGCAGGGGGAGAGAGATGGGGGAGTGGGGGGGAGAGGGGGGAGGGAGGGGGCTAGAGGGGGGAGCGCGGGGGGAGAGGGAGGGGGGAGGGAGAGGGGGAGGGGGAGAGGGAGGGGGAAGAGGGGAGGGGGAGGAGAGAGAGACAGAGGGAAGGAGAGAGAGAGGGTGAGTGGCCCGTGGCCGGAAATGGAGCCAAGCCCCGGGAACGGGCGTGAGCCGGCTTGAGGCTGTGAGGGCCGGGCCCGGTTTCCGGGGTAACCCTTCCCCCCCTTCATGCCCTCCCGAGCCCCGGCCCGCTTCAAGACTGCTGACTGCGGCTGGAGCCAAGCCCTGGGAACGGGCGTCAGCCAGCTTGAGGCTGTGAGGGCCGGGCCCGGTTGCCGGGGTAACCCTTCCCCCCCTTACCGCCCTCCCGAGCCCCGCCCCCCCGCCCTCCCGAGACCCGAACCCCGCCCTCCTGAGCCGGCTTGAAGACCGCCAATTGCGGCTGGGCCTACGCTACCGCGCTCTGTGTCTTGGGCTTGAGACGCCGCCCGGGACTGGAGGGAGGGAGCGAGTGAGTCGAAGCACGCCCAGTTACACCCTGAATGCGCATGTGCAGCATGCACACAGCATGCTGGTAGTTGTAGTCGTTCTTTGTCACGTTGGACTGAGGCTTCCCTGGTTACTGTTGCTAGGCGACGTGAGGAGAAGGAGCCGAAATGTTTTTTAAAGAAAAGATAAAACCCCGAGAGAAATAAGGAGCTATGAACAGAGAGTTTATTTATATTTTTAGGAAAAAACTGAAGTAAAATTTTTTAAAGTCGGTAATTAAAGCGGGGAAAAATCCATTAAACGTTCTCCCCCCCTCCCCCGTCTGCCTCCGAATGAAAACCACGACGTCTTTGGCGGAAAGCGCTCACTGGGTTTTAAAAAAATAAAAAAAGTTGATTTCCAATGCAAGTGTGGAGGAAATGGCCAAAATATTTGTATTTTTTTTTAAAAGATAAAACCCCGATGGAAAAAAGAAATGAAGAGTTTGGATTCAAGATGGCTGACACTCACCGCAGTTCAGAATGATTAGGCCCGCCCACACATGCACCGATTGGTCAACCGTCAGGTCACTGAACAGTAGGATTGGTCAATCATCACGTCACTCAACTCTAGGGCGGCCCGCCCGCACACGCAATGAACCCGCCCCCGTGACGCAGCGATTGGTCAACCGTTGGGTCGCTCGACTGTATGATTGGTCAACCTTCATGTCACTCAATGCTAATGAGCGGATAATGAGCGGAAGTTTGAACATTTTTTGGATACCGTCGGCAAAATATTTGTCTCACCGAAATGTAAATATGCTTATGACCGTTCTGGAATCGTAAGCTTTCTTTTGATGTAACACACGTGTAGGTATGCTCTATAACTTTTGAGTGTATAGAGGACAGACAGACAGACAGTCAGACAGACAGACAGACAGACAGAAGAGCAATTATATATATATAGACTAGCTGGGGGTGCCCGGCGGGGCCGAGGGTTTTTTGAGGGCATGTTGTTGTAGGAAGAGAGAGAGAGTGCGACTGGGGGGAAGAGAGAGAGAGCGACTGGGGGGAAGAGAGAGAGTGAGCGACTGGGGTCAGAGAGCCAGCGAGCGACTGGGGGAAGAGTGCGAGCGACTGGGGGGAAGAGCGCGAGCGACTGGGGGGAAGAGAGAGAGCGACTGTGGGGAAGAGAGAGAGCGACTGGGGGGAAGAGAGAGAGCGACTGGGGGGGAGGGAGAGAGCGACTGGGGGGAAGAGAGAGAGCGACTGGGGGGAAGAGAGAGAGCGACTGGAGGGAAGAGAGAGAGCGACTGGGGGGAAGAGAGAGAGCGACTGGGGGGAAGAGAGAGAGCGACTGGGGGGAAGAGAGAGAGCGACTGGGGGAAGAGAGAGAGCGACTGGAGGGAAGAGAGAGAGCGACTGGGGGGAAGAGAGAGAGCGACTGGGGGGAAGAGGGAGAGCGGCTGGGGGGAAGAGAGAGCGACTGGGGGAAGAGAGAGAGCGACTGGGGGGAAGAGAGAGAGCGACTGGGGGGAGGAGAGAGAGCGACTGGGGGGAAGAGGGAGAGCGACTGGGGGGAAGAAAGAGAGCGACAGGGGGGAAGAGAGAGAGCGACTGGGGGGAAGAGAGAGAGCGACTGGGGGAAGAGAGAGAGCGGCTGGAGGGAAGAGAGAGAGCGACCGGGGGAAGAGAGAGATCGACTGGGGGGAAGAGAGAGAGCGACTGGGGGGAAGAGAGAGAGCGACTGGGGGGAAGAGAGAGAGCGACTGGGGGGAAGAAAGAGAGCGACTGGGGGGAAGAGAGAGAGCGACTGGGGGGAAGAGAGAGAGCGACTGGGGGAAGAGAGAGAGCGGCTGGGGGGAAGAGAGAGAACGACTGGGGGGAAGAGAGAGAGCGACTGGGGGGAAGAGAGAGAGCGACTGGGGGGAAGAGAGAGAGCGACTGGGGGGAAGAGAGAGAGCGACTGGCAGGAAGAGAGAGAGCGACTGGGGGGGGAAGAGAGAGAGCGACCGGGGGGAAGAGAGAGAGCGACCGGGGTGAAGAGAGAGAGCGACCGGGGGGAAGAGAGAGAGCGACCGGGGGGAAGAGAGAGAGCGACTGGGGGGAAGAGAGAGAGCGACTGGGGGGAAGAGAGAGAGCGACTGGGGGGAAGAGAGAGAGCGACTGGGGGGAAGAGAGAGCGACTGGGGGGAAGAGAGAGAGCGACTGGGGTGAAGAGAGAGAGCGACTGGGGGGAAGAGAGAGAGCGACTGGGGGGAAGAGAGAGAGCGACTGGGAGGAAGAGAGAGAGCGACTGGGGGGAAGAGAGAGAGCGACTGCGGCGGAAGAGAGTGAGAGACTGGGGGGAAGAGAGAGAGCGACTGGGGGGGAAGAGAGAGAGCGACTGGGGGGAAGAGAGAGAGCGACTGGGGGGAAGAGAGAGAGCGACTGGGGGGAAGAGAGAGAGCGACTGGGGGGGAAGAGAGAGAGCGACTGGGGGGAAGAGAGAGAGCGACTCGGGGAAGAGAGAGAGTGGGGGAGAGGGGAATGGGGGGGAAGGGGGAGGGGGAGGGGAATGTGGGGAGGGGGAGGAGAGGGGGGAGGGGAGGGGGAGGGGGAAGGGGGGATGGAGGGGACGGGAAGTGGGGGAGGTGGAGGGGGTGGAGTTGGAGGGGGGGTGGAGGGGATGGGGGAGAGGGGAAAGGGGAGGGGGAGGGGAAGGGTGGGTGCAGGGGGAGGGGGGAAAAGGGTGGGGGAAGGAGGGGGGAGGGGGGAAGGGAGAAATGGGGAGGGGGAAGGGAGAAAGGTCGGGAGGGGGAAGGCAGAAAGGGAGGGGGGAAGGGAGAAAGGGAGGGGGAAGGGAGAAAGGGAGGGGGGGATGGAGAAAGGGAGGGGGGGAAGGGAGAAAGGGAGGGGGGGAGAAAGGGAGGGGGGGAGCCAGTAGACCCTCTCCCCTCTGCCGGCGATGGCTCCACGGAGCTCCGTGCCGCCCCACGCACTGACATGGCCCAGCCGATCGAAGCGCCCCGGTCAGCCCGAGCCCCGCCCCACGCCCTCCCGAGCCCTGCCCCACGCCCTCCCGAGGCCCGGCTTCAAGACCGCCGATTGCGGCTGGGGCTGTGAGAGAGGACCGGTCCCGGTTGCCGGGGTAACCCTTCCCCCCCTTCCTGCTCTCCCGAGCACCGGCCTCCCGAGCCCCGCCCTCCCGAGCCGCGGGGGGGAAGGAGAGAGAGAGCCGCCGCTCCTCCGGTCGATGTGTTGCGGGCCGACCCCTGATGAGCGCCCGATCAGCTGAGCCCGAGCCCCGCAGTGACCGCAACTCACCTACCGCTAGGCTCCCTCCCCGCCAGCCTTTACCAAAATGGCGGCGATGGCTACGCTCGGGCCAGTCCCACGCCGCCAGACTTTACCAAGATGGCGGCGATCGCGCGGCAGGCCCAGCGGGAGGGGCGGTGCCTAGCTCGGGCGTAGCTGAGCAACAGAGGCCCAGGCTTCCAGGTCTGCAAAAACGGTGAAAGGTAGGAAAATTATAGAGGTTAGAGAAAAGATGTACAAATTAATTACCTATTTTTAAAAACAATTTGTGTTTCAAAAGCAACTTTTTTTTTTGCTGGAAATGTAGATTTGAAAAGAAACACGCAGAAAGCGGGAAAACATAAGAACATAAGAAGTAGGAGCAGGAGTTGGCCGAACGGCCCCTCGGGCCTGCTCCGCCATTCAATAGGATCATGGCTGATCCGAATCTAGACTCATGTCCACTTCCCTGTCTTCTCCCCGTAACCCCTAATTCCCTTATCTGCTAGGAAACTGTCTATCTCCATTTTAAATTTATTTAATGTTGCAGCTTCCGCAGCTCTCTGGGGTAGCAAATTCCATCGATTTACTACCCTCTGAGTGAAGAAGTTTCTCCTCATCTCAGTTTTGAAAGGGCAGCCCCTTATTCTTAGATTATGCCCCCTAGTTCTAGTCTCACCCATCAATGGAAACATCCTCACCGCATCCACCCGATCAAGGCCCCTCACAATCTTATATGTTTCGATAAGATCGCCTCTCATTCTTCTGAACTCCAATGAGTAGAGTCCCAACCTACTCAACCTTTCCTCATACGTCAACCCCCTCATCTCCGGAATCAACCGAGTGAACCTTCTCTGAACCACCTCGAGAGCAAGTATATCTTTTCTTAAATATGGAAACCAAAACTGCACGCAGTATTCCAGGTGTGGCCTCACCAATTCCTTGTATAACTGCAGCAAGACTTCCCTGTTTTTATACTCCATCCCCCTTGCAATAAAAGCCAAGATTCCATTGGCCTTCCTGATCACCTGCTGTACCTGCATACTAACCTTCTGTGTTTCATGCACCAGGACCCCCAGATCCCTTTGTACTGTAGCACTTTGCAGTTTCTCTCCATTTAAATAATAACTTGCTCTTTGATTTTTTCTGCCAAAGTGCATAACCTCACACTTTCCAACATTATATTGCATCTGCCAACTCTCTGCCCACTCACTTAGCCTGTCTATGTCCTTTTGCAGGTTTTTTATGTCCTCCTCACTCACTGCTTTCCCTCCCATCTTTGTATCGTCGGCAAACTTGGATATGTTGCACTCGGTCCCTTCCTCCAAATCGTTAATATAGATTGTAAAGAGTTGGGGTCCCAGCACTGACCCCTGCGGAACACCACTAGTTACTGATTGCCAGCCCGAGAATGAACCATTTATCCCAACTCTTTGTTTTCTGTTAGATAGCCAATCTTCCACCCATGCCAGTATATTACCCCCAATCCCGTGATTTCTTATCTTGATCAGTAACCTTTTGTGTGGAACCTTGTCAAATGCCTTTTGGAAGTCCAAATACACTACATCCACTGGTTCCCCTTTATCCACCCTGTATGTTACATCCTCAAAGAATTCGAGCAAATTTGTCAAACATGACTTCCCTTTCATAAAACCATGCTGACTCTGTCCTATTAAATTATGTTTATCCAAATGCTCTGTTACTGTTTCCTTAATAATGGACTCCAACATTTTGCCAACCACAGATGTTAGGCTAACTGGTCTATAGTTTCCAGCTTTTTGTCTACTTCCTTTCTTAAATAAGGGTGTTACATTAGCAGTTTTCCAATCTGCCAGGACCTTTCCTGAGTCCAGGGAGTTCTGGAAAATAATCACCAATGCATCCACAATCCCTACCGTCACTTCTCTCAAGACCCTAGGATGTAGGCCATCAGGTTCGGGGGATTTATCCGCCTTAAGTCCCATTATTTTACTGAGTACCATCTCCTTAGTGATTTTAATCGTCTTTAGCTCCTCCCCCCCCCATTGCCCCCTGTTTGTCCAGTGTTGGGATATTTTTAGTGCCCTCTACTGTAAAGACTGATACAAAATATTTGTTCAGCGTCTTTGCCATCTCCATGTTCCCCACCACTAGTTTCCTGGTCCCATCCTCTAAGGGACCAACGTTCACTTTAGCCACCCTTTTTCTTTTTATATAGCTGTTGAAACTCTTGCTATCTGTTTTTATATTTTTTGCTAGTTTACTTTCATAATCTATCTTCCCTTTCTTAATTAATCTTTTAGTTATTGTTTGCTGGCTTTTAAATGCTTCCCAATCTTCTATCCTCCCACTAGATTTGGCTACTTTATATGCCCTTGTTTTCAGTCGGATACTATCCTTTATTACTTTACTAAGCCATGGGTGGCTGTCTTTTCTTTTACTCCCCTTTTTCCTCAGTGGAATATATTTATCTTGAAAGATGTGAAATATCTCCTTGAATGTAGACCACTGCTCTTGTACCGTCTTACACCTTAATCTGTTTTCCCAGTCCCCTTTAGTCAATTCTACTCTCATACCTTCATAGTCTCCTTTATTTAAGCTCAGTATGCTGGTTTGAGATCCAACTCTCTCACCCTCAAACTGAATTTGGAATTCAACCATATTATGGTCACTCATTCCAAGGGGATCCTTTACTAGGACATTTTTTATTAATCCTGTCTCACTACACAGGACCAGATCTAAGATTGCCTGCTCCCTGGTTGGTTCAGTTACATACTGCTCAAGGAACCCATCCCTAATACACTCTATGAACTCTTCCTCAAGGCTGCCATGCCCAATTTCATTAGTCCAGTCAATATGAAAGTTAAAATCCCCCATGATTATAGCTGTTCCCTTATTACAAGCCCCAACTATTTCCTGATTTATACTCCGACCAACAGAGTTGCAACTGTTAGGAGGCCTATAGACTACGCCCAGTAGTGACTTTTTCCCCTTATTATTCCTTATCTCCACCCAAACTATTTCACTATCCTGATCCTTTGACCCAATATCATTTCTGACTATTGCAGTGATTCCATCCTTGATTAACATAGCAACCCCACCTCCCTTTCCTTCCTGTCTGTCCTTCCTAATTGTCAAATACCCTTGTATGTTTAGTTCCCAGTCATGATTATCTTGCAGCCATGTTTCTGTAATGGCCACCAGATCATACCCATGTGTAGTTATTTGTACTGTCAACTCATCAATTTTGTTACGAATGTTGTGTGCATTCAGATAAAGAACTTTCAAATATGTTTTCTGACAAGTTATTCCTGCTTTTACTCCTTTTACTACTTTACTTTTATCATTATACATTCTGTCCCTTCCTGACACGCTCTGGTTTTTAATTCCCCCACTGCTACCTTGCTCTATTGCTTTCTCCGCTGTCATTTTTATTTTTCGCTCTCTTAAAACCTCCCCCCCACTAATTAGTTTAAAGCCCTCTCTACAGCCCTAGTTATTCGATTCGCCAGGACTCCAGTCCCAGCACTGGCCAAGTGAAGCCCATCCCAACGGAACAGCTCTCTCCTGTTCCAGTACTGATGCCAGTGTCCCAGGAAGCAAAACCCATTTCTCCCACACCAGGCTTTGAGCCACGCATTTAACTCTCTAATTTTATTTACCCTAGCCAAATTTGCACGTGGCTCAGGTAGTAATCCAGAGATTATTACCCTTGTGGTTCTGCTTTTTAATTTTGCCCCTAGCTGCTCAAACTCCCTCAGCAGAACCTCCTTCCTTGTCCTATCTATGTCGTTGGTACCAACATGGACCACGACAACTGGATCCTCCCCCTCCCACTCCAAGTTTCTCTCCAGCCCAGAGGAGGTGTCCTTGACCCTGGCACCGGGCAGGCAACACAGCCTTCGGGACTCTCGCTCTCGGCTGCAAAGAACTCTATCTATCCCCCTAACGATACTATCCCCTACCACTACAACATTTCTTTTATCTCCCCCCACTTGAATGGCCCCCCGTTCCACGGTGCTGTGGCCGGGTTGCTCATCCTCCCCGCAGTCCCCGTTCCCATCCTCACAGGGAGTAAGAGCCTCAAACCTGTTGGACAAGAGCAAGGGCTGCGGCTCCTCCAACACTACCTCCTGGATCCCCGTACCTGCCTCGCTTCTAGTCACACCATCCTGACCCTGGCCACGGACTACATCTGAATTAATTAATCTAATAATTGGTGTGACTACCTCCTGATACACAGAGTCCAGGTAACTCTCCCCCTCCCTGATGTGTCTCAGTGTTTGAAGCTCGGACTCCAGCTCTTCAACACGGAGCCGGAATTCCTCGAGCAGCCAACACTTACTGCAAATGTGATCACTGTGAGCATCAATGGTGTCCACCAGCTCCCACATATTGCAGCAGCAACACATCACCTGATCTCCCATTCTATGTAATTAATTAAATTTATTAATATTATTCTTAAATACCCTCTGCCCCGATTCTAGATGATGAATATCGCACCTTAGAAACTATAAACCACAGAGTTTAAGCTTAAAAAAGAGAGAAATACTCACCAGCCAATCACTTACCCACTTTCTGGTGACGTCACACTTGGATTACTTTTTACCTCTCTCCTTCCCTCTGACTTCGGGGACTGGAGATTGGTACGCCTTACCTGGGTCTCTGAAGCCTTTTTAAGCTTCCCGCTCGCGCCTCCCGCCGACACCCGCGGTCTGAGGCCTTACCTGGGTCTCTGAAGCCTTTTTAAGCTTCCCGCTCACGCCTCCCACCGATACCCGTGGTCTGAGGCCTTACCTGGGTCTCTGAAGCCTTTTTAAGCTTCCCGCTCGTGCCTCCTGCCGATACCCACGGTCTGAGGCCTTACCTGGGTCTCTGAAGTCTTTTTAAGCTTCCCGCTTGTGCCTCCCACCGATACCCGCGGTCTGAAGCCTTACCTGGGTCTCTGAAGCCTTTTTAAGCTTCCCGCTCGCGCCTCCCGCCGATACCCACGTAGAAGCACGCATAAGAGGAAGTTAACACATAAGGGTAGTCACTTGGGTGTTTTGTTCTGTTGTAAATTATCAATTATCATCCTTTTGTGATGTGATTAAACAAAAGTAATGGCAAAGAGTTGAAGTTCTGGCCTATGTATTCTGGGAAATGGAAGTTGCACATTGAGGGGTCATTATCATTTCTGGGAAGAATATAATTAAATCAAGAGCCACGAGCCTGGGCTAATTGGCTGTTTAGCCTAATTTGTTGAAGAAGTTGAAAAGCATAACGATTGTTGGACCAGAATTAGACATAAGCCTTGGGATTTTCCTCAGGGGTTCTTTCGATCGTCCATCGGAACTTCAGTGAGAGAGTGATGGAGACCCCGCTTATGCAGTGTATCTGCAGTTTCTGCCTATTTCCGCCGAAGTTACAGCAGACAATTGGAAGAACCCAGGAGGAAAGTCCCAGCGAAAGAGACTGTGACAGAAATAGAATATTGTAATTGTGATGAAATATGTCATTCATCAGACTCTGTATTTAACTACATATATTGTATTGCCTGCTCCTGTGTTTGTATTGCCTGCTCTTGTGTTTTTACCTTGTATTGTATATAGTGCACCGCCCCCTTTCTCCCCATTGGGTGTGTCGGCTCCACCCATACCTGGCCCTACTTAAGACAAGCCCAGGCTTGTCTTGCAGCAGAACAGCAGAATGCTAGGTGAAGACACAGGCATCTTTCTTTGCTAATAAAAGCCTTGTTTTATCCAGTTAAATATGAGCCTTGAAGTTATTGAGGCGCATCAATTTTATTAGCAAACTTTCAACGATGGATCAACTTTTGAAACCGGAACGCTTGGATTTGGACCCGCATGCTTCGGATGCATCGGCACGGTTTGGACACTGGTTCCAGTGCTTGGAATTTTTTATGGCCAACTCCGAAGCCGTCACAGCCTCTAGAGCCACCGGAGATGTGAAACTCGGGATCCTGCAGAATCGGGTAAGCCACCGGGTTTTTCCACTCATCCAAGATGCCGCCACCTACCTGGATGCCTGCAACATTCTAAAGGCCCACTATCAGCGGCCTACCAACGAGGTGTACGCCAGGCATCTGCTTGCTACCTGCACACAGCGACCTGGAGAGTCGCTAGAGGACTTTCTAGTCACCCTAAAAGTGCTTGGCAAAGACTGCAAATGCAAAGACGTGAAAGCCACGGTATACACAGACGAGCTTATTCGGGATGCCTTTATCGCAGGCCTTAGCTCTAATTACATCCGGCAGAGACTGCTAGAGAAAACGGGCCTAGATCTGACACAGACTGTGGACACAGCGCGATCGCTGGATGTGGCTCAGAAGAACTCTGACTCCTACTCTTCAGGCCGCGCAGCCCAAGCCGCCTCGTACGCACCAAGGGCGCCGCCATGTTGGAAGACATCTTCCCCGCCCGGTAGCCCAACACCGTCGGGGCCCTGCTCTCCCCCCAGAAGCCCTACGACCGCCGCGACGCATCGGGGCCCCAAATGCTACTTCTGCGGGCAGCCGAAGCACACCAGGAACCTGTGCCCGGCGAAAGGCACCACCTGCTGTAAGTGCGGTAAGAAGGGGCACTTTGGGAAGGTGTGCAGAGGGAACCCCGCAGGCAAACCCGCCACCGCCGCGTGCGCGCCGTGGGAGCGGCCATCTTGGACGCCATCTTGTCCGACCTCGTGGGGTCCGCCATCTCGCGAGCAGACATCGTGGACGCCATCTTACCCGGCCTCGTGTGGCCCACCATCTTGTCCCGATCAGGGCCCTACAGTGGCGTCGATCACAGTGGACCAGTCCAGACCACACCCACTATCCAAATCGATGGTGGACATCGAGGTAAACGGGTGCAAGGTTAAATGTTTAATTGACAGCGGGAGCACGGAGAGCTTCATTCACCCTGGTCTGGTACAACGACTCTCTCTAACTATAGTCCCTACTCAGGGCATGATCTCTATGGCCGACAAAACCCAGATATCGACTATTGGGGGTTACTGCGCGGTACGATTGTCCGTTAAAGGCACTGTATATAATAATTTTAAACTGTTAATTATGAAGGATTTATGTGTGAGCGTGATCTTGGGCCTGGATTTTCAGTGCCACCGCCAAAGCATCACGCCCAATTTCGGTGGGTCCCAGCCGCCCCTCACAGTGTGCGGTCTGGCTACCCTGAAGGTAAAGCCGCCTTCGCTATTCGCGAACCTTACCCCTAACTGCCGGCCAATAGCGACCAAAAGCAGGAGGTACAGCTGGGAGGACAGGCGTTTTATCGCGACCGAGGTAGACAGGCTCCTGAGGGAGCGCATTATTGAACGCAGCAACAGCCCGTGGCGCGCCCAAGTGGTGGTGGTGAGGGGTAGCGAGAAGAAGCAGATGGTGATTGACTATAGTCAAACAGTCAACATCTATACCCAACTAGACACCTACCCGCTACCCCGCATATCCGAGATGGTGAACCAAAATGCCCAATACCGGGTGTTCTCCACTATCGACCTCAAGTCAGCGTACCACCAGCTCCCTATCAGACCAGAGGACCGTTCGTACACCGCCTTCGAGGCAAATGGACGCCTCTACCAGTTCCTCAGAGCCCCCTTTGGGGTGACGAATGGGGTCTCGGTCTTTCAGAGGGAGATGGACCGCATGACTTGCAGGCAACCTTCCCCTATCTCAACAACGTCACCATCTGCGGCCACAACCAACAGGACCACGACTCAAACCTCGCGAGGTTTCTGAAAACCGCACAAAAACTCAACCTCACTTACAACGAGGACAATTGCGTTTTCAACACCACGCGCCTCTGCATACTAGGCAGCGTGGTGGAGAATGGGGAAATCGGACCAGACCCCGACCGATTGCGCCCCCTACGGGAGCTGCCCCTGCCCAACACTCCCAAAGCCCTGAAAAGGTGCCTGGGGTTATTCTCGTATTATGCCCAATGGGTCCCTAACTACTCCGATAAAGCCCGCCCCCTCTTGAAAGTATCCTCTTTCCCGCTCTCTGCTGAGGCCCATGCTGCCTTCAAAAGCATTAAGCAGGATATTGAGTGGGCCACGCTACAGGCAGTGGACGAGAACACTCCCTTTCAAGTGGAAAGTGATGCGTCTGACTTTGCCTTGGCGGCCACCCTCAACCAGGCGGGGCGGCCCATAGCTTTCTTCTCGAGGACCCTCCAGGGGCCCGAGATCAGACACTCCTCCGTGGAAAAGGAGGCCCAAGCCATCGTGGAGGCAGTGCGCCACTGGCGGCACTACCTAGCCGGCAAACGCTTCACCCTACTTACCGACCAGCATTCGGTAGCGTTTATGTTCAATAATAAACAGAGGGGGAAGATTAAAAATGATAAGATTCTTAGGTGGCGGATCGAGCTCTCCACCTTCGAGTACGACATCATATACCGGCCGGGGGCCCTTAACGAATCCCCCGACGCCCTCTCATGAGGGATGTGTGCCAATGCCACCGGGGATCGGCTACAGACCCTCCACAACGACCTCTGCCACCCAGGGGTCACACGGCTGTTACACTTCATAAAGTCCCGCAACTTACCCTACTCGATTGAGGAAGTTCGGTCTCTGACCAGGAACTGCCGCACTTGCGCTGAGTGCAAGCCTCGGTTCTACTGTCCTGATAGAGCCCACCTGATCAAAGCTACACGGCCCTTTGAGCGGCTTAGCTTAGATTTCAAGGGCCCCCTCCCGTCCGTCGACCGCAATGTTTACTTCCTGAACATTGTGGACGAATACTCCCGTTTCCCATTCGCCTTCCCCTGCCCAGACATGGCCAGCGCCACGGTCATTAAATGCCTCAATAGCCTGTTCTGCCTGTTTGGTATGCCAAGCTATATCCACACGGATAGGGGGGCGTCCTTCATGAGTGAAGAGCTACGCCAGTACATGCTGTCCAAGGGGATTGCCATGAGTCGTACCACCAGCTACAACCCCCGGGGTAACGGTCAGGTGGAGCGAGAGAACGGGACAGTATGGAGGGCAGTCACTCTAACTCTAAGGACCAAGGGCCTCCCTATCTCCCGCTGGCAGGAAGTCCTCCCAGATGTGCTCCACTCAATACGGTCACTATTGTGTACCGCCACTAATGCCACGCCTCATGAGCTAATGTTTGTGTTTCCCCGGAAATCCACCTCAGGCGTATCGATACCGTCATGGCTCTCCACCCCAGGTCCAGCACTTTTGCGGAAGCATGTGAGGGGCCACAAGACGGACCCTCTCGTGGAGCCAGTGCACCTGCTCCACGCCAACCCACAATATGCGTATGTCCGGCACGCCGACGGAAGGGAGGACACTGTGTCCATAAAAGACCTCGCCCCAGCCGGTAACAACAGCAACAACGACAACGACTACAACAACAACAGCAACAACGACAACAACCACAACAACTATTACCCACCCACTCCACCCACTATTCTTTCATCACCCCCGGAAGAACACCAGCCAACGGTACCCCCACCACCTACTCCTTCAACAACCCCGGTGGCGCCCCCGGCAGAGACCCAGGAGATCACCTGGGACACCCAGCCGGCACCCGCGGCACCGCAACCGTTACGTCGGTCACAGAGGACTATCACACCCCCGGACAGACTAAATCTGTAGAAGGGGTGAATGTGATGAAATATGTCATTCATCAGACTCTGTATTTAACTACATATATTGTATTGCCTGCTCCTGTGTTTGTATTGCCTGCTCCTGTGTTTTTACCTTGTATTGTATATAGTGCACCGCCCCCTTTCTCCCCATTGGGTGTGTCGGCTCCGCCCATACCTGGCCCTACTTAAGACAAGCCCAGACTTGTCTTGCAGCAGAACAGCAGAATGCTAGGTGAAGACACAGGCATCTTTCTTTGCTAATAAAAGCCTTGTTTTATCCAGTTAACTTTGAGCCTTGAAGTTATTGAGGCGCATCAGTAATTATAGTTTATTTTTCATTTCTTTCCTTTTACTGAATTTCTGAGATTAAAATAGGTCCACTTAAAAAAAAGGACCAGCAGCACAGGATTTTCATTGAGGAGTTGGGTAGGAGGTGGGACTACAACTTTCGGGGTTGTAGTCCCGCCTGCATCGAGTTGTGGCCAACCCACGCGATTTTTACTTGATTGACCTTGCTGAGCCCGCCCAGCGGGCTCAGCAGGCCAATTAAGGGCCACCCGGCAACAGGTGATGTCACCGATTGATATTTCATCTGTCAAGACCTTTTGACAGATGAAACATCAGCATTCGACAGCTGTTTGTCACTGACAATCTGTACTCCAAGTTAATTCCTTCCTCTCAGGATGATTTAGAGATCTTCCAGAACAGAAAGCTGAATGCTGCAATTTTTGACAGATCGCGGCCATTCTGCTTTCTGTGCCGGTGAGATGAGGGACTCCCAAAACCTGAAGGAAGGCTGTAAAGGTAAGTAAAACTTCTTTAAACACACCAAACACACTTACCTCTGCACTCATGCACCCATCACTCACCTGAACACTGGACATCTCGACCCCTCCAAGCCCTTAAGCCCAACGGCCCGCCTCGCTAACTTGGCATGGTTTGGAGCCATCGGCAATCCCACACTTCAAGAATAAAAATAGGGATTAGGCTAAAAACTGCCTGTTAACAGGCAGTTAATTGGCACTAATCCCCTTCCCGCCTCGGGGAGGCGGGTCCCAGTGCGGGTCGGGTACCCGCCTCCTTTGAAACTGGCATGGAGGCAGGTTGGTGGCGGGATGGGTTCGTGCCCCCCGATTTCAGGAATTTAACCCCCCACACGCCTCCAATCCCCCCTCCACGGCCCAATGAAAATCCTGCCCAATGTGTTTTTCCCTAGAGTCAACCCAACTACTGTCAATTGCTATGAGTTACAGTGAGCCTAAATTTCCTCACTGGCGTAACTTAGGCAGGCGGTGGAGGAAAATCAGGCAGAGAGCCATTCTGCTCAGATTCACCAGACTGATGCCTGGGATGGCAGGAATGACGTATGAGGAGAGATTGGGTCGATTGGGCTTATACTCGCTGGAGTTCAGAAGAATGAGAGGGGATCTCATTGAAACTTATAAAATTCTAACAGGACTAGACAGACTGGATGCAGGAAGGATGTTCCCGATGGCCGGGGAGTCCAGACCAGAGGTCACAGTCTAAGGATAAGAGGTAAGCCATTTAGGACAGTGATGAGGAGGAATTTCTTCACCCAAAGAGTGGTGAACCTGTGGAATTCTCTACCACAGAAGGCAGTTGAGGCCAATTCATTAAATATATTCAAGAAGGAGTTAGGTATATTTCTTAAGGCTAAAGGGATCAAGGGATATGGGGAGAAGGCAGGGACAGGGTACTGAATTTGGATGATCAGCCATGATCTCATTGAATGGCGGAGCAGGCTCAAGGGGCCGAATGGCCTACTCCTGCTCCTATCTTCTATGTTTCTATGCTGACTCAAGTGCCCCCTCCCTCGACAGTACTTCCAGCATTTTCTGCCGGAAATGGGAGTGCAACACACTCCGAGATATCTGCGTTCCTCCAATTCTGGCCTCTTGTGCATCCACGATTTTAATCGCTCCACCATTCTTCAGCTGCCAAGGCCCTAAGCTCTGGAATTCCCTCCCTATACCTCACTGCCTCTTTACCTCTCTTTCTTCCTTTAAGAAGTGGACAGGCATATTATAATAAAACATGATGGAATATGTCATGCAACATATTTCCCATCATGTGTGCTCATGCCCAGTTTGTACATTCTTGGCATCCAGTATTGCTAAGGGCCTTGGTGGAGGGTTTTCTTAAAGTTTCCCGAATGCAAATGGGCATATTCAAACAGTGTCACTTTTTAAGATTTTTAAAAATGTTCAGCCGAAACCATGGTCCTATTACACTGCGACAAGGTGTTGTAGTGATTTCCCTCCCCCCACGTGAAGTAGGCCCACCAAAATCCACGCAAAATATTTAAATGCCCCATACCCGACGAACAGGCTGGGGTCAGTGGCACATGGCGGTGGAAATCCCACCCCCACTGAAGATCCAGCGCTATTGTGGCAGACTGTGAATTCAGTCCCAGCGCACAGTTCTGGTCTCCATATTATAAAAAGGATATAGAAACACTGGAGAAGGTGCAAAAAGATTTACAAGGATGATACCAGATCTGAGAGGGTATAGCTAGCAGGAAAGCCTGAACAGGCTTGACCTCTTTTCTCTAGAAAAGGGAAGGTTGAGAGATGACCTGATAGAGGGCTATAAAATGGTGAAGGTGTTCGACAGGGTAGACATAGAGAAGATATTTCCACATGGAGTATATTCAAAAACTAGGGGCCATAAATATAAACTGGTCACTAATAAATCCAATAGGGAATTCAGGAGAAACCCCCTACCTCAGTTCATCTGCTGCTGAAACCCTCATCCATCCCTTTGTTACCTCTAGACTTGACTGTTCCAATGCACTCCTGGCTGACCTCCCATCTTCCACCGTCCATAACTTAAAGTCATTCAAAACTCTGCTGCCCGTATCCTAACTTGCAACAAGTCCCGTTCACCCATCACCCCTGTGCTCGCTGACCTAGATTGGCTCCCGGTTAAGCAAAGCCTCGATTTTAAAATTCTCATCCTTGTTTTCAAATCCCTCCAGAGCCTTGCCCTTCCCTATCTCTGTAACCTCCTCCAGCCCTACAACCCTCCGAGATATCTGCGTTCCTCCAATTCTGGCCTCTTGTGCATCCACGATTTTAATCGCTCCACCATTCTTCAGCGGCCAAGGCCCTAAGCTCTGGAATTCCCTCCCTATACCTCGCTGCCTCTTTACCTCTCTTTCTTCCTTTAAGACGCCATTTAAAACTTATCTCCTCATGTGGCTCGATGTCAAATTTTGTTTGATAACACTTCTGTGAAGCACCTTGGGGCATTTTACTATGTTAAAGGTGTTATATAAATGCAAGTTGTTGTTGTTGTTCTTTACACAAAGAGTGGTAAGATGTGGAACGTGCTACCACAAGGAATAGTTGGGGCAAAAAGCATAGATGCATTTAAGGAGATGCTATATAAGCACGAGGGAGAAAATAGAAGGGTATGCTGATAGGGTTTGGCGAAGAAGGGTGGAAGGAGGCTCGTGTGGAGCATAAATGCCGGCCTAGACCAGTTGGGCCGAGTGGCTGTAGGCTCGATGTAACTCGATGTAATATTCTAACATCTTCATTATACAATTGTTAGTGTTAATGATTAGCCAAAACACTTCCTGATAACTCTCTGCATAGTTATCCATCTATTGAATCTTGCAGCTTGTGAGCTTGTCACCTTATCTGCCTACTTTGCAATATGGGTATTAGCTCGGTAATCCTGTCAGAATGTTTGCTGTAAATTACCTTGAGGAAACAACTTTGAGATCAAAGCTGCAGGAAACTGATTTTTTGAGACAAGTCTTACTTCTTTGAATCCCAGTGTAATTTACAGCCTTTTTAAATTGAGAAAGATACCTTTTGATGTCCTTTGTCTTGTGGGAGGAGGGTGATTGGCAGGCCGAGGGAGATATTAGGCAGCTTTTCACCAGTTCAGCAGTTCCTCCTGTTTTACCGTACTGCAGCCCTAGTAGAGATGAGCATGTGAAGGCTCCATGGATTGGCCATAACTTCACTTATAATGAAAGGTTACTTCACTTCTGATGAAAGGTCATCGACCTGAAACGTTAACTTTGTTTCTCTCTCTACAGATGCTGCCTGACCTGCTGAGGGTTTCCAGCATTTTCTGTTTTTATATCAGGTTTCCAGCATCCGCAGTATTTTGCTTTTGTTCACTTATAATTTTTTTGCTATTCACACAGGTCCAACTTCAGAGTTCGTGAAGTGTTGCATCTTTTATTACTTTGTGAATCACAGAATTGTAGGTTAAATCTGGTGTGATCTGCTATGTTGATCTTTATGTTCCTGTACAATTCTTTTGTTTTAATAAAGCTGATTTATAAATTACAGCCAAGCAACACAGTCAAATAGAATTATTTTTTTGTCACTGCACTCATAGAATCATAGGGCTAAAAATTCGGGTGATTTATGCCACCCATTACCGGCAAAATTTAGCGATTTTTTTTGAGGCCCGGCAGCGCTGCCGGTAAAAGCGATGGCCGTGGAAATTTAAATTAGGGAGAGGGTGAAGTGCACACCTATCCTACTGATGTCACACAATGCTACCCCAGTGGCTGGTGGAAGGCTGCTGACTTTCAGTGGGGGACACTGCAGATGACCTTTCTGGTTGGCCTTGAGGAGCTGGTGGCTGGGAGTGTGAAATCGAGTGATGGTGTTTCTTCTTCTTCTTCACTGTCCTCTCCCACTTCTTGGTCAACCACTGGCTGGGTAGGCTGCATTTCTTGGCTGTGTGAAATGAGGAAGGTACAAGGGTGGAGTTGTAGTGGGGGGAGGGCGGGAAAGCAAGAGTTGGATGCGAGAAGGAGGATAACGTATGAGGATACCAACATCTTGTATCCTTTCAGCCCCACTGCTGGCCAAGGGCTCAACCATGCCCTGCCAAGAATGGCCAGCACTGTCTCCTCGAACGGGGTGAGGTGAAGCTAGGAATGGTGTGTCTCGTGTTTGGTATAGATTGTTGGTAGGTGAGTGATTAGGGGGGTGAGTGATTGGGGGGTACATTGAGAACTGTGTAAGGCTAAGATGGCTTTTGAAGATGCTTTCACTGACCTTGACCATTAGTCTGAGGTCATGAAGCTTCTTTGGGCTGGAGCCAGATGGTGGGGGCGAAACTGCTGGCAGTGACGGCCTCGGTGATGTGGTCCTACATCGTTCTTTCTGGAGGGCCTCCTGGTCCCTGTGGGTAGAGGACCTCTCTTGCAATGTTGACCCCCTGCACAAAGTTGGAGTGCTGCGTGCGAGTCCCTGGGTGCCCCTTCCCTGGCTTGCAAAGCCATTTGTGTTAGTGTTGAAATGTTTCCCATTTTTTGAGGTGCAGAAGGCAATTCATCTTTAAGAGCTGAAGACTCCCATTTGGGAATTTTTTTTCCAATGTTAATTTTTCTTTAATAGGCTGTAGAGCTGTAAGGGCTGAAAACTGCATTCTATTTACTTCATTTTTAGTTTAATCAGTTCAGGAGGCATTGCCCTTTTAAGCAAAGGACAATGCATTGCCCTTTTAAAATCCCCCAATGCCTAGCAAAATCATAGCCTCACTTCCAGAGGCTGTTGGAAGATGCCACGCCACTTCTGGATGCCACATTCAGGACTGATGGTGGGACTAAAGCCACCAGGAGGCCGTTACACGATCAGTTTAGTGCTGGGCTAATAAGCTTTAGTCCCCAGTGTGAATCCTTCAATCCTACCAGCGCCACCATTTTTGGCAGCCGTTAACCCGTGGCTGCTGTGACACCGGCAACTTTCGTGTCGCAGTCGAATTGCTAGGCCACAGAATCATACAGCATAGAAGGAGGCCATTGGGCCCATTGTGTCTGTGCTGGCTCTTTGAAAGAGCTATCCAATTAGTCCCACTCCCCTGCTTTTTCCAGATGATCATGACTGGGAACTAAACATACAAGGGTATTTGACAATTAGGAAGGACAGGCAGGAAGGAAAGGGAGGTGGGGTTGCTATGTTAATCAAGGATGGAATCACTGCAATAGTCAGAAATGATATTGGGTCAAAGGATCAGGATAGTGAAACAGTTTGGGTGGAGATAAGGAATAATAAGGGGAAAAAGTCACTACTGGGCGTAGTCTATAGGCCTCCTAACAGTTGCAACTCTGTTGGTCGGAGTATAAATCAGGAAATAATTGGGGCTTGTAATAAGGGAACAGCTATAATCATGGGGGATTTTAACTTTCATATTGACTGGACTAATCAAATTGGGCATGGCAGCCTTGAGAAAGAGTTCATAGAGTGTATTATGGACGGGTTCCTTGAGCAGTTTGTAACAGAACCAACCAGGGGGCAGGCAATCTTAGATCTGGTCCTGTGTAATGAGACAGGATTAATAAAAAATGTCCTAGTAAAGGATCCCCTTGGAATGAGTGACCATAATATGGTTGAATTCCAAATTCAGTTTGAGGCTAAGAGAGTTGCATCTCAAACCAGCGTACTAAGCTTAAATAAAGGAGACTATGAAGGTATGAGAGTAGAATTGACTAAAGTGGACTGGGAAAAAAGATTAAGGTGTAAGACGGTACAAGAGCAGTGGTCTACATTCAAGGAGATATTTCACATCTTTCAAGATAAATATATTCCACTGAGGAAAAAGGGGAGTAAAAGAAAAGACAGCCACCCATGGCTTAGTAAAGTAATAAAGGATAGTATCCGACTGAAAACAAGGGCATATAAAGTAGCCAAATCTAGTGGGAGGATAGAAGATTGGGAAGCATTTAAAAGCCAGCAAACAATAACTAAAAGATTAATTAAGAAAGGGAAGATAGATTATGAAAGTAAACTAGCAAAAAATATAAAAACAGATAGCAAGAGTTTCAACAGCTATATAAAAAGAAAAAGGGTGGCTAAAGTGAACGTTGGTCCCTTAGAGGATGAGACCGGAAAACTAGTGGTGGGGAACATGGAGATGGCAAAGACGCTGAACAAATATTTTGTATCAGTCTTTACAGTAGAGGACACTAAAAATATCCCAACACTGGACAAACAGGGGGCAATGGGGGGGGGGAGGAGCTAAACACGATTAAAATCACTAAGGAAATGGTTCTCGGTAAAATAATGGGACTTAAGGCGGATAAATCCCCCGGACCTGATGGCCTACATCCTAGGGTCTTGAGACAATTGGCGGTAGGGATTGTGGATGCATTGGTGATTATTTTCCAAAACTCCCTGGACTCAGGAAAGGTCCTGGCAGATTGGAAAACTGCTAATGTAACACCCTTATTTAAGAAGGGAAGTAGACAAAAAGCTGAAAACTATAGACCAGTTCGCCTAACATCTGTGGTTGGCAAAATGTTGGAGTCCATTATTAAGGAAACAGTAACAGAGCATTTGGATAAACATAATTTAATAGGACAGAGTCAGCATGGTTTTATGAAGGGGAAGTCATGTTTGACAAATTTGCTCGAATTCTTTGAGGATGTAACATACAGGGTGGATAAAGGGGAACCAGTGGATGTAGTGTATTTGGACTTCCAAAAGGCATTTGACAAGGCTCCACACAAAAGATTACTGATCAAGATAAAAAATCACAGGATTGGTGGTAATATACTGGCATGGGTGGAAGATTGGCTATCGAACAGAAAACAAAGAGTTGGGATAAATGGTTCGTTCTCAGGCTGGCAATCAGTAACTAGTGGTGTTCCACAGGGGTCAGTGCTGGGACCCCAACTCTTTACAATCTATATTAACGATTTGGAGGAAGGGACCGAGTGCAACATATCCAAGTTTGCCGACGATACAAAGATGGGAGGGAAAGCAGTGAGTGAGAAGGACATAAAAAACCTGCAAAAGGACATAGACAGGCTAAGTGAGTGGGCAGAGATTTGGCAGATGAAATATAATATTGGAAAGTGTGAGGTTATGCATTTTGGCAGAAAAAATCGAAGAGAAAGTTATTATCTAAATGGAGAGAAACTGCAAAGTGCTACAGTACAAAGGGATCTGGGGGTCCTGGTGCATGAAACACAAAAAGTTAGTATGCAGGTGCAGCAGGTGATCAGGAAGGCCAATGGAATCTTGGCTTTTATTGCAAGGGGGATGGAGTATAAACACAGGGAAGTCTTGCTGCAGTTATACAAGGTATTGGTGAGGCCACACCTGGAATACTGCGTGCAGTTTTGGTTTCCATATTTAAGAAAAGATATACTTGCTCTCGAGACGGTTCAGAGAAGGTTCACTCGGTTGATTCCGGAGATGAGGGGGTTGACGTATGAGGAATGGTTGAGTAGGTTGGGCCTCTACTCATTGGAGTTCAGAAGAATGAGAGGTGATCTTATCGAAACATATAAGATTGTGAGGGGGCTTGATTGGGTGGATGCGGGGAGGATGTTTCCACTGATGGGTGAGACTAGAACTAGGGGGCATAATCTTAGAATAAGGGGCTGCCCTTTCAAAACTGAGATGAGGAGACACTTCTTCACTCAGAGGGTAGTAAATCTATGGAATTTGCTACCCCAGAGAGCTGTGGAAGCTGCAACATTAAATACATTTAAATCGGAGATAGACATTTTCCTAGCTGATAAGGGAATTAGGGGTTACGGTGAGAGGGCAGGGAAGTGGACGTGAGTCTAGATTCGGATCAGCCATGATCCTATTGAATGGCGGAGCAGGCCCGAGGGGCCGTATGGCCTTCTTCTGCTCCTACTTCTTATGTTCTTATGTTCTTATGTTCTCTGCAGTTGTACAGGGCCTTGGTGAGACCACACCTTGAGTATTGTGCGCAGTTTTGGTCGCCTTACCTGAGGAAGGAAGTTCTTGCCATGGAAGAAGTGCAGCGAAGATTCACCAGGCTGATACCTGGGATGGCAGGAATGACGTATGAGGAGAGATTGTGTCGAATGGGCTTATACTCACTGGAGTTTAGAAGATTGAGAGGGGATCTCATCGAAACCTATAAAATTCTGTCAGGCCTGGACAGACTAGATGCAGGAAGGATGTTTCTGATGGCCGGGGAGTCCAGAACCAGGGGTGATAGTCTAAGGATAAGGGGTAAGCCATTTAGGACTGAAATGAGGAGGAATTTCTTCACCCAGTGAGTGGTGAACCTGTGGAATTCTCTGCCACAGAGGGCGGTGGAGGCCAGTTCATTAAGTATATTCAAGAAAGAGTTGGATATAGGGATCAAGGGATATGGGGAGAAGGCAGGGACAGGGTACTGAATTTGGATGATCAGCCATGATCTCATTGAATGGCGGAGCAGGCTCGAAGGGCCTACTCCTGCTCCTATCTTCTATGTTTCTATGTTATAGCCTTCATTTTTCCAGTTTCCTGTATATATCCAATTTCCTTTCAAAAGTTACTATTGAATCTGCTTCCACCACCTGTTCAGGTAGTACATTCCAGATCATAACGGGACGGAGAGGGAGGGCAAATTATTATTTAAATGGCAATAGATTGGGAGAGGGGGAAGTACAGAGAGACCTGGGTGTTCTTGTACACCAGTCACTGAAGGCGAGCATGCAGGTGCAACAGGCGGTCAAGAAGGCAAACGGTATGCTGGCCTTCATAGCAAAAGGGTTAGAATACAGGAACAGGGATACCTTGCTGCAGCTGTACAGGGCACTGGTGAGACCACACCTCGAGTACTGTGTACAGTTTTGGTCGCCTCATCTGAGGAAGGATGTTCTTGCCATGGAGGGGGTGCAGCGGCGATTCACCAGGCTGATACCAGGAATGGCGGGAATGACCTATGAGGAGAGACTATGTAGTTTAGGGATGTACACACTGGAGTTTAGAAGATTGAGAGGGGACCTCATAGAAGTGTATAAAATTCTGACCGGTCTAGACAGACTGGATGCAGAAGGAATGTTTCCCTTGGCGGGTGAGAACAGAACTAGAGGACATAATTTAAGGATAAGGGCTAAACCATTTAGGACAGAGATGAGGGGGAATTTCTTCACTCAGAGAGTGGTGAACCTGTGGAACTCATTGCCACAGAGGGCAGTGTACGCCAGCTCATTAAATATATTTAAGAGGGAATTAGATATATTTCTACGGGCAAAAGGGGTTAAGGGTTACGGAGAGAAGGCGGGGACGGGATACTGAATTAAAGGATCAGCCATGATCTCATCGAATGGCGGAGCAGGCACGAAGGGCCGAATGGCCTACTCCTGCTCCTATCTTCTATGTATCTATGTATCTATAACAACTCGCTGCATAAAACAAATTGTCCTCATTTCCAATGTTCCCCCTAAGGTGCACGGACAATCGCGAGGTCCCGTGCAGGCCACTCACAAGCTATTGCTGCTGAAAGATACCGCACAGCAAATTTAAA
Organism: Somniosus microcephalus; assembly: GCF_052327205.1. Lineage (NCBI taxonomy): Eukaryota > Metazoa > Chordata > Chondrichthyes > Squaliformes > Somniosidae > Somniosus > Somniosus microcephalus. The sequence goes on from NC_140991.1 coordinate 129,085,185, forward strand.
GGGACCTTGCACAAAAGAAAGTTAGAGGGAACATTGCTCATTTCCCCCCTGGATTTTTTGCCAACGATCTTAAAGCTGATAAATCGCTCCTATTGTAAATTCAGGCCTCTGTTTCTCCCTTTGGCAGGCGTAAGAGATTATCACCTAAAACTCATACTTATTAAGGATCTAAACTGATAATTGCCCCTCCCCCCCACCCCATGTTGAAGATGGTGTTCTTTTCAATTAAAGCAATAAAACATTCAAAATAAGGGAAACTAGAAAATGAAACTCAGCCATATATATGGCTAGTATATCTATATTGTTAGTGTTAAATTTGTATTATTTTACTTACCCTCACAGCGATACATGGGAAATATTCATTCCACCTGACAAATAACATTGGAATTGGCAAATCAAGAATGAAACAATATTGTTTTTTTCATACGATTTTTGTCCAATTTCACCTTTTTAAAAAAAAAATGGAAAGCACTAAAATCTAGTAGGCACCGAAAATAATGAAATACAAACACAGAAATCCAGAAATCCGAAACATATCAAATCAACGCTGAAGGATAATTTGCTTGGCAAAAATAATTGGGGTGAAAAAAAGGACAGCCTAATCAAAATGTCTATTGAGGGTGAAGGAGGGGAATATCATCATATTAATATTTCCAGTTGAGCTGTTTTACATTTTTTTAAATTGTTTTATTACATTAAAAAATAATTAAGCTATCCTTGTGATGTCTTCTCAATATAGATAAGATACAATTCAGGATCAGTCAGTAACTGAGCAGGGAGCTGCTCGACTTTGGGGTCAGATAAAGTTAAGAATGACAAGTTTTACTGCAGAATCCCTCTCCCCCTTGTGTGTTAGTTTACATCCTTTATATCAAACCGTTCCCTGGAGGCGTTACTTTTATTCACAAGGTTGGTTCTCACTGGCCACTGAACAGAAATGAACTGACTTCTTTCAATGAAATGGTCTTGTATTTTACCACAACAATTAGTAAGCTCTGCATTCACTGCTCTCTGACCTTACTCAAACACCACTGTCTTTGTCTATACTGCTCTAATTGTTCAATCACGACTCCATTCAACACAAGACATCTCAACAGACATCTCATCTGTCATCTCAACCAGATGCAAATAAATGAGCAACTCTGTATGTTTCATTTAATCCGTGCTTAGTCCAATTACTTTCCACCAGTAATTAGATCAAAGGCAGCAAATGCTTTTTATTTAGGTTGTCTCTGATCACTATTGTAAATGGACTCAATTATTTAGTTATATCTAGATTGTAAAGAGCCTGAGTCCACACCAATCTCTGGTTTACAGATTAGGTCATTGCACGATGAAACGGCAGAGAAAGCTATGAAGTAATATCAGAGATGGCAGCAAACAGATTCAGTCCACAGCAATTTTGTATCAAAGGCAAAGTCTAAGTTCCAAAATAACTTTTATTTATTAGACAGTGTACTCCTGCAGTCTGTGGTTCCCAGCACTAGTTCATTTTTACCATTTCAGATACAGAGTACGAATGTATTTCAAAAAGGATACTTCCAAAAGCACCAACAACAACTTGTATTTATATAGCACCTTTAACATAGTAAAACATCCCAAGGTGCTTCAGAGGAGCGTTATAAAACAAAATTTGACACCGAGCCACGTAAGGAGATGTAAGGGCAGATGACCAAAAGCTTGGTCAAAGAGGGTAATGCCGTTGAATGTCAAGGGATGGTGGTTAAAAGCTCTTTTGTTGGAGATAATCATTGCCTGGCACTTGTGTGGCGCAAATGTTACTTGCCATTTATCAGCCCAAGCCTGAATGTTGTCCAGGTCTTGCTGCATGCGGGCATGGACGGCTTCATTATCTGAGGAGTTGCGAATGGAACTGAACACTGCGCAATCATCAGTGAACATCCTCACTTCTGATCTTATGATGCAGGGAAGGTCATTGATGAAGCAGCTGAAGATGGTTGGCCTAGGACTCTGACCTGAGGAACTCCTGCAGCGATGTCCTGGGGCTGGGATAATTGACCTCTAACAACCACAACCATCTTCCTTTGTGCCAGGTATGACTCCAGCCAGTGGAGGGTTTTGCCCCTGATTCCCATTGACTTCAATTTTACTAGGGTTCCTTGATGCCACACGCGGCCAAATGCTGCCTTGATGTCAAGGGCAGTCACTTTCACCTCACCTCTGGAATTCAGCTCTTTTGTCCATGTTTGGTTGTAATGAGGCCTGGAGCTGAATGGTCTTGGCGGAACCCAAACTGAGCATTGGTGCGTAGGTTATTGGTGAGTAAGTGCTGCTTGATAGCACTGTCAATGCCACCTTCCATCACTTTGCTGATGATTGAGAGTAGACTGGTGGGGTGGTAATTGGCTGGATTGGATTTGTCCTGCTTTTTGTGGACAGGACATACCTGGGCAGTTTTCCACATTGTTGGGTAGATACCAGTGTTGTAGGTAGCTGTACTGGAACAGCTTGGCTAGGGGTGTGGCTAGTTCTGGAGCACAAGTCTTCAGCATGATAGCCGGGATGTTGTTGGGGCCCATAGCCTTTGCTGTATCCAGTGCGCTCAGCCGTTTCTTGATATCACATGGAGTGATTTGAATTGGTTGACGACTGGCTTCTGTGATGGTGGGGACGTCAGGAGGAGGCCAATAGGGATCATCCACTGGGCACTTCGACTGAAGATGGTTGCAAACGCTTCAGCCTTTTCTTTTGCACTTGGGTGCTGGGCTCCATCATCATTGAGGATGGGGATTTTCATGGAGCCTTCTCTTCCCATTAGTTGTTTAATTGTCCACCATCATTCACCACTGGATGTGGCAGGACTGCAGAGTTTTGATCTGATCCGTTGATTGTGGGATCGCTTAGCTCTGTCTATATCATGCTGCTTTCGCTGTTTAGCGTGAATGTAGTCCTGTGTTGCAGCTTCTCCAGGTTGGCACTTCCTTCTTAGGTATGCCTGGTGCTGCTCCTGGCATACTCTTCTGCACTCCTCGACTTGATGGTAATGGTAGAGTGAAGGATATGCCGACCATTAGGTTACAGATTGTGGTGAAGTACAATTCTGCTGCTGCTGATGGCCCACTGCGTGTCATGAATGCCCAGTTTTGAGCTATGTCCTTCAGGACTCGGCCAGCTCGGTCACTAGTGGTGCTACCGAGCCGCTCTTGGTGATGGACATTGAAGTCCCCCACCCAGAGTACATTCTGTGCCCTTGCTACTCTCAGTGCTTCTTCCAAGTGGTGTTCAACATGGAGGAATGCTGATTCTTCAGCTGAGGGGGGCAGGAGGTTTCCTTGCCCATGCTTGACCGGAAGCCATGAGACTTCATGGGGTCCAGAGTTAATGTTGAGGACTCCCAGGGCCACTCCCTCCCAACTGTATACCACTGTGCCGCCACCCCTGGTGGGTCTGTCCGGCCAGGGGGACAGGACATACCCAGGGATGGAGATGGAGGAGTCTGGGACATTGGCTGAAAGGTATAATTCTGTGAGTATGACTATGACAGGTTGTTGCTTGACTAGTCTGTGGGACAGCTCTCTCAATTTTGACAAGTCCCCAGATGTTAGTGAGAAGGACTTTGCAGGATTGACTGGGTTGGGTGTGCTGTTGTCGTGTCTGAAGTCGGTGCTGAGGTCAATGCTAGGTGATCCGTCCAGTTTTATTCTTATTGTTTTCTGTAGCTGTTTGTTACAACTGAGTGGCTTGCTAGGCCCTTTCAGAGGGCAGTTAAGAGTCAACCACATTGCTGTGGGCGTTGAGTCACATATAGGCCAGACCAGGTAAGGACGGCAGATTTCCTTCCCTAAAGGACATTAGTGAACCAGAGGGGTTTTTACGACAATCCGATAGTTTCATGATCACCATTACTGATACAATCTTTTTATTCCAGATTTATTTAATTAACTGAATTTAAATTCCCCAGCTGCCGTGGTGGGATTTGAACTCACATCTCTGGATCATTAGTCCAGGCCTCTGAATTACTAATCCAGTAACATAACCACTATGCTACCGTTGCCGCAGAATAGAAATATGTTGTGTAGAGTTTCCGCTTTGGGTGCAATCTGCGATCCGGGCACAAATTGTGCCCAAATTTGCACTAGTTTTGAGAAGTGTTTTTTTCCTCTCGAGTTTCTGCTGAAACTCATTTGCATATTGCGAACTCAAACTCTGCCATGAACCAGCACAATCAGGCAGCGTTTTAGAAGGTAATTTTATTTGAGAGTGGTAACTTGGTGCAGTTTAATTAATACAGCTGAAAATGGGTTTTATCACACAAAATTTTAATCGGCGACAAGTCCATAACCTGTGAGTAGCCCGATTTAAACAACTGAAAATGACTTTAAAGAACCATATAGAAACATTTGCTAGTCATATTGGTGTTCAATAGTCAGTTTCTAAGTTAACTAAAAAAAATTAAAATGTGCCTATTAGTGTCCTTGTGCCTAAAAAAAACGCTCAATTTTTAGAGCCTCCTTGAAAACCTGCAAACGAGTACAAATAGCGGAAATTCGCAATGGTGATTAATTCAATCTGGGGGCATGGCCAGTTTTGTGGGCGGGGCCAGATTCGAGCGTGATGTTTTTTAAACTAGCGCAAAAGATCATGGAAATTTGATTTGCGCTCAAAGTAATTTGTGCTTAAAACTCCACCATATTTTGCACTGTATTTGCCGATTTCAGGAGAACTGCACCGAAAAAAACAGCGCAACCAAGTGGAAACTCCAGGTCAAGGTGACTGAGATGGGCT